>NW_026623019.1:3271550-3574134 GCF_023065955.2 Ursus arctos | reverse complement strand
GAGGAGACCAAACAGAAAAGGGTGCATAAGGTCAGACTCTGTGTGACGTTCTGGACAGGAAATAGTCATCTGTAGGGACAGGCAGCATCTCCGGGCTTGTGTGGAGCCGGGGAGGGGGTGGGAGGAGGGGGGGTGAGGGGTAAAGGGCTATGGGGCAAGGTGGAGCTGGGCGGGGGAGGTGCAGGCAGAGACTTCTAGGAGGGATGGAGAGAGCCTGCTGCTTGAATGTGGTAATGGTTCCATGAGTGTCTACATTTAATTCATCCAATTATACACTTTAAATGGACACAAGTTATAGTCTTTAAATTATACCTGGAAAAAGCAGTGCTTTTTATTTTAAAAGACAAAGAACCCCTCTAATATTCCACTCACTGCAGCACCTCAATGTGCCACCAATGCTCTCCCGACTCTTCTCCGTGTCCCGTGGCCGGCCCCGTGTCACCTACGTGCAGGTGAGCCACTGGAGGAGAGAAAACGGTAGTAAGCCTCCCGGGACCCAGCCCCCTGCTGACAGGTGGCTCCTCACTCAGCCACGTCATGGACTCCAAAGGGCACAGGGCTGCTGGCTGGATGGCTTTTAAAACAGTGCAGGCATCATGTCAACCAAGGAGAAAACTTAATGTTAAACCACAGATTGGCTTGGCAAAGAGAGTGGCCAAAGCACACCTCTTCCGTCTTCTCGTTGGGAGTCGGAGGCGTTGAGGGTGGTTTCCTGAGGTCGTCATCCTTCAGAGGGAAAGCAGCACCTTTCTGCAGTCACTGGGCATGCTCCGGTCTGTGTGCTGTGAATACGAGCATTTATGACTTAATTGCTTCCTGTCGTTCAAGTTTTTCTGACCCCCAGCCCATGACTGGTGGCGCCAGAAAATTCAGTCGATCACAACAGAACAAACAAGTGAACGAGCAAACAAGCACTGAGCTGTCTGGGCTCCCCAGGGTTGGGGGGAGCGGTCCAGGTCTCCAGGTGCCTCCCTGGCCACCTGGGACGCGCAGCCCCACGCAGGTCCTCCGAGGACCTGAGATGCGACCGTCCCCGTGATGCTCTCTGCTGGCTGAGCTCTCAGGGCTGTGCGTTCCTGGTCTTTGCCTCAGATCTCGAGACAAGGCAAGCTCCCCTCTCTGCTGCTCTTTCCTCAGCAACCATCCCGCCTTGTGCCAGCTTTCTTCGGTGGCCACCCTGCTCTAACCTGTGACCTCGGATTCCACCGGCTCCTTGCTCCGCAGTGTCTCCGTCCTCAGAGAGTTGAGACGAAGAAGTCAGAGAAGAGCTCAGCCGGCTAGCTTCCTTACATGCTGCTTTCTGCATTTTAGGGGACGGTTGTCGGCTATCACCCCGGCACCCATTCCCCACCTCTCCTTTCCAATATCCCCGAGTTTGGAAATGCCTGTGGGTTTAGAGAAGCTGGCTCTGCCCTTGACTTTGGACAGAGCAGGTGGTCTGGGCTAAGCGCACCCAGCGGAATCAGCTGGAGACAGGCGTCCGTCCTGATCTAGGCCGGTCAGCTGAAGGGTTTGCCGGAAGTGCTGGGACGAAGATTCTCCTCTCACCCTTCCCCCGGACGTGATGGATGAAATGCCGGGCTCTAGGCGCTGCTGGCACGTTTTGAGATCACAAAAAAAAGCCATTTTAGGTTGAATCAGTGGTGTGAAGACAGAGCAGACGATCCAAAGAGAGAGGTTCTTGGGGACAGTGGTAAGCCCAGGTCCAATGTTGAACGCCCACACTCACATGTCCGAGTGCCCTCTGGATATTTCCACCCGCACGGCGCTCTGGCCCATCCAACTGCACATCTTTCACAAAAGATATCATCTTTTTACCCCAAACCCATTCTCCTCCTGGCTTCATGTCTCAGACACTCTTCCCACTGTTACCCAGGTCTGCTCCCTCCGTGTAAGCGCCCTCACCCCTTAGGAGGATGATACCAGCAGCCTCCCAACCCCCAACCCTGCAGGATTTTCTCATCCATTCTGGTGGTCAGACGAAACTTCCTAAAGTGTACATTGGATTAGGTCCCCTTTTCTGCTGCAGGCTTTTTGTGACTCCCCATTGCCCTTGGGATGAAGACGAACACAAGCCTGTTTTACACTGAGACAGAAACGGGCAAGAGACAGAAGAGACTCAATTAATGAAAATGGCCAGGAAACATAAGCTGGTATGGTTCACTGTTCAGGGGGCAAAGAGAGTTTCCCAAAATGACCGCAGGGCTCCCCTCTGGGTGGCCAGCTGGAACTCTGGGTGAGCTAGGCGGGATCAAGAGCTCCCTACCTCCCAGCAGGGGGCGCTAAGCCCTCGCCGACCGAGATTCCCAGGCTGGGCAGCTGGCGCTCCCAGGCAACCTCCAGGGAATGAGGACCCTCCCCAGGATGAGGGCCCACAGAGCACCCCGGGCCCACGCCTCCCCCAGGGCTTCGGGGCGGGGAAGTGTAAGGGACTTCTCATCCCTTCTGGATCCCTAACTCATCCATCTCCCCACGGGTACCTCACGGCGCTATGTCAGCATCCCGGGAAATAAATCCCATCACACAGATGGTGTCGTTTTGTGCTAGGCTGGAAGTCTTAGCTTTTGCCCAGCCATGTGTATGAAATGGTATCCTAACAAAAATGTCTTATTTGCACTTTTAATTTGGTTTTAATCTGCATTCGCCTGATTACTAGAGAGGCTGAACACCTTTTCATGTTTCCTGGCCATTTTCATTAATTGAGTCTCTTCTGTCTCTTGCCCGTTTCTGTTGACTGACTTGACATTTTCTTACTGTCTTATGGACGTTCTTTACGTATTTTGGATATTAATCCTTCGTTGGCCAGTGAAATTAAAAATATAATTTCTCGGGGCGCCTGGGTGGCACAGCAGTTAAGCGTCTGCCTTCAGCTCAGGGCGTGATCCCGGCGTTATGGGATCGAGCCCCACATCAGGCTCCTCCGCTATGAGCCTGCTTCTTCCTCTCCCACTCCCCCTGCTTGTGTTCCCTCTCTCGCTGGCTGTCTCTATCTCTGTCAAATAAATAAATAAAATCTTAAAAATATATATATAATTTCTCATATATCACTTGACTTTAACGTCACTTATAATATCTGCCTCACAAAACTTTTTTTAAAAAATATTTTATTTATTTATTCGAGAGATAGAGACAGCCAGCGAGAGAGGGAACACAAGCATGGGGAGTGGGAGAGGAAGAAGTAGGCTCCTAGCAGAAGAGCCTGATGTGGGACTCGATCCCGGAACGTCGGGATCACGCCCTGAGCCGAAGGCAGACGCTCAACCGCTGTGCCACCCAGGCGCCCCCTGCCTCACAAAACTTTTTGTGTCTAACGTAATAAAGTGAATCGACTTTGACATTATGCTTTGGGTCTTCTTCAACAATTTCTTCCCTATCCTGATGTCTCACCGGGGGCTGCCCATAATTCCTTCCAAAAATTTCAGGTTGCTTTTCACATTTAGGTCTTTCATCCATTTAGAAACATAGTGTGTGTGTGTGTGGGTGTGGGTGTGGGTGTGGGTGTGGGTGTGGTGCCAGGTAGGAAAATAAAGGTGCCTGTTTTTTGTAGGACAGCCCAAGACCCAATGGACTGAGTTGACGGTTCTCTGCTAATGAAACGCCACTTCTGAATGGCGTGTGAAGAGGTCTGTTCCGAGACTATTTTGTCCCCTGTCGGATTTCCCTAGCCACGCTTTAAGAACAAATGCTTCTTTACAACCAATCATACTACGTTTTTAAGCTTCCGTTTGCATGTCGTATGGTGCCCATGTATGCCAACACACGTGACAGGTGTGGGAAGTGACATTCTCGCTCCTCAATCAGTCAGCCCTCGTGTATCAGTGTCATTCACCTGGGGGGTGGGGAGGAGCTAGTGTCCTCTGTGGGGGAGAGGCTTGTGGGCCGCACGACCCCGCTGCTTCTCCTCATGCTGACGGTGACCTCAGAAGGCATTCGGACACCTGGGGGCCACCCCCCCCACGTAATCGATCAGCAAATATTTGATTGATTATCAGTTTACTTTTATCTGCAAAAATGAGATTTTTTTTCTTGAAACATAAGGCACGGCAAGGCAAGTGTTAAGGAGTTTTGCCATCTGTCCTCTTACCTACGCATTTATTTTTCTTTCAGAACTCCCTAGCCCTTTCTGAGTCCCGAAAATTAAGCCTGCGAGCTTCTGGACTGTTGGGCCGTGGTCTCTCTGTTCAGAATTTACAGGGAATCATTGTGGTGAGGTGTACGACACATCTTAGGTCCGTTTTCTTTTCTGAAATAAAATGTCTTTGAGAAACAATTGCTGTTTGTCCTTTTCCTGCTTTGTCCATTTTGAGAGTGAGATGTGGGTCCTCCCCTCCTGTGCTCACACCTCTCCTCTCTCTGGGTGTCCTTAGACTGATGCGAGAGGCCAAGGCGGGGCGATGTGGCTCTGGGATCCGGGCACTGTTGCATAAGATTCTGTTGCTGGCGGCCTTGCCCTCGCCTTTCCACGGCTGGCTTTGAAGAAGCAAACTGCCACAAACCCTACGGCCACAAGGAAACAAACAGCCCGAGGGAGCCTCCCCCGTCAAGCCTCGGATGGGAACCCTACCCGGGTCAGCACCCTCGCTAGCGCCCATGCGACCCAGACAAGGACCCAGCTCAGAGCGGCTGGACTCCTGGCCCGCAGAAACTGCTGTAAGCCTCTCTGTTGTACTGTGGTGACGGGTACGTAGCAATAGGAACTAAAACAGTAACCTACAGATACTTTCCGACAGTCGCTCTCTGGCTAATGCATACGTTGTTGGACGGAATGTTCCAACCAGTTCCACGGAGTTCGTATTTATCCAGATAAGAGGTATGAGAATGTTTATATTAACTCTCTCCCAGCACAAAAGTGGTTCTAAATCGCACAACAGTCCCTCCTTTCCCCGCCTATGTTCCATGGGCTCCATGAGCCGGGGTGCTGGGGCCCAGGCCTGCGGAGGGAATGGGCTGGTCCGCCCAGCTCACCGTGGCAGCCCCGCCATCCAGGGGGGCCTGGCACACCGCAGGCCCAATAAATCCTTGTTGAAGAAAGAGGTGGACGGCTGGACGGCTGTCGTCTGTAGCCCTCTGGCTCAGGCTCTGCGGTAAGCATGTTCCTTGCGTCATCTTCTGAATCATTCCCATAGTCTTGCTAGGCACGTGGTGTCACTGTCCTTCTAGTGGGCAAGCTGAGGTTCCCGGCGTTGCCCAAGACCCCGCGGATTTGGGGCCAGGCCTTCTCGACTGAAAACATTGACACACACGCAAACACGTCTGTGTATAAAGTTTTACTGAAAGGACTAAAATTTTCTTTGATCTACACGGATCACTTCCCTGCGAAAGGAACCCAGTTTCGGAGCCTGGAGAGACCGGAGGTCGACCGTCTCCTGTGGCCGCCGCCATGGGCTGTAGGTGGCGCTCGAGCGCTTGTCACCGGCGGCTTCTGCTCCGCTCCTTAGAAATGTCTGTGTTGACTCCCGGCATTCTTGGCTCTTCGGAGAGCTTATTTTCTCACAATTAATACAGATGGGTGGTCCCATTATGGCCGATTCTTCATCTGTGAATTATTTAGTGTGAAGAGAAGTGCTTGCACATGCTTAATTTCTAATAGTGATTAGATGCCTGTGTGCGAACCACTAGGAGGGAAGGGGGAGAGGCTGAAAGGCTCTTTACAAATCTGCTTTCCTAGAACGAAGGTAACCAGGGATGGGATATGCATTTACAGAGTGCTTACTCTGTGACTTTAAATGACTTACCTCGCCTCATTAATCTCATCACATCCTTAGGAGGGAGGTACTATTATTATTCCTCTCACAAAGGAGCAGATCCAGAGAGTGAAATTACTCTAAAGGAAGGGAGGTGCCCGGGTAGGGCTCGGTCCCAGCCTGGCTGTGCCCCCACATCCAGCTCTCAAAGGCTAGAAGGAGGCAAAGACCCCCTCGGACAACCCCTTATTTCTGCGTGTTTCCTTTTAATTGTCAACAACAGTCAGACACAGAGCCATGGAGATGAGCTGGAGCCTTCCTTCGGATAGTACGATCTAAGCAACAGTGTCACCCGGGGTCCCCATGGCACGGACATCCACTCCTGGTGGTCACATCTCCCCCTGCTGTGGGAGGAAGGTGGGTGGGAGCCGTGGGGCAGCCTGGAGGTGGGTGCTGGTGACTGGGGAATCATGCAATGCATGGGGTGGCCTTGGGGGGAAAGACGGGAGGAGAGGGGTGTCACAGAGGTCCCTGGTGTTTAAAATAATTTCTATGCCATTCAAAGAATCAACCCTTGGAAATACCAGATGAAACAGGATCCAACGAAACAAGATAAATTGCAGGATATGAAACGTGAGTTGCTCGATGGTACATCCGGGCTAGCCCAAAAGGGCCTGAACTCCGGCTTTTGCAGGGCTCCACGGGAAAGTGTTGGTTAGTAGGGAGAAAGCCAAAGACAGACCCTTCCTACAAAGTTCAGGGGAGAGGGACTGCCTTTCCTAAGTCACCACTTCAGGAAGTTTGGGCGGCCGGCAAGGTGCACCAGCCGCTTCCTCTCTGGGCGCCCCAGAGCCACCCTTAGTCAGCGCGAGCACGTGAGAGACTCACCAGGAGACGGAGTCTTTCCCATGAAATCCCCGTGCTTGCCACAGCTAACACGGGTGGTGCTGTCATGATGAGACAAACACCACAAAGTGAATTACACTCATTTGGGTTGTAACAAAACCACAAGCTGTCATTTGCATGATGAAGGAATAGGCATCGAGCAGTAAGGACTTTAGATTAACTCGTTAGGCGTGGGGCCAGAGGCCTGACCGTGAAGTCTTCATCAAGTATCTGGGTCCTTGTTCCTAGCCTTCTCCTGGGAGACCCCGGATTACCCATCACTCAGCTATGGAAGCGTCTAAGCGGCACTGCTGGGTTAGCCTCAAACCCGGAGCTGGCTGAACGACTTCGCCAGGATCCTTTGGAACCTCAAAGATTTGGCTCCGAGGGACTTCTAACCACCTCTTTTCCATAACCGGTGCCTTAGCGCTCCTTTCTCAGAGCCTTTCCAGATGTTTCTGTGTCAGTAACACAACAGGGGGCCGACCCACCCTTTATCTAGCGGACTGAAGGTTAGGCCTGTGTCACCAGTGTTTGGTCCGTATTCAGAGACGGCTCAATTGGTATGGATCAGTTAAAATTTGAGATGAGTCTGGTAATGTAGCCCAAAGGATAAACAGACCTCATTTCCTTCCGTTACCAGGCCTCGACGGCTCTTCCCATACGCTTCTTGGGCTTTAAGAAGCAGAGACTTACTAAAACTCATGCGTGGGACAGTACAATCAAACAGTAGAATCTTTAAAACTCTTCATTCTGTTGCTTTTCTGGAAGCAGACAGAAACTTATAGACTATTTTTTTTTATTACTCATCAAATATGTTGTGGGCATACATTCAATAATGTGCCAGGCAGCCGTGCGAGGGGCTGAGAATGCAACAACCAAACCCAGGGACCGTGTTTTCTGGAGCCTGCAGCCTCAAGGGGAGGCAGTCCAACCCACAAGCGCGGAGGGGAGGAAGTGACAGAAGGAGCGTGGGGGGTGGGGGCCACTGCAGGACAACAGGGCTTAGACCAGCCGTCTGGAGTTGGAACTGGCCTCCCCAGGAGTGCGACTTACCCAGGCAGGTGGGAAAGGCTGGCGTGGCTTCAGGCCGGCCCCGGCGGAGGTTCCCGGGCAGGAGGGGGGATGGAATTGGGGGGAGCGTACCTGAAAGAAGATGAGCACAGCCAAGAAGGCAGGTCTGGAGAAGGGGGCGCAGAGACTTGGAAGGCCTTGAGAGCCGGGACCAGGAGCTGGGCGTCACTTGCAGGGTCACTGGGGCTTCGGCACAGCATGACACGGGCCACACTCCTGCCGGGAGGCGCTGGAAGGTCTGCCGCAGATGCATTCTCCAGGAGAGCACCCAGGGGAGGACTCCTTCTCCGTCTATCTCCTCCCAGGTTCACAAATGACTCACCTCACATTCTGTTGTTTGCCTAGAATTTAAATTCACAGAAAAAGAAGTTTCTGCAGCTTCATTGCTAAGGTGGGGTAACAGCACGTGTTAGTCCGTGGGGGCCGCCGGAACAGTCATTGGCGGCTTCAGCCACAGACCTTCATCTCCCACGGTGACGGACGGAGTCTGAGGTCAAGGTGTCGTCGTGGTTACTCCTCCCGGGCTCACAGACGGCTGTCCCCTCCCTGTGTCCCCACATGGTCGTCCGCTGTTGTCTCCTTGGGTCCTCATCTCCTCTTCTTATAAGGGCCCCAGTCACACTGGATTAGGGCCCACCCATAGGGCCTCGTTTTCACTTAATTATACTCGGTGAAGGTCCAATCTCCAAATAGAATCACGTTCCACGGTACTAGTGGTTAGGACGCCAACACAGGAAGCCGAGAGGCAGGGATCATTCCACCCCTAACACGCCGCTTCGGTAAAATGCTTTTTCCAAGATGTTACTGCACAAGAATTTTGAAGCGAAGGAGCTAACAAATTGCCTCTTGGGGTGCTGGAAGCTCGACCAGTCAAATTTAATTAAATTCATTTGCCAGTAAGTGAGTGTCTGTACACAATGTACTTCTCTAGAGGAAAGCCTATTGTCGCCTCAGCTTCGTGACTGAATCTCAAAGGACGCCTTCCTCCTCTTCCTCCTACCCTCCCCCCATCGAGTCCTCTTATCCCTTTCCAGTAAGGAAAAAAGAGGGCTCTTCTGGGCATGCCTACGTTTTATCTTTAAACAACAACCAAAAAATGGAATCGGGTTTGTAGAGCCAAGCCTTGTCACGTGTCAGAGGGAAACGAAGAGCTTCTCCACGGTGTTCTCAGTGTCCCTGACACGGGACGTGTGTCGAGCCAGGAGAAGGGCGGGGGAGCCATTATGATATTTGTGAAGGATGCTGTTACTTAAAAAGCCTTTAGAGCTGGTTATTGAATTTAAAAGTCCCACTTCGTCTTAAATACTCCTCCTTTTTCCAATTTCACTGTGATTTGCATCATACGCTCTTACATAAAAATTACTCTCCAGACCAGAAATTCTTCATTCCGACATCTGTCCAAAAATGTTCCTTCTGCAACTTGCAGTCATAACTCCTTGTTTTAATACCACCACCTCCTCCTTCCTGCTGTCACATTCTTGCAGAAATGGCAAGTGGAGAGAAAACACTCCCTCCTGGGAGCCCAGGAGATGCGATGTAATTCTCTGTCGAGAGATTTGCTATATTTATGTAACCAGTAGAAAACAAACACAGACATGTACTACAATCAGGAAACTCCTGTTTGCTCTATTTTTAAGCATCTTGGTCTGCTTTCTCAAGAGGAGAGGCAGCTAAAGCTTATAGATTTTATAGATTCCCTATCAACGGGGACATACCATGCCACCCTCCGCTGAAAGACCTCTCGTTTAAAAGCAGTGAGATGAGAAAGGCTGGCAAACCTAATACCCCGGTTAGCATGGTACACATTCTCAGGAGTTCATGGCCCTATCGCTAGGGTGGAAAATTGAGAAAAGCTGAATTTTTATAACAGAGTAGTGTGGGAAAGTCCCTGATGAGGAAAGACCTATTGAGACCGAACTTGGCGATCAACCTGTTACGTATGAAGTGGAGGGCCTCTGAGCTTGGGATTTTTGTTAAGGATGCAGAGCTGATTTGTAAACTTAAGATTTTTAATCGTTCGGCTATTAAGACCCTGGATTATTTACAATTGCATTACTGAATATTCTAGATAACCGGGTCATAGAGTCACTTTACATTTAATTTAATCCCAGAGGGAATTTTAAGAGAGACTACAACAAGTTTATCCCAAATAGTCTCGAAAAGAACAAAACATAATAGCCAAAATACTTTTGAAAAATAAACATGAATGAAGATTGCTTTTCTTTACCAGAAGCATAACACACTCTAGTGACTTCTACTCCTGGGGAAATGAAGTAGGTGGACATTTCCCTATGCCTCCCAATAAATGCAACTAAAAACCTTAGAACTTATCTATAAAACCAATATAGGATCTACTCTGGCAGAGAGGAGAAGCAGACTGGTTAGGGACCTGGGAACCCCAGGAATGACAGGGTGGTGAGTTCCCTGGGTTTAGTCTTTGGCCTCATATACCTCAGACTGGATACTGGAGAAGCTGGCAATCTGAAATTAGCCATGTGCACAGCACAAAAAAGATTCCCAGAAAGCTCTGCTTCCTACAAAGGACCGGGAAAGGAGCAGCGTAGCAAGACAGAAAACTTTCAGACAGTAACTGCTTTGTTCAAACCAAACACCACAGGAAAGGCTGTGGCCCCAGCTCCATACTCACAGCTGGCAGAGTGGGGAGACATCTACTTTTGATGGGCCAATAAGGTGCTCCAACTTCCCACTGGGACGGTGTCAGAGAAGGCAGGGTGAGGACCTGGGGCTTTCACTCACACTGGGTGGCCGCGAGCCCTTCTCCTGTATCCTGTGGCATCAGTAGAGATCAGACGGGGAGCGCGGACTCCCACCGCCCATCAAAGGGTGCCTGCCCCTGCTCCTAAGAGTGATGTCAGGATAGACCTACAGCTTAACAAAGCTAAGCAAACCCAAGCCTGAGAAACTCAAAGCAGCCCACTCCAGGACACATTCACGGCCATATTTCCCCAAATTAAAGACAACGACGAATCTTGAAGCAGCCAGGGAGAAATGGCACATTACCTACTGGGGACACACAACTTAATGAGGGTGAATTTCTCATCTGAAAACACGGAGACCAGAGGAAGTGACATGTAGTTCGACACGCTGAAAAAAATGTCTAATCCCAAGAATTCTATATCCAGCAAAAATATCCTTCAGTGATTAAGATGAAATAAAGGCAGTCTTACATGAAGACTGAGAGAAATTATTGCCCACATTCCTGCCTGAAAATATCGGTTAGAGGAAATACTCTAAACAGAAAAAAAAAAATAATGAGAGGAAGACTCTCAGAACATCAGGAAGGAAGCGAAAACACAGTAGAGCAAAAACTGGATAAATACAGTCGACTTTCCTTCTGTTCTTGGGTTTTCCAGATTATGTTTGGTGGCCGGAATAAAAATTATATGGTTCCCAAAATATTTGGGGAAATATTTTAATCAACTATATTATTAACTATGGAGGGTAAAGGGGTATTAAGGGAGGCAGTTTTTCCTCACCTCGTTTGAACTGGTAAAATGTCAACACCAATAGACTTTGTAAGTTTTGAATATATAATGTAACGTCTAGAGCAATCACTAAAAAAGCAACCCAAAGAGATACAGCCCAAATCCCTATAAATAAAGATGAATTCTAGAAAAGATCAAGAAACCCAACAAAGGCAGGAAACAGAGAAATTTAAAAAGGGAAGGAAAACTTGAAAAATAAAATGGCAGACTTAAGCCTTAATGCATCAATAGTTAAATTAAGATAACTGTTCTAAATGCACCGATTAAAAGACACAGATCGACAGAACGGATTTAAAAAACATGACAAGTGTATATGGCCTACAAAAACTCACTTGAACATGATGATACTCATCGGTGGAAAGCAAAAAGATGGAAAAGATATACCGCACAAATACCGATCAGTAGAAAGCTGAAGAGGCCCTATTCACATCAGATAAAGTAGACTTTAGAGCAAAGGAAATTGCCAGTGCTAGAAAGAAACATTACATGGGATGACAGAGTCAATCCACAAAGAAACAGCAATCCCAAAGATGAATGAACCAAAGGGCTGCCAAGTATGGTCAGTAGAAACAGGTAAAACTGGAAGGAGAACAACAAGTCCACACTGGGGACGTCTACACTGTTCTAATTGAAAGCAAACGAGATAGAAGAACAGGGAATGGAGAGAAGAACTCAAAAGCACCAACCGTAGCCGGGATCTAACCAGCATCCGTAGAACAGACACCAAGATGGACAGCAACCTAGACCATAACATGCACTCAACAGATTTTCAAGAACCGAAGTCCGGCAGGGTATGTTTTCTGACCACCATAAGATTAAAGTAGAAATAACAGGAGGATAAGTGGAAAATGATTCTGGAGATACTTCTCTCCATGTGTTTCGAGAAACGCTTGGAATCGCAACAACACACTACCAAATAATCCGTGGGTCAAAGAGGGAGTCTCAGAGGAATCAGGAAACACAAAAACGAAAACACCGAACGAAATGAACACACATCTTACCCACACGTGTGGGGTGGCAGCCGTGCAGGGAGGGAAATTCACGGCACTAACGTCTGCAGCAAAGAAGAGTACAATTCTCCGATGGGAAATGGAAGCTCCCATTGTAAGAAGCCGGGAAATAAAGAGCAAAACAAACCTAACGCAAGAAGGAAGGAAATAATACAGAGACGAGCAGAAATCGAAGAAATTGTGAACCGAAAAACAATACAGAAAATCAATGAAACAGAACATTGGTGCTTTGAAAAGGTCAGTGAGATTGACAAGTCTCTGGCAAGACAGACAAAGGAAAAAAGAGAAGACACAAATTATTGATATCGGGGATGAAACAGAAGATACCATGACAGACTCGACTCCACAGGCATCAGAAGGATGAGGAGGGGGCGCTATGAAGAACTGCACACTCACAGATTCGACCACTTGCATAAAAAGGACCAGTTCCTTAGAAAATAAACCACCACAAATCACCTAATATGAAATAGATCGCTTGAAGCCATTTAGCAATCGAGACAATTCAAGTTGTAATTAAAAAACTCCCAAAAAAGAAATCGCCAGACCCAGACGGTTTCGCTGGAGAATTTTACCAAGTTCTTAAAGAAGAATTATCACAAATCCTACAGAATACCTTCCAGAAAATAAAAGAGAAGGAAACAGTTTCACCTCATTCTGTGAAGCAAATATTACCCAAATAGCAAAACAAGACAAGATAGTACAAAAAAGGAAGAGCACCTAGAGAGTTCTCTTCATGAACGTGCAAGAATTCTTACTGTTGGCACATAGAATTCAGCATTATATAAACAGAACTAGTATCCAAAGTACCTGAGAATGCTTGAATATTTAAAAAATCAATCAAGGTAATCCACTGTATTCACAGGCTGAAGAGGAGAGGTCACATGATTATAGCAGTCGAGGAAGGAAAAGCATTTGAAAAATTCAGCACTCATTTATGAAAACAAACTCTCAGAAAACTAGGAGTGGAGGGGAACTTTCTCGACAGAGAATATGTACAAAACCCCACAGCTAAAATCATCTACAACCGTAGATGTTTTCCCACCGTGATCAGGAGCAAGGCGAGGATGTCCACTCTCACTGCTGTTATTTAACATCATTCCAGAAATTCTAGGCAATATTATAAGGCAAGATAAGGAAATAAAAGTCATATAGACAAGAGAGAAAGAAAGAAAGAAAGAAAGAAAGAAAGAAAGAAAGAAAGAAAGAAAGAAAGAAAGATCTATCACTGCTCCTATTGGCAGATGACATGACAGTCCGTGTAGAAAGTACCAAGGAAATATACAGTAAACAAGAAAAAAACCGAAGTCCCCAAACTCCCAGAACTCACAAATGAGGTCAGTAAGGTTGCAGGGTGTAAGGTCAGCGTACAAAAAATCAGCTTCGGGGCGCCTGGGTGGCACAGCGGTTAAGCGTCTGCCTTCGGCTCAGGGCGTGATCCCGGCGTTCTGGGATCGAGCCCCACATCAGGCTCCTCCGCTATGAGCCTGCTTCTTCCTCTCCCACTCCCCCTGCTTGTGTTCCCTCTCTAGCTGGCTGTCTCTATCTCTGTTGAATAAATAAATAAAATCTTTAAAAAAAAAATCAGCTTCATTTCTGTATACTAGGAATGAACGTGAGGGAACTGAAGTTTTAAATACTATGTAATGCGCCATCTCTCGATGAATAATGAAACACTTGAGTGTCAATCTAAGAAAACGTGTATGGGACTTGTATGTTGGCAATGTTCTCATTGAATATCTAAATAAATGGAGAGACTGTCTGCGTTCAGACACTGGAAGACTCAGCATAGTAAGGGTGTTAATTCTGCCCAGATTTGATAGACAGATTGAATACAATTCCTATAAAATCTTTGAAGGGTTTTAATAGATATAGACAAGATTATTCTAAAGTCTATATGGAAAGACAAAGGAACTAGAATAGCTAAAACAACTTTGTAAAAGAAGAATACAGTGGGAGCAATCGTTCTACCCAATTTCAAGACTCACTATGTAGCCATCACAGGCTAGGCTGTCCCGGAATAGGGAGAAGGGTAGACACAGAGATCAGTGGAACAAAATCGTGGGCCCCTAAGACTTCCATGATTATGGCCACTAATTTTTGACGGAGTTGCAAAAGATCATTTTTTCAACAGATAGTGTTGAATTGGATATCCACAGGCAAAAAACCCAAAAAGGGCCTCCACCCATCCCTCACGCTTCATGCAAAAACTCATGCAAAATTGAGCATAGATTTAAAAGTAAAACATAAAGTGTTAAGAAAAAATATATATAGGAAAAAATTGTTAGGACCTAGGGCTTGGTGAAGAGTTCTTAGTTACAACCTCAAATGCATGTTGTATATTTTTAAAAAAATCAAGAAGTGGATTTCGTCAGCAATTAAAACTTCCGTTCTACAACATGCGCTGCTAAGCACGTGGGAAAGCAGAGGGATAAAAAAAATATTTGCAAACCACATATCTGCCAAAGGACTCCTATCTAAGATAATAAATTCTCGGAAATCAAAGTAAAAAAAAATCTGATTACAAAAGGCGCAAAAGGCATGAAGAGAATATGTGGATGGCAAACAATCACTTAAAAAGATATTCAATATTGTTAGCTTGATTTGCTTTAAGGAAATACGAATTAAGACCTCGATGGGATACCATTTTAGATTTATCAGAAGAATTAAGATTAAGAAAAAATAGTGATAATCCCCAAATCCGGTGAGGAAGCAGAGAAACTGAATCTCCCCCCCTACATTGCTGGTGGGGATGTGAAATGGTCCAGCCACTCTGGCGAAGAATGGCAGTTTCTTAAAAAACGAAATCACACACTCACCCTACAATCCAGCAGTTGTGCTCTTGAACATTTATCCCAGATCAGTGAAAACTCACATCCACAGAAAAACCTGTAAATAATTGTTCTAGCAGCTCTATTCGTAATAGCCCCAAAGTGGAAGCAACCACAATGTCCCTGAACGGATGAATGGTCAAGTAAACAGTGATACATCAAACATGGCTTGGGCTGTGGATACACACAGCAACTTGGATGGGTCTCAAGGGCATTACGTGGAGCAGAAAAGCCAATACCAAAGGTCACATACTGTATGATTCCATTTATACACCATTCTTGGAAAAACAAAATTACAGAGATGGAAAACAGATTAGTGGTTGCCAGGGGTTAGGGATGATGGAGGGAGGGGGGAGGGGTGACCATAAAGGGTGGCACAGGCGAGATCTTTCTGATGATGGGATATTTCTGTATCCTGATTGCAGTTGTAGTTACACAAATTTGCGAGCCGTGATAACCCGGCACATGCACGCCGCGCAATGTGGACTTCCTTGTTCTGATATTGCGCTGTGACCATGTAAGATGTAACCGTTGGGAGGAATGGGAAGGGCACGCGGGCCCTCTCTTTACTATCTTTGATATATGATTATATTTTTTAAAAATTTCCCCAAATGGCAAAATCCAAAGTTACACCAATGAAAACAGTGGGGTAGAGACCAAAGGATAAACAGAACAGAGTCCAACAATTCAAAAAAGTAAATATAGAAATCTGGTCTATGATAATAGTCGTATTTCAAATCAGTGTGGAAAACATGGATTATTTGAGAAAATTGGCAATCCAAAACAAAACAAGTGAGATCTCTCCGCCAAGTTATAAATAAATTTCAAAAGACTCAAGAACTAAAATCTAATTATTAGTGGCAGAAAGCATAGCTACTTTTTATAGTAGTCAGGTGGAAAGAGTCTTTCTGAGCGTGATGTCGAGTTGAAAGCCTGAAGGGGAAGGACCATGGACTTGATACTTAGAAATGACACACTGTTACTCAGTAAGCGATGCCATCAAGCACACAAGTCCTCTGACAAATTTGGAGACTGTATCAGAACAATAACGAGTAAGAATTAAAATACCCCTATTACTGAGAAAGGCAGGACGTGATTACAAAATGGACCAAGGAAATGAACAGAGAAGAAGAAAACCAAGATGCCGAACTGTATCAGAAGCTCCAGCTTACCAATACCCGGTTAGTGAGATTAAACGGATTGATTGATTACAGCGAGTGATGGTGTCCTGCGTTCGGAGGAGGTGAGGAAGCAGACGCTCGTGTACCCAGTTCGCGGACTGGGTCACTTTTTGTGTAGAAATGGAAATATTATGACCCTTGGGTCCAGCGGTTTAAATTGTAGAAATTCATCTCCTAGAATTCCTCAGGCGGGAAGTGTCAACGTAGATGAGGGGAGGGGATTTGCAGCATTACGTAGAACTGTCCAAAATTGTTCTTGCATTTTTTTCACTTTTTTTATAATAATATTTTTTTATTATATTATGTTAGTCACCATACAGTACATCCCGGTTTCCGATATAAAGTTCGATGATTCATTAGTTGTGTATAACACCCAGTGCACCATGCAGTACGTGCCCTCCTTACTACCCGTCACCAGCCTATCCCATTCCCCCACACCCTCCCCTCTGAAGCCCTCAGTTTGTTTCTCAGAGTCCATAGTCTCTCATGGTTCATTCCCCCTTCTGATTACCCCCCTTTCTTTATCCCTTTCTTCCCCTACTGATCATTCTAGTTCTTATGTTGCATAGATGAGAAAAACCATATGATAATTGTCTTTCTCTGCCCAAAATTTGAACCACTTTCCTGTCTTTAACTCAATAGTTAATTGGTTAAATAAAATCTGATATTTCCATGTATTGGAATTTTGAGCAGATTAAAAATATAGTGAAGCAGAACTATATATACTATAAACTATTGAAACTGTAGAAGGGTAGCAGTTCAATTGAAACTTGAATTTTAGAGAAAGAAGGGTGATTTAAGCTTCTGCCACACATATTGGCAATTATATATGTTTATACGCATACATATATATGTAAATACATAAAATATGTATTTGTAGACTCTTTATAAAAGGTTACATAAGAAATTGATAAAACTTCCCAGAGAGAACTGTGGATGGGGAATCGGGAAAGATTATTTCTTCTCTTTAACATACTTCTCGTTTTTACTAAAGCGATACAGGTGTGCTGCTTCGAATGTCGAACGGCACTATAGGTTCATGGTGAAAATGAGGCTTCGGTGCGGAATAGAGGTCACCAGTTAAAGATAATTTAAAAAGGAAAAAACACCACTGAAGAAACAAAATAGGTGACATTGCAAATGAAAGAGAAGGAGATGTGGATGAATCAATTTCAGGAACCCACGTAAACACAGACATGTTTATCTTCCTCTTTTGTGATTCTCGTGAGCACAATACCGGAGACCTTTCGCGATATTTCCAAAGTAACAGACCATCTGTACTGCTCTAAGGGACGACAGGCTAGGAAGCGACAGTGGGACTACCATCTCCTCTGCGTATGAAGGGCGATAGAGGTCAGACAAATGAAATTGGCAGGAGAGTGTACGTCTTCTCAGCCGTTCTAGTTCATGCAAGTAGCCCGCTGTCCCTTCCTTGGATGGGGACAGAGATAAAGAGGAGGGCCAGTGCATGATCATGAAGTCACCCACATTTCCCAAGACACCGAAGGCTAGCGGGACCCTCAGCCAGTTTCCTTGGTTTCACCAATATGTCGTACAAAATGGTGGCACTTGGAGATGGCAGAGCCACATGGCGGAGTCACGGAGACCTCCCCAAGGTCTGTGCTGCCCCGGCCTCAGACTTTCCACAGTGAACCGTGAAAGGAATCTGAAATACGCTCATCCCAGACAGACCCTATTCCCTGAGTTTCGGGATTCACGGTCAGTTCAAATCCTTCATCTTCTTTTCAAGTGGCTCTGGGGGCTGCCCCGTGTGCAACATTCCTGAGTATTTTAGGTCTCTCTTTTGCGTTAACACGCAGCAGTGTTTTCTTTGTGGAATTAAACTCCACAAAAATATCTCTGCAAGCAGATTTGTGTCTTGATAACAGTCTGTTGATGAATTTGGCTGCAGAATGCTGATGGAGTGTGTGGCTCTCTGGGAAGACGTCCAGCAGATACACACCAGTGCGATGACACTCTTCCAGCCTTTACAGCTGCCGGCACGGTGCGCTACCACTCTGAC
This sequence comes from Ursus arctos, assembly GCF_023065955.2. Classification (NCBI taxonomy): domain Eukaryota; kingdom Metazoa; phylum Chordata; class Mammalia; order Carnivora; family Ursidae; genus Ursus; species Ursus arctos. Next base: position 3,555,943 of record NW_026623019.1, on the reverse strand, counting down.
ACCCCAGCCGGCACTTGTGCGCCGTTCACCGTAGTCCTGTCATCCCCAGTTTCTCTGGGAGGTTCCCAAAATTATAGAACTTCACCTCTGCAGGATGCGGGGCTTACTCTCTTCACCCTGCCTTCCCCGAAGATCCTTCCCGGATTTGTCTGAGGGTGGCGACAACAGGCATGAGAAGGAGGCAGGAATAACCCATAGGAGAGAACAGAGGTTGTGGAGCTAGAAACACATCTACATCCTGGAGCTGCTATTTACACATTCTGGGATGGAATCCCTTTCTTTCTGAGTCAGATGGAGTAGCAATATTTTAACAGGAGACTGTTTTAGTCAGGGTTCTCCACAAAAACAGAACCAGTAGGACATGTGTATGAACACACACACACACACACACACACATAACGGGGCTTATTATAAGGAGTTGGATCACATAATCGTGGAAGCTGACGAGTCCCAAGATCTTCAGGAGGAGTTGGCAGCAGGAGACCCAAAAAAGTTGATGGTTTAGTTCTAGTCCAAAGGCGTGCCGGCTCAAGACCCAAGAAGAGCTGATGCTTCAGGTCAAAGGTGAAAGCAAGAAAGAGCTGATGTCTCAGTTTAAAGGCAGGCAGGCAGGAGGAATTCCTTCTTCCTTGGCAGTGGGTCAGCTTTTTTGTTTTATTCAGGTCTTCAACTGATTAGACGAGGCCCACCCACACTGGGGAGGGAGATCTGCTTTACTCAGTCTACCAATTTGAATGTTAAACTCATCCAAAATACTCCCACAGACACACCTGGAATAATGTTGGACTGAAAATCTGGATAGCCAGTGTTCCAGTCAAGTTAATACATAAAATTAAACATCACAGAGACTTTTGAGAATTAGAAGTCGGTGTTTGGGAAGCGCTTTAGTACCGGAACATGGAATGTGGGATTTTGAAAGCTCTTCAATGATTACTAAAACTTAAAAAATGTTTTATATGATTGAATCATTTGATCCCCATAACAACCCAAGGAGGTGGGAAGGACAGAGGTATTCACCACCTCTTAGAGAAGAAGAAATCAAGGCATCGGTTGGTTGTACAACTTGTCAGGGCTTTCCCTGTGCCTTTGGAGCACGGGTATGGCAGATGCAGGGGAGGGTGGGAGTGTGGCACGTGTGCCAGGTCAGAGGCAGGTGGAGCTCTCCAGGCTCTGGGACCTCTGGAAACCTTTGAGGGATGGGGCGTGGAGTAAGGGGGTGGCCAGCGGACTCCCGAAAGCTCCTCACCTATCTTTTTGGGAGTAAGTCTGTGAGTCGGTGACTGAGTGTCATAAATCCTCTTCATCCCAGACGTGGCCACACTGCCGAGAGTCCACACCCGTGCACGAGCCACAGATGGGAAGCAGAGAAGACACGGGGACTGTTTAGACTCTGTATCTTGGAAGATGTGGTAATTCTACCTGTATGGGATGGCGGCTTAACTTTGCGCTGTCTTGTAAGTCATAATATCTGGAGACAGAAAGGGACCTTAAATTTAAGCGAATCATGCAACTACCCCTGATTCCATAGCCGCATAATAACACCTGCATTATTGCTTCTCTGCGTTTGTGAAACACTTTCAGATACGTTATTCGCAATGATCTGGACACGCATCGTAACAGGGGGATGTAAATGACTTGCCCAAGGTCTTACAGTATTTAGAGAAGAGCTAGGACAGGGGCTCCAATGACTGTCTCCACCCAAGGCCCCTGGAGAGGGGGAGCACTCCGGTCCACACAGTGTAACACACTGTAACAGGTACCTCCCTGGGCTGAAGCGGTTTTCGCTCATGTCTCGTCCACTGAGTGTCAGCTCTTTATTTGAGATAGATGTTTGTATAAGTTCTGCCGGTGACTCATAAAACAGGACTACATCCGTCTTCTAGAGGACCCGCTTCACCAAATTAAAGACAGTTCCCACGTGCCCCACGCACCCCCGTTTGTACTTGTCTCTTCCAGGCTACAACCCCCAGGTCCACGTGCCACCCATGCCCCCCCACGGTCGAGTTGCTTTGCTTGACACGCGCCCCACTAAGTCCTTTATAAAACGTATCCCGACAACAGCCACGGTTCTCCGGCGTGGCCCTTCACCTTCAGAGTCGAATGTGTGTCTGTCCCTGGACCTGGTAGCCCGAGACCCCGCAGACGGAGAAACGCCAGCGATCAGCACAGCAGCCACCACGGGCGGGGACAGTCGCCCCACCTGCACCTCCACTTACTCCTTGGTTTTGCTCAACCTCCAATGCTTCCACAGTTCGGGTGACCGCTGGGTGACCACTGGGCCCCACACTTAGTCTCTTACGTGTGGCTTCTCTCTTCGCTCTGCTTGGTAGGTGGGTTTGGGCATCGCATGGAGGGACTATGACTGTCTTTACTCTCCGTACGGTCACCTTATTAATATATTCATGACCACGTTACTTATACTGAAGGGCTATTGATATTGAATTTATAATCAACTACGCCCCATCCCAGTCTTTGTTGACACACTCGGTTCTGTGGTGTGCTATTAATTTCGTGGACCCAGGTATGGGACTCCATAGAAACTCCTGTTCCACTTTCCTTGGTAATGTCTACTCTTCGCCCTGTGGTTTAAGGCATTTTTATCCCGTCATCGTTAGAGCTCACCTTTCTTCAAAGCTTCCGATTACTCGTGGAGCTGAACGCAATTTTAAAAGCTGTCCCACAATCCTCTCTTCTTTTTAATTTTTGAGATATTTCCTTATTTCCTTCTGCTTGTCGACATAGTCATGAGCATGTCTCTGGTGACATTTTACTTCCCTTCTGTGCACGTGCTCACATGCACACACACGCACAGACACACGCACGCGCACACACACACAGACACACGCGCACACTGTCTTCCTTTGGGGGTTTAAGAGTCAACACTGAGGGAGAAGCAGGAATGACTAGCTCTGAACTATCACCGGGAAATTCAGCTGTGGCATGAGGATGGTGGAGCCCACTGGACACTCACCCAGACTCACGAAACTCCAGGATACAGCCCCCCGGGAAATCTCTGAGGAAGAGGAAAGCACAGGGGATCCATCACCCGAAAACACAACCCCAAATCAAGGAAGGCTGCTGCAAGTCGATCCGTCAAGGACGTGATGTGGAAGTGCTGAGTTTCCACTAAGAGGCAGGGGAGCCGTACGGGAGATTCTGCGAAGCGTTTGTTTTGAGTTGCTGGGGAATCCAAGCAAGGAGGCAATGTCTGCCAGATTCTGTCTGCTGCGTGCTTAGGACTTGGGACGGGGACAGCGGCTCCTGCCACGAAGGATCCCAAGAGGAGAATGGGGCTCACTCGAGGCCCAGGGCAGAACGCCTGCAGTTTCTAAAAGGACAGTGGAGCAGATTCAATCAGCCTTTCCACATTCACTTTTGAATGTATTTACACTCAAGGTCAATGTGTCGAGAATTCCACGGATGTATTTTTTCCCTGTGTTACTCACCGCACCAAATGCCTCCTGAAAAGCCCTGCTGCACACGGACAGACCCGAAGTACCATTCCTGGGTCGCTCAGTCCACATACATGAAACGTTTCTAACACGTAGTGTGCAGCCATATTCTGCAAGACACAGTGTAGAGTGCAGTGTGATATAGGACTGAAGTACATCAGGGACTGGCAAACTCTGGCCCACGGGTTCGCCACCCCTTTTAGGAAACACATTGGTTTTTATTTGGAAGTGGCCACATTTGCTTATCTACAGACTGCTCGTGGCCACTTTTGTTACAACGGCAGAGGTGAAGGGGTGAAACCTGGGTCCCGCAAGCCTGAAACATGTACTATCCCTCCCCTTGAGATAAAGTCTGCCTGATCCAATAATACGCAATATAATATATAATACAGACGATACCACACATAATATGTACAATAGGCAATGCATGATCATAATTCATAAACAATCATTCTATTTATCCAAAGTTGGGGGATAAAGTATTTGACGGTTTGTACAATTAAACCATTAAAGCCTTTCTCTAACTTAGAGTATGTGTTGTGTTGGAAAAATCAGAAAATGGTCCCCTGGGGCTGGTTAGAAAACACAGAAACCGTTCTACAGAAACAATGATTGATCCAGCAATTAACAAACACAACTTTAGTTGAGGTTTTTCTGTTTTCCAAATAAATTGTTAACAGATGTAGTAACTTCTAAGGCTGGTCTGCATCAAGGACAATGGTTCAAATTGGGGGTGAGTGATTGATTCTCTGAGCCATTCAGAGAACACACACATTGGCACGAAATCAGTAGATTTGAATATCGTGGCCCAGATGGGGAAACAGCTTTGGGGTCTAGAGCATTCAAAAGCTAATTCTGAGGGATATGGTATAAAAATCTAAATGTGTTGAACAGATGTAGGGAGACTTTTTTCACTGAGCGCGTTTCTCGGACCCGTTCAGTGTTTGTGTGTTTTGCTCCGTGGCCGTCTTTACGGCAGCGGACCAGGGTAAGGTTGATACTGTGCAGGCTTTATCCCACAAGATGGCATAAGAGGTCAGGTCATTCGGTTTGTGGAGGGCCCTCGGTGCGTGCTGAGCCTTGGGCTCGGCCGTCCCATGGCAGCGACAGGTGTGTCCTCGCACGGCTGCTTGGCGCTGACCTGAGCCGCGGAGGCAGGGCCTCGGTGGATATGTGCTAACAGAGCCTACGTCAGCTTGGCACAAGTGCACACCTCTTGCTGTTTGTTGACAAAGAGACATTGCATAGTCTTACGAGAGCCAAACAACGCTCATCTGATATGTATGAATATTCATTGAACGCGCAGGAATTAAATTAGAGAAGCATCTGTCACACCGTGAGGGACTTCACTGCTACGGTGGGCCCTTCTTGCCTATTTGGAGCATTCAGGAAAAGCCTTTTATCTGAGTAAGACAATGAACTTCTTAGCGTGCCTCTGCTAGGCGGAGACAGACCGCTGAGTTCCGCTGGCGTGGGAGTAGGCCTGGCGGGCAGGGCGCAAGTCCCCTCGGGACGCAGGGTAGCAAGGTGCCGATGCTGGAGACGTTGGTGGTGTTTCCTTGTGGTCCCTGCTCACCGGCTGACCTCCCCCGCCTTCTCTCCTCCCCCTACAACCCTGCTTCTTTTAGGGCCTTCATTCACGGAGGGCTGGCGACGGGCAGCAGTGGCTTTGGCGGCCCGGGGCCTGCGCCCGTGACCGGAGGGGCAGTGCTAGAAAGCTTTCCCCGGAACGATGGCTCGGGCTCCTTCACTTTTCTTGACACAAGCACCTGCAGGAAGAGCTGTGTCCCCTCGACCTCCTGTCCCTTAGACGGTGATGCCCGAGGTGCCTCTCCCAGGCTGTTGGCCGCTGGCCTGCTGCACTCGGGGTCGCCGCGAGGTGGGGCACACGGCAGCCCCCCCCCCCCCGTAGTACTCCCTGTGAGTCTGTGAACAGCTACTCCTGTATTTTTAATACCTGTGGCACTGATACCCCAGATACTCTCCGGGAAACGGGCACCGGGATCCTCACGAGTCTATGTGAGGGTGGGAAGGGGGCCACGGAAGGAAGTGCCACGGGGAGCCTGGCCGTGGACGGAGTGGGCGCTGCGTCGTTTGCGGAGGGCCGTGCCACAGCAGCCAGGGAGGAGCATTCTCTAATTACCTGCAGACTTTTCTCTCGGGTGCTAATTAATTGTGCTCTCGAAGGGGCAGCAGCAGCTCTCGCTGAGAGAAGAGATGAGTATCTGCCCTCCCCACGCCGTGCGCTCTCGCACCGTTGGCCCCGGCATCAGAGAGCTGGCACCGGCCCGGTGCCCGCCTCGCACAGTGGGGCTGGCGCAGCCTGTCTACCTCGTGAAGCTTGTAAAGCCACCGACGTTTCGAAATCCTCTTGAGCTTTGTTGTTCTGCTGTTATCCCGTCATGCCTTGGGGGCAGTGTGTCATCTGCTAATTATTCCCGAACGCTCATTATGCTCATCCTGCTGTGATGTAAGGTGGAAGGGGGGGCCCCCCTCTGCCCTAGGGGGGGGGGGACCCTCTGCCTGGAGGTGGCCCAGGACGGCAGTTCTGTGGAATCCTGAGTGATCCAACCTGTTGGCCACTTTGTTTTCATACCCAGTGGGTGCTGTTTGTTTATTGACTTGGAGGATTTGGAAACTACTCTTCTTTCTACAGGTGCTGACAGTCCCAGCTGCGCAGACGGGAGCAACTTGTGAGTAGAGAATTGAGCTCTGGTTGCCCAAAGCTGGAGCGCGAGGGACCGTTTTTTTTCCAAGACGAGAGGGAGGCTGGGGTTGACAGACAGCCTTTGTTCTGATGGTTCCTACAAGCTGGAGCTGACTCATTCTGGGTTCATCCAGACGGCCCTGGCTCATGCCTGTTAGCCTAGCTATTAACTGACAATACTTCCTTCGGCTCTCAAGGGCGTCCGGGTCTCCACGTCACATCCTAGGGTTATCCTAGCACAGTCTTCCAAGTGGTTTAAGAAGGTGAGTGTCTACATGGTGAGACACAAGGGGGACCAAACACTGTGCCCGTTCCTGACCGTCCCGCGCTAACTGCCCTCCTGGGTGGAGACGCTTTAGATCTTGAAGGTTGTGTGTTTAAAAGGCTGGGAGAAGGGGCTGGGCTGGTGAGCTACTGGCTTCCAGCTGTCTACACCCTACGTTAATTCATCTAGTCCTCCAAGGAACACAGCGGGTAGTGCTGCCCGCAATTTACCTTTGGGAAAAGAGGTTAAGAGGTTCTCCCAAAGGTGCAAAGTAAGTGGTAAGACAGGGGTTAGAACTTGGGTGAGTCTGCTTCAAAGCAGGCCAGTCCGTGACACCACACACACAGGGAAGACAGGGAGCACATGCGAGCCAAGATCAGCTGAAACTTCGAGGATCACAGGAATGGGAGACAACCACATTCAGAGGACAGTCAGGTGACAGAAGTTAAGAACTACACCAGATGCTGTCTGCTTGGGGCATTCGCAAGCCCGTGCCGCGAGGTGGGACATGGAAGTCATGGTGGCATCTGAGTGGGGACTTTGACAAAGGGCCACAGGGACAGGGCTGGAGTGACCCTACATGCAAAGAGTGTCTCAGGATTCCTGGCTTCAGGATCAAATGTGTGGGTTGAGGACGGGACCCTGCTCCCTGCAGAGCGTGAACATGGGAAAGAATTGTGCTCTTGCATAGAATCGAGACAGGGAAGGAAGAAGAGAAAAATTGATCTTGGAAAAGTGGGCGTTGATGTTAGGAAGGGGAAATGATGATGGGAAGGGGAAGCTGATACTGAGATGGGGGAATTTAAGCTGAGAAGGCCAACAGCATCTGCCTTGTGCCAGGGCACCTCAAGGGTTCTCAGCTCCAGGCTTTGGCCCCCTGACAGCCTGTCTGCGTGTGCCCTTCCATCCATGTCATTCATGCCATCTTGGGGTCCTAGATGGCTTGCACTAACAATCACGCCCATGGTCAGGCAAGGGTGGTGAGCCAAGGGCACTATCTCTACATACCTGAGCATTGCACTTAGTAGATGATAAAGTACTGGCGAAACTCCTTGCTTATCCTTCGCTTCACGGTGTCATGAAAGTCCCGTTTCCCTGCAAGTTGCAAGAGGCCTCATGCAGAGGGCAGACGCTGAGGGTCTTTTCTTTTAGATAAAAAAAAAATTAAAAAACAACGAAACCCAGAAAAATTGCACTGACATGATCCTATCAACTAAATTGCAGACCTTATTTGGATTTCCCAAATTTTAAACATGCATTGCTGCTTCTTATTAAAATGTGTCGGAGAACTCAGCAGTGAAACTCTTTGGGCCTGCTGATTTCTTTTCTTTTTTGTTTTTGTAGGTTTTAAACTACTAATTCAATTTATTTAATAGTTATGGGACTATTCTCATTATTTAATCTCAGGTGAGTTTCGGTCTGGGTGGTTTTTGAGGAATCGTCTATTTCATCTAAGTTATTAACGTGTGTAGAGTCCTTCATGGCACTCCCTTACCCTTTCAACAACTGGGAAATTTGTAGTGATTCTTTCTTTCATTCCTGATCTTGTTAATTTTTGTGTCTTCTCTTTTTTAATTTGTCAGCCTTGCCAGAGGTTGAACAATTTTACTAACTGTTTCAAAAATCAGCTTTTGAGTTAATTTTATCTATTATTTTTCTGTTTTCAATTTCATTAAATTCTGCTCTTTCTTTTTATTTACTTCCATCTGCTTGCTTTGGGTTTATTTGGCATTTTTTATGGTTTATTGAAGTGGAAGCCTAGATCGTTAATTTTCATTCTTTTTTTTTTTTGGTAATAGAAGTATTTATATAATAGAAGTATTTAGTGCTATCAATTTTCCCCATGTGTGCTGCTTAGGCTATACCCCCTGGGTTTTTCATGTTGCAATTTTATTTTCATTCAGTTCAATGCATTTTCCAAAGTCCCATGATACTTTCTCTTTGGGTTATTTAGAAAGACATTATTTAATCTTTAAAGTTTGGAGATTTTCCTTCTTGAAAGTTTGGAGATGATCTTTCTGCTGTTTGTTTCTAGTTTAATTCCATTATGGTCAGAGAACATACATTTGTTGAATTTTGTTTTATGGATCAGAATACGGTCTATTTAAATGGAGGTTCCAAGTGTGCTTGAAAAGAAGGTGTATTCTGCTAATATTAGGGAAAACATTTTATAAATGTTAATTAGATCCCTTCAGTTAATGGCATTAGTCAGTTCTTCTACGGCCCTGTGGATCGTCTGTCTGGTTATTGTATTTATTATTGAGAGAGGGTCTTGAAGTCCACAGTCATAACTGTGCACTTGTCTGTTTATGTTTCCAGGTCTGTTGGTTTTTACTTCATGCATATTGAAGCTCTGTTTGGTGCATACACATTTAAGATTGTTACAACTTCTGGGTGAATTAATTCTTTTATCATTATGTAATGTTTCTCTTTATCCTTGGTAATTTTCTTTCCTCTGAAGGCTATTTGGTCTGATACTCATATAGACACTCCGGTTTTCCTTCTATTAGGGTTTGCATGCTCTACATTTTCCATCCTTTTACTTCTAGCATACCATGTAACTATATTTGAAGCGAATTTCTTGAAGACAGCATATACTTAGTTCAAGTCTCTTTTAAAAAATCCATTCTGGGATGGAGCCAGCTTGACTGGCTCAGTAGGTAGTATGTGATGCTTGGTCTCAGGGTTGTGAGTTCAAGCCCCACACTGGGCTTGGAGCCTACTTTAAAAAAAAAATCTATTCTGATCATTTCTGTCTTCTAATTGAGATGTTTAGAACATTTGCATCTTAAGTAATTATTGCAATGCTAATATTTAGATTGTTCATTTTGTTATTTTTTTTCTGTTTGTTTTGTTTTCCTCTACTCTGTTTATCTTTTTCTGACTTCCTGTGGATCACTTGAGCGTTTTTTAGAATTCCATTATTACTCATCAATATTTTTGAGTATTTATTTTTGTATAGTGTGTATGTGTGTTTATGTGTGTGCAGTCTAGAAACTTAATATCCATCTTGATATAATTCCCTAGTACCACTATTTCACCACTTGACGAGAATGTAGAAAGTCACCATTTATGTTGCTGTACGCACCTCCCTTTTCATAATCTCCTTAAATATTGCCTCCACGCACATTAAGAACAATATTAGATAATGTGACAACTTATTGCTTTCTACCACAAAACAGGATTTTGAAATCTTAAGAGAAGAAGAGAGCACCATTTTTAACAAGATGTTTGTCTTTCCATTGGGCTCTATTTGTTCCTAATTTTCCAAGTTTTCTTTTTTTCATTATTTCATTTCTGTCTGAAGAACTTCCTTCGGCAATTCTTTTAAAGCAAGTCTGTTTGCTACTGATTCTCTTAGTTTTCTTTCATCTGGGAGTATGTTTATTTCACTTTCGTTCCTAAGGAACATTTTTGACGAATGTGGAATTTTGAGTTGACATTTCTTTCAGCACTTGAAGTATATTGTATCACTTTCTTTTCGTCTGCATGGTTTTCATGATTCATCCAGACACATTTGAATCATTGTTCTCCTGCAAGTAGTGTTTCATTTTTTTTCTGTTTTCACATTTTTTGTTTTGTGTTTTAAAAAATGATTGAAATATATTTCGGTTCTTTGGATTTTTCCTACTTAGGGTTCTCTGCACTTCTTGAATTTGCAGGTTGATGTTTTATGAATTTTCTGCTCTTATTTCTCCAAATATTTTTTCACCTTATAATCTTTCTCCCTTTCTTCTGGAACCACTATGACATGAATGTTAGCTCTTTTATTATTGTTTCACAACTCTGAGGCTCTATTCATTTGTTCAATCTTCTTTCTGTAGTTTATTTCGATGAGATGATTTACTGCTATAGTCTAGGTTTACTGATGGTTTCCTCTGTCGTCTTTATTCTGTTACTGAGCTCATCCAGCAAGTTTTAACATTTGGGTTATTGTATTTTTCTGTTTTAAAATATTCATTGGTTCTTCCTTAAATTTTGTATCTGTTGAGTTTTTTAACTCCTTTTTCCATGTGTAATGGCTTGTTGGGCATGTTCATGATCAGTGCTTTAAAATCCTTGCCTGATCGTTTCAACATCTGTGTAATCCTGACATTCGTATCTGTTGATTCTCTTATTCAGGTTGAGATATTTCTGGGTTTGGGAATGATAAGTGATTCTGGATAGATTCTGGATGTTTTGAGTATTACGTTATGAGGTTTTATTTCCTATTTAAGTATGTACTTAGTCAGTCAATCTGCTTATATTTAGAACGCACATCTTAACTCAGTTCTGTGGGCTTTGGTTCAAAGATCCGTTTAGTTTCAAGTGTTTGCAGTGGTGTTCTGGATCACCCCATTGCGTGTTACCGAGAGGCGGTCTGGAACATGACGATATTTTATGCTGTAGGTGCAGTTCTCAAAGTCATTTCACGCATTGTCTACTCAGGGGTATGGCCAGGACTTCACATCCAGATTAAACATTCCCTTCCTTACCTCCCTCTTCTCTTTTTCCCCTTCGCCACTGTAGCGCAATGAGGTGGTCTCTGAGGGCAACCACCTCTGCCTACGTGCCCTTAGTATCGAGGGGATCGTCAGCGTGGCTCCTCTCTACTGTCTCTGCAGCTGGTGTGTGACACGTACATGGGGAACACAGCATCTCCTTGCTGCTGTCCACTTACTGCAGGGTGGGAGCAATCAACAGGGCTCCCTTGCCCCATTTCTACTGCAGCTGTGGTAAGGGGGGAGGGATGCAATCATCGCTTGTGTTAGTGCAGGAGGAATGGGAAGTGATGGACGGCAATCTACCCCAGAGTCTTCACAGGCCCAGTGTGGGTGAGAGAGGTGTGACTTCCTTCGTGGTGTTTGCCCAAAACAGAGCGGGTATAGTCTGTGTGGTCCCATCCTGCAGAGCTGACCTATATCTAGCCTTTGGGTGGAGATAGGAGGTCTGTTTGTTTGTTTGTTTATTGGTCTGTACCCGTTAATGATGTGGGTTTCAGGCTGGTGTAGAACCCAGGATATATAAGAAGCCAAAATCCAAGAAACTCATCATCGGGTTGTCCTGGGAGTCCTGAGGTCCCTACGCAGTCTCCTTCTTCCACTTTCAGTCTCCTGGTAGTTCCTTTATGCATTTTATCAAGAGGTGGTTTTTGTTATTGTTGTTATAAGTAGCAGGAGGAGTGGGGCGGAATGTGCCTACTCTGTTTTGTCTGGAACCAGAAATTCCTCCCTTTTATCTTTGTTGATAAAATCTTAGTGCCCTTTGACAGCCACCTTGAACCCAAGGATACATGAGCTGTCACTGATGTTCCTCTCTTGGGCTCTTAGGTCCTTTACTAATATCATGTAATTCAGCACATAATTATATACCTCCTGCAGTCCTTGTGGGTTCATTCATGTTTCTCAGTCTTGTCTCCATGTGGGACTATGTGGGATGCCTTTCCTAGGAACCCCATGGTGCTCATTACAGTGCAGGGCTCAAGCTTGGGACTTTTTATTTCTTGGATATGTTAACGAGAACTCTAGAATCAATGTGCTTCTGAAGCCAAACTGACATTCAAACCCTGTCTCTAGCTAGTACTGCTTGTAGCATCTTGAATAAGTCACTTCATCTCTTTGAGGTATTGTTGCCTCAACTGCAAAATAGTTCTACTAATAACTTTATCACAGAAGGTAATATAAGCGTTAAAAGTCAAAATACACAAAGGCACCTGAGTGGTTCCTTCAGTTAAGTGTCCAACTCACGATCTCAGCTCAGGTCTTGATCTCAGGGTCTTGATTCAAGCTCCAGGCTGGGCATCAAACTAAAAAAAAAAAAGAAAAAACAAAAAGTAAAAGTATGCTTTAATTACCTACTGCAATGAAATAGACTGTGCAACATTTTTTCCTTTTTCTTCCATTCTCCTTTGTTTTGTGAGAACCCATCCTTCACTTCATAAAAGGAAAGTAAGAAGAGTTGAAAGACAAAAGGAGAAGATGGGGGAGTCTGCAAACACATCCTTTTTCTCCCTCTGTTGGGCTACCTTGAATCCAAAAAATTGGTCTCTACTTGGTTTGTGCCCTGGCTGAAACTCTTTTTTCCTTTGTTCCTCATCGGCCTCCCATCCACGGAGAGCCTTCAGGGGACAGTGGCCTCCAGCGGCCACCAACACACCAGCACGATGTACCCGCCTTCCTTTCATCCATTCCAGCCTTTCCCACAAGGACCCCGCAGAAGTGGGCCCTGTTGCTTTGGTAAGCAAAAGGGGTACTTAAAAGCGGCTGTATCATGTAGATGAGGCAAAGAGTGAGAAAAGGCCAGAACTGTGAGCTAGGAGAGCTGCTCATGTCAGCTGCCTGGAGCGCGGGAGGCCCCCCGCATCTCACCTGGGAGCATGCACTGGGTAAGTGTGGTGTGCTGCCATCCACGCAGCCTGTGTCCCCAAAAGACACAGCTTTTCTCACTGGTGGACCTGTACGGCTGAAGGGAAGGGGGTCAGTCCTCACAGGGCATAGACTTCAGGTCACTGATGAGACATTTGGGGCAAAAGCATGTAATTCTGGAAAATAAGGGAGGAAAATTAATATATCTGGTTGATGAATTCTGTTGCGAATAGCACGAAAGGGGTCCCTCGAGGTGATATTAATCTGGAAAGACTTCTAGGAGGCTGAGGGTTTGGGGTGGGCAGCACGGGGATTCTCTTTTAAGGAGAATGCTGTTGAGAAACAACGTTGCTGTTTCTCATCATTTCGTCTCATCAAGTTGTCAATGAGAAAATCAAAGCGTGTATTTTGCAGAACGGTGGGGCAGGCAGAGTGGGGCTGCAGTTACTCATGGGTTAAACCTCAGGTGTAAAATGGGAGGAGGGCTGGCTTGGGGGAGTGGAGGCTCTGCCCTCTGCCGATGGAGCGGACGATGCTGGCTGGGTGTGCAACTTTCTCCGCCGGCTCTCAATCACATGCTTCTACTGAGGCTTCGCCTTGAAATGTGTGGGAGGTGAGGCAAGAGCAAATGTGGTGCCCCTTCCCCTGGGGGTTCCACATGGCTTGGGAGAGACCGAGCGGGTCCTGAAAGTGGGTGTTTCAATTTCCAAAATGGTTCATCGCCAATTCTCACAATTCGTTTTTTTTTTTTTTCCTGGAGACAAAGGCAGTGCCTTCCCTGGGAATCCTCGCACCCCCACCTCCGATGCGTGCACACATGCACATGCGCGCACGCACACACACATATGCACACGCACACACAAACACACAAGCACACACTACAGAAAACGTAAAGCAATGGATCCCGGAGCTGTTGTAACTGTCACATTTTATAATCTGTTCACATGTATGTTACAGTTGATGGAGAGCCAACACTCCACATTTTAATCCCTAGGCAAGTGTGCCAAGTGTGTGTGGCTTATTGATGACCACTGGGGGGATTCCGGATTTGTTATTTGTAGGCATATATGATTCTCGTAGCCACACTGATGTGATGCAATTTTCTCTCTTAATTTCCCCAGCGTGCTTGTAATTATTGATTTACCAAATGAGTGAATTCTCATTTTGGCAGGCGGTCGTCACTGCAGCTAACGCTGTCTTGGCTCCCAACTCGATGTGCACCTTCAAAGACCAGTGGAGACGTTCAGGACGGAGGTCCTTCCTCCCAGGCCCTGCCCCCCGGAGCAGCGCGGTTTGCTGATGCGCTGGCGGGCCTGCTACTGCGCGCGCACCACGGGATCTCCTCGCGTGCTTTTTGCAGTATTGTAATCATCTCCACTTGCTTGTAAAGCTGCGTGCCCCTTGCAGCGACGGCGCACTAGCGTTAAGTCAGACGGTGCTACCCATCCCCGGCCCGGGATGAGCAGCCTTGCCTCCCCCCACCCTGCACTGCGCAGCAGGCAGCATCTTTCACACGCAACTTCTCAAAGCGGGGTCCGTGGCCCAAGAACTCTAGCTTCACCTGGGGAGATTCTGACGCGCAAATTCCTGAGCCCACCCCAGCCCTTATGAGTTAGAACCGCAGGGGGCCAGTCTTTACTTCTTTGGCGGTGAACTTGGTGGTGGAGCCCTGGGGTCATGTGCTTCTTCAAAGGACCCCTAAGCTCTCAGAGTGTCACCCCTCCCTCCCGGCAGGGTCCCCATGATGCTCAGGGCTGACAAGCACTGGCCTGGCCAACACCTCCCTCTTAACGAATATCACTTCTTCTCTAGTTCCTTCTTGCCAGAGAGAGTCTCTGGGCTCTTGTTTTCAGAAGGGAGTCTGGCCAGTCAGCTATTCAGAGCCCCCGGTGTCCCACCGGCTGCTGGCCACGTGACCCACACATGGAAGTCCATGAGACTATGGCCAGTCTATGTGACAAGCAGGGCTCAGCTCGACATTTGCTTTCTACTGCCTGTCTTCGGTTATTCCCTGGGGGTGACCTTGCCCGGCCCCCGGAAAGAGAGGGCAGGTCTGGTGACTTCTCCGCCCACCCGTGCATTGCATGGAAATCCTCTGAGCTGAGGACGAATGCCCTGGATGTGCCGTCAGACCTTCGGCCAACCCCAGCAGGGGGCCCAGATGGGAGGGTGGAGGCGGCAAGGGAGCGAGCCGTGGGACCTGCTGGGATCCTACCCTGGCTCCTGCTGCCCCGCCCTGGCAGGTGCTGCCACCCACTGCATGATGAGTGACTCACTGCGTGGGTCCTTCTCTTGTGGGGCCCTGTGGAGAACCCGGGGGGCTCAGAGGTCCCTGCCTGGCATCTCTGACTTTCTCTCCTTGCTGTGAGCACTCCCATGTGGCTGCTGCTCGCTCAGCCCTGCTTCTCCTGATCTTGGGGGTCCGTGGCCCCATCCATTAGGCCCTTTTAAGTAGGACGGAGAATGGCCAATATTCTAGCTTCTTCCCTGGCTGAGTATAGGGAATTTTTTCTCAGACATGGTGGGAACTTGCCTTTCCTCCAATCTCACAGCTGCTACACAGCTGTCTCTCCTGTCCCCCTGGGTGGTTTTCATTGTGAGAGCTGAGGAGTATGCGTGATCATGGACGTGTCGGTGTATGTCTGTCTGTCCACCTGTCATCTGTCTGTCATCTCTCTGTGTCTATCATCTACCCTCTGGCTGTCTATTCTCCATCTAATAATCTATCTGTTGTGTATCTCTGTCTCTCTCACTCACTATCATGGGTCTACTTACCTATGTATGGAAGACCATGGATTTGTCCCGATAGCCCCAAGTCCAATGGAAAACCAGAGGGTTCGTTCTAATTTTCTCCCTTTTAACTCCTTTTCTGACAGTGGGAAACTTGGCCACCATTATCCTTACTCGCTGACCAGTCTCACTGTAAATAACCAACCTCCCACTGCCACTTCTGCCCCATGTGCTCAGTCTCCTCACCCCACAAAAGCCACCCACTGTATGAGCCAGCGAGGGCCGCCGCACAGAGTGCCACGGGCTGGAGGGCTTGAACAACACACATTGACTGCCTCACAGTTCTGGAGGCTGGAAGTCTGCAGTCAAGCCTTGGCAGGGTTGGTTTCTCCTGAAGCCTCTGTCCTTGGCTTCTGTATGGCCATCTCCCACCTGTGTGTTCACACGGCCTTCCCCCTGGGCATATCTGTGTCCTAATCTCTTCTAAGGACACGAGTAAGACTGGATTAGGGCCCATCCTCATGACCTCATTTTAGCTTCATTACCTTTTTAAAAACCTTAACACCAAATACAGTCCCAATCTGAGGTACTAGTGATTAGGACTTGACCATTTGAATGGGGGTGGGGATAGGGGTGGGGGGGGGACACATCTCAGCCTGTAGGACCACCCTCCCTCCTAGACACTCTTCCTTGCCTGTGCTCCAACCCCCAGCTCCACACTCAGCCCCGATACCAGCCTCCGTGGGCAACCTCCTCACCTTCCTCGGGTTCTGACACCCACTCTGGGTGGGTCCCCTGTTGGGGGCCATCCCACCCTGCTGGGTCTCTGGCTCCTGCACGAGGCTCCCCACCCATACGGATGCCCTTCTGACCCCCTAGAGCGCCAGTACTTGATCCAGCCATTGTGTACGTCCTCCGTCCCCCACCCAGTGTAGAGGGCACCTTCCTGACAGCACCCATTGACTCTAGGACTGGATTGTTCAGGAAGAAAAGTGAAGGAAAGGAAGAGGAGGAGCAGTGTTTTGTGGCCCAGGCTGGAAGGTCCAGAAGCAGATGCTGAAACAAGTTTGGGGTGCGAGATGTTTTCTGGGAATCAATGTCTCTGGAACGACGGGCTGAGCAGGATGGGACGGGGCAGGTGTTGAACCACCATGGAGCTCCTACAGCTCTGTGGTCAATCTGAGGGGAGCTCTGGAGCCGGTGCTGCCCACCTGTGTCCTCTGTCTGTCTGCATTTTCCTGCCCTGGATGGTCAGGGGATCTGTGCTCCCCAGGAAGGGTGGGGCCACAGGGGAGCAGCGGAGGCTGACCCTGTAGGAGCTGCTGGCCGCCTCCCCAGTGGATTCTTCCTTGAGGGCGATTCGGGTGGTGCCTCTCCAAGTCTACATGTTGTGTGTATAAATGGTTTCTATTCATGTTCTGTAGCACCTTGCTGGAGACTGAAAAATACAGCACTTCTGTTCAGTGGGGGTGAAAATTAACCCAAAGAATTCCATTTCCAGTCATGGAATTGCATTTCCAGTCGTGCTGATTGCAGTTATAAACCCCAGAAACAACATACAAAGTACTGTTTGAAGGTAGGAGGAAGCTGGAATAGATTCAACCCTGAGACACAGGACCTGCCATGTGTGGGACGCGTCAGGGGCTTTTTCCGAGGGCACTCCGCAGTCCACCTGGCACGGGGTTGCTAGAACGCACGCGGAGACCTGGGGTCTTACTGCCTTGAGGTGCCGGAGAATTGAGTGAGGGCTTTTCAGAGCAGCTGGAATTGGGCAGTCACAGAGTGACAAACCTCCAAATTTGCATGCAAATCCCCCAAATCTTCTACGTACCCCAGAAATGCTGATGCACGGGGGGAACGCCATGAGACCAGCACACGGTAACATTAGGAAGCCTAAAGGAGCAATACGAGCTTTCTCTGCTGAAGCGGAGGCAGAGCTTGGGGTCTTGGTCCTCCTTAGCTTGAGGGGCTTAGTGAACGCCTTAGGTTTTTTTTATTGAAACCTCCAAAAAAGCCTTAAACTGGGGGGGGGGGGGCAGAATTAAAACAGATCTGCCCTAACGAAGCATAAAACCAGCTTATATAGAGGAACAGACTGGTGTGGCCATGCAGTGAACTACTACTAAACAATTAAATAAAAGAATAAACTACCGGAACACACAACAATATTTATAAATATCAAAAACACAAAAGAAGCCAGACACCAAAGAGTACTCACTGGATATGAAGATGGAAGACAGGCCATCTTCATGGATGAGCACAGACGTCGGGACACTGTTGCCCACACAGCGTGAAGCTTGAACTGTGGGGGAGGATGGGAAGGTATATATTTCAATGGGGAGGTGGTTTGTGGGTCTATGCATTTGTCAGAACTCGTCAGATTATGTATAAATATCTGTACATGTCAATGAAAGATCAAGCCAAACCCAACAAAACAGTAAGGAAGCCTTCCTTTGCCTCCCCCTACATGGTTACCGAATAGAGTGGCTTCACATAGAGCATTGAGCAATCGTAATACAGCTGGTACTGCAGAGAATAAAAGAAAATCATCTCTCACTAGCCACATTGTAAACGATTGTTTCTCTTTTTATCTCAATCCATTAAGTCAGACACCTAAAAAATGCCGCCTAGGGCATACTTATTTACTTGAAATAGGAAAACATCTCTTCGGTACTTTGTCAAATAAGTAGAACACTAGCAGAAGGAATCTTACAAACCTGCTTCTTAAAAATCACCAAATTTTGGAGCCGTGGTAAAGTGATGGTTAAGAATTAACTGCAAGAGAATTCCTCTCTTCCGTCTACAGATCTTTGTCAATCTACAATGGGCTTGTGTCCCAGCAAGTCCGCCGTCAGGTGGAAATGTCTTAAAAAAAAAAAATGCACTGATACACCTGACCCGCTGTGCGTCATCGCTTAGCCTAGCCTACTTTATTTATTTATTTTAAAGATTTTATTTATTTATTCGACAGAGAGAGAGACAGCCAGCGAGAGAGGGAACACAAGCAGGGGGAGTGGGAGAGGAAGAAGCAGGCTCATAGCGGAGGAGCCTGACGTGGGGCTCGATCCCAGAACGCCGGGATCACGCCCTGAGCCGAAGGCAGACGCTTAACCGCTGTGCCACCCAGGCGCCCCCAGCCTACTTTAAATGTGCTCAGAACACTTACATTAGCCTACAGTTAGGCAAAATCGTCTAACACAAAGCCTCTTTTATAGCAAAGTGTCCACTGTCTTATGTAATTTATTGAATACGGACCTGAAAGTGAAGACAGAATGGGTGTGAGTGTCTGGGTCGTGGACCCCAGGGATAGCGTGGCTGCCTGGGAGCTGTGGCTGGCTCCCAGTGCCCAGCATCGTGGGAGGGGACCACACCACATAGCACTAGCCTGGGAAAAGACCAAAATCCAGAATCTGAAATCCAGTTTCTGTTGAATGTGTATCACTTTCGAACCATCGTAAGGTCAAAAAATCATCAAGTCAAAACTTGCGAGTCTCAGATCACTGGCATTTGCTTGCTCTGAGGACTCCCTGGTCCGTGGATTTGTGTCCTACCTTCCTGCTGATTACTCAGATCATATAATTAAGTCACTTTGTGCACAGACATCTATGTCTAACTTGTGAGTGGATAACTTCACTTCAATGTCCAGTAGGCATCCGAAACCCAAATTCAAACCATAACCTTCATCCCTACTCACCAGCTTACACCACATGTGGGGCAAAACCAAACCACCTCCTCTCCCAGAGAAACTTCTTTCTCTCATGTTTTGCAAGCCCCAATGGAGGATTTGTCCCTGTGCTGTCCCCTTCCCTCAACCTCCAGAGGAAAATCTCTGGTGGCTCTGTTGGTTCTACCTCCAGCATGCACCTCCAACCCTCTCCATTTCTAGCCGTGTCATTGACATCCCCAGTTCCAACGCACCGTCGTCTGTCCCCTGGGATGTGCACAGCCTTCCCCCGGTCTCCCAGTCCATGTCTGCTCCACGGCAGAGTGATCGTTTAGAGCTAAAAGTTACATGGCAGGGGCTCCTGGGTGGCTCAGTCGTTAAGCGTCTGCCTTCGGCTCAGGGAGTGATCCTGGAGTTCTGGGATCGAGCCCCACGTCAGGCTCTTCCACTGGGAGCCTGCTTCTTTCTCTCCCACTCCTCCTGCTTGTGTTCCCTCTCTCACTGGCTGTCTCTCTCTCTCTGTCAAATGAATAAATAAAATCTTTAAAAAAATTAAAAAAAAAAGTTACATGGTGGCACTTTCCTGCTTCGATACCTCAATGGTGTTCCAACTGCACTTAGAATAAAATTAAGTTTCCCTACTATGGCCTGGAAGGCTCCAAATTATGGAGTCCCTCTCTGTCTCCAACTCCATCCCTACACCTCACATCCCGCCCGTCAGGTTTGGGCCACTCTGGCTTTCTCTCTCTCTGTTAGGACATGCCAAGCTTGTCTCTCCCCTGCCTGTCACAGAGCTGGTCCTCACCCTGCGGTCCAGCTTATGTCCATCTTCTGTGCTGCATCTGTTTATTAACTACAAAACGCTTGGCCAATATATACATAGTGAAGATCTAAACTGAATACACAGGGACCTTAAGAAGAGACACACTGTCCCATTCTCTTGTTCTTTTCTGTACCTTGACTACCTACTGTGGTGTCTGACGTGTAGACAGTGATTAACAATCATTTACTGAGAAAGTAAAATGACATGATCTCTGCCATCAAGAAGGCATTCTAGAACACTCCCAAACACATCAACTATGCTCACTTTTGTGTTTTTACTTTCAGATTTGACTTTCTGCGTATATAATGTTTTACCTACATTAAATAATTGAGAAGGTATAATTTTGAGCTTCCACAAGTACGTTATAATGAAATACCTTTCAATGGCTCTACAAAATCGGTCTTCGTAATTGTGCTTTTAAATGTTTGTGTAATGGTTTACTTAATGGATGTACCACAATTTACACTTGGATATTTATAGTGTTTCCAATACAGCAAATGACTTTTCTCTGACACACTATCTCCTCAGCCATAAGGTCAAGGTGATACTGATTCTTACTTTTAAGCATGGTTTTGAGGGTTAAATAAGGTACTGCACGTAAAGGTATTAGTAGTGCTAGATACCAATTTTAAAATGATAATTATTACTATTATCCATAGAGTAATGAGTTGTAATAAAGCGCTCCATACAAATTTAAAACATGATTATCGTTACTGTTTGTCATGTTGACATTATACCAGATGGTACTAAACTTTGTGCCTGTATTCTTCATTTTAGTCCGGTCTGACCATGGCTGTCTTTTAATTGGAATGTTTAACATTTAATGTAACTCTCGATGTGGTTAGATTTAAGCCTACCATTTTACTATTTGTTTCTGTTCGTGTTTCATGTTTTCTGTTTCTGTATTCTTCCGTTTGTACTTTATTTTGGAGTAATTGAAATTTATTTTAATTTTCACTTTCGCCTATGATATTCCTACATGTGGTTTTGTTTGCTTTTTTTCCTGCTTGGGCTTCACTGGGTTTCTCGAATCTGAAAATTTATGCCTGTCAACAAATTTTGGAATTTTTCTGACATTTCTTCACATATATTTTATGCCTGGTTGTCTCTTTGCCTTCTGAGATTCCAATTACACATATATAAGAATTTTTTATGCCTTTTTACAGGTAAATAAAGGTCTGTTTACTTTTCCCATCCTTTTATCTTCCTGTCTTCACACTGAAGAATTCCTGTTGCTCAATCTTCAATCATCTTCACCCATTATCAAGCTGTAATTTGTATTATCATAACATTTTTTATCTCTGGAATTTTTATCTCTGGAATTCCCATTTGGATAATTCCGTTTCACTGCTGAGGAATATTTTCATTCATTGAACACATTCACGTTCTCAAGCATAGTTATAATAATTGCTTTATATTCCTTGTTTGTTACTTTTGAAAACTGGGTCAATATGAGTGCATCTGCTTAGATTGCCTTGTCCTTTTAAATGAAGGCTGTCAGGTTTTTCTTTTTCTTCTATGTCTAGTAATTTTCGATTTTATGGGCATTGACAGACACTATGAATAATATATTGTTGAGGTTCTGGATTCTATGTTACCCCGAAGACTACTGATTTTTGTTCATTTTAGTAGGATGAACCTGGATGAACCCAAATTCCACATTAATAAGATAGGGAGACATTGAAAAGATCTCTCACAGTGAGGATCCCATAAGTCTGTTTTTTTCGCTATCTATGCTGTGTAATAAATGGTCACAAAGTTAACAGCTTAAAACAACATATATTTATGGGGCGCCTGGGTGGCACAGCGGTTAAGCGTCTGCCTTCGGCTCAGGGCGTGATCCTGGCGTTAAAAGATCGAGCCCCACATCAGGCTCCTCCTCTATGAGCCTGCTTCTTCCTCTCCCACTCCCCCTGCTTGTGTTCCCTCTCTCGCTGGCTGTCTCTATCTCTGTTGGATAAATAAATAAAATCTTAAAAAAAAAACCAACAACATATATTTATGATCTCAAAGTGTCTGTGGGTCAGGAATCTGGGCACAGCTCAGTTGGGTTCTCTGCTCAAGGTCTCCTGACGTTGCAGGCAAGGTGCCAGACCAGGCTGGGTTCTCATCAAAGGCTCAACTGCAGAGGGATCCATTTCTAACTGGGCCACTTCAAAGTCTGTCCACAATCTACCTACCCTAATTCTCACAGCACAATGTCTGATTTCCTTAAATCTGAAAAGTAGGCTCTTGCTCACATGGTGTTCTAACTGAGTGTAAGCAATGAGAACGGGTGTCTGGAAAGGCCCGCGTGGGCCCACGGTTATCAAGAAGGTGAGATCGAACAGCACAAGCCAAAGCTGGAAGGTTATTTCCAAGAAGGCTGAGCTCAACTGTGAAGCAACAAGAACGTGACCTGTTGGCAGGAAAGCCCGTCAGATGTCAAAGAGCAACTGAGATGCTAGGGCAGCTGACCTGGTTTAGGATCGCAAACCAGAAGAATAAACTTTAATGCAGCAATGGCCGGAAGCCGGGCTCTTCACCTTTTCCTTCTTAACACTGGGTAGCAGACGTTTTTTTCTTTATTTCTGTGAGACTTTCTGAGGACGCTCCACTCCACTCCACTCCACTTGGAAGGTGTCTGATTTCTCAAAACGCTTAGGGTGAGAACCCTGGGGTCCTTGAAGTTCACTTGGCTACTATAAAGTGAGTGAAGCAGAAAGAAGAGATAAATAGTCCATTGTTCTTGAATTATTCTTGGATGTTACAAACAAAGACGGAGAAGAGGCCTTAGAGAAATAACACTTTTCTCATCTAGTTTTTTGGTTTCCTTTCACAGAAAAGAAATTATTCAGAAAACATTGTGAAAATGTCACGTTCTTCTTTTTGGAGCATGTCTTCTAGGCAGAATCTTGTTTTGACAATGTGTTCTCCGTTTACAGAGGTCCTAACTATTAAGTGTTGTCACGCAAATTCCTTCTTATGTCTTTATTAAAATAGTTTACAAAGTAAGAAATAGCCCATTGTTTACCTTTATGGCCCTTTCCCTACATGCTGTATAATTTCTTTTCCGTCCCTTTTTTCCTTTCCTTTCTTTTTGTGCGATCATTTCCCCACATTTTCCACTCATGCAGCTTTACAAAGCACCTTTTCTTGCTCAAACTCAGCCTTTTATCTCACTCAACAGAGTAGCCTGTAAACATTTTACCAAATGCTCTCTGGAATTAGTCACCGAATGATGAAGTGACATAAAAGAGAGTTGCTTCACTGCTGCCTCATGCTTTGTGATTCTGTTGTCCAGAGTTTCCATCTGGGTAAAAAAAAAAAAAAATTGCAGTGGAGCTGCCTGGCTTTAGAGATTTTCATTCATTTGTTTCTGGTTCGGGAGCCTGTTGTAAATTTTATCTCGTATACATTGATGGGGTGAAGTACACATACAGACTTGCAGTTGTAAAATAAGGGGTCACATAGATGAAGGGTACGGCACAGGGAACATAGTCAGTAATATTGTAATAATGTTGTACGGTGACCGATAGTGACTACAGTTACCATTAGCACTGTGTAATGTGCAGAACTGCCAAATCTCTATGTCCTACGCCTGAAATGAACACAACACTGTTTGTCAACTATATTTCAATTAAAAGAGAAACGTACATGAATATTTCAGAAAGACAAATCCAGAAAGAGACCCCTGGAGGGCACACCTATAGTCACTAGGAAAGAAACAGGTACCTATGCTTGATAGACCCTATCTATGACTTCTTTGTGAAAAAGACAAGGTAGTTTGGAAACAGATGATTTCATTCTAATGCTTATTAGCCAGTGCTAACCTTGCAAGTGCCGTAACCTACTTGGTACCTCATCACCACTTGAAATGACATTTGAAGGATAAACCTTTAAAACAGCATTGGGTAATATTGTTCAAGGGTCTGCCTAATAAATTCACATGGTGAGGTCACTGTTACCACTCTTGTTGATGTGTGAGAGAGACAGGGAATCCGTGAGGGGCTCCAGGCCCCGCGTTAAACGAATGCAGCCCTCACATGGTCTAATTGAGTGTAAGCAATGAGAACGGGTGTCTGGAAAGGCCCGCGTGGGCCCACAGTTATCAGGAAGGTGCGATCGAACAGCACAAGGCACGGGTATCCTGGAATAGGAAGTGGACCAGGAAGGAACTAGAGAATCCCCACCCCCCACCTCTGCCTCTATTTTTATTTTAAGCTCTGTGGGGGAGTAAGTGAGCATGCACGGATTATTTGAATTTTAGTACTTGAGAACTCATGAGTACTCTGTGATAGGGTCTAATCCTTCCAGGGAGGTGAACGAATGAGTCAACCTTAATGAAAATCTCTATAGCAGTCTCTCCTTGTTACAGGTAACCTGTTTTGTGTATGTAAAACAGATAATAATTAGCATGTATCAGGCTGGAAAAGGTAGCCAGTCCTGAAATGGGAAGGGTGTGCAGGTGTCATGATGAATGTGGGTGAGACATCAGTCCAGGTCTACAATAAGCTCTTTATTCCATCACTCATCCTCTGAAAAGGATGTGAGTTTCAAGCAAATCTCATCGGGAAACCCAGAGGCTCCTTGCCAAGAAGCCTTTTGACTGACCCTCGGATGGACATGTTAGCTCTCACGGCCCAGCACGGCACCCCTCCTCCACCCACTTTCTCCAGAGGCCGGGCTGGCTGCGGTTGACTGTGGGCTGTCAACGCGGAGCACAGAGCACCAAGAGAGGCCCACTGAATGCCCTGCATTGTAGAACTCCTCCCAACCCACTTCGTAGCAGCAACCCCATCTTCTCACGACGCCTAAAGTCAGCAGATCCTTTCATCACCTGCTGGCCCACCTGCTGGCAGAGCTGCCCAGAGTGCCCAGGTGTTTGCATTTGTACCAAGGATTTGTGGCTACCATTGCAATAGACATTTCCGTGGTTCCTTGGCGGATGCACAGCCCAGCGGAAGCAGGGTTTCTTCTTAGGCAGAGACTAAGTTTATGGGAGTAAGGGAAGTTTCTCTTTACTTTTTTCTTTTCTTTTCTTTTCTTTTCTTTTCTTTTCTTTTCTTTTCTTTTCTTTTCTTTTCTCTTCTTTTCTCCCCTCCCCTCCCCTCCCCTCCCCTCCCCTCCCCTCCTCTCCTCTCCTCTCCTCTCCTCTTCCATTCCCTTTCCTTTCCTTTTTCTTCCTTCTATAATTACATCATGGTAGAATATATCTGCAAGAAACTGCACATACCTCAAATGGACAATTTGATGACTTGACAAATATATATACCTGTGTATCCACCACCCCAGTCAAGATATAGAACATTTACCATAGTCCCTATAAAGTTCTCCTGGCTCTTTTTGCAGGTCCAGGAAATAAAAAAACATTTTTAGGCAGCTCTTTCCCTCAAGTTGTTTGCTACCCAAATGGAACAATGGGCCATATATACTTTTCCTTGTATGTGTTGGCCCAGCGACCCTAGGTTAGATTCTCTTTTTTGCAACCTGGTTTAGTGGAGTGAGCATTTTACTGCCATTCCAAATCAGGTGCACCCAGCTGAAGACCACGGCTTGGGGGCATTATGAACTGAGAGTAAATTATCTTTGGTTTAGTTAAAAAATGGACAAAGGCACCAGACTCCGTGGCAGGGCGAGGCAAGGGAATTGATTGGCACCCTCCACTGCCACCCAGCAAAGACTGGGGTCTGGCCCTGATGAGTGCTGATGCCATTTCTGGAAGACAGAGAATCTTCTACTTGACCCTCAGCTTCTTCGTATTCCTTATTGGTCCTCAAACATGAGATTGGGCTGCATAATTTTGAAAGGGGGAGGGGAAAGCATTGGAGTTTTTTCCCCTAAGTTTGCTTCTTCATCTCCCTGCCTGCCACCTCTTGATTTTGCTAACAGCTTCACTTCTGCTCCCCATCTCTCTCTCTCTCTCTCTCTCTCTCACTCTCTCTCTCTCAAGACTGGAGTCTGGCCCTGATGAGTGCTGATGCCATTTCTGGAAGACAGAGAATCTTCTACTTGACCCTCAGCTTCTTCGTATTCCTTATTGGTCCTCAAACATGAGATTGGGCTGCATAATTTTGAAAGGGGGAGGGGAAAGCATTGGAGTTTTTTCCCCTAAGTTTGCTTCTTCATCTCCCTGCCTGCCACCTCTTGATTTTGCTAACAGCTTCACTTCTGCTCCCCATCTCTCTCTCTCTCTCTCTCTCTCTCACTCTCTCTCTCTCAAGACTGGAGTCTGGCCCTGATGAGTGCTGATGCCATTTCTGGAAGACAGAGAATCTTCTACTTGACCCTCAGCTTCTTCGTATTCCTTATTGGTCCTCAAACATGAGATTGGGCTGCATAATTTTGAAAGGGGGAGGGGAAAGCATTGGAGTTTTTTCTCCTAAGTTTGCTTCTTCATCTCCCTGCCTGCCACCTCTTGATTTTGCTAACAGCTTCACTTCTGCTCCCCATCTCTCTCTCTCTCTCTCTCTCTCTCACTCTCTCTCTCTCCACACATCTCTATCTGCCCCTTCCTCTCCTTCCCCAGACAAGGGGCCAACAAGGTGGACCCAAGGAGCTGGGGGCCAGGACTGTCAGGGTGCGTGCCCAAGGTAGGACTAGAGTTCAGAGAATCTCGAAGGAAGAGAAGGAAGGACGATCCAGACTGGGGATATGACAGGAACAAAAAGGCAAAGACAGAAATCTGAACAGGACGGCCTGACAGCACAGGTCTGGGGAGTCCAGCAGAAACTTATCACTTGTGGAGAGACTTGGGGCAAGTTACTTTTTTTTAAATTATAATAATATTGTTTTATTATATTATGTTAGTCACCATACTTGGGGCAAGTTACTTAATCTCTCTGACCATCGATTCTCACACCTGCAAAATGGGGAATAATTAATGGCTATGCTGAGGGTAGATGTGAGGATTATTGCTGACACATGTGGAGTGCGTGTGATGGGCACGGTGCTTATGAAATGATGGGAAATGATGGCTATTATCATAATGGGATGTGGGCAGGAGCAATGGGGAGGCCAGTCTGGTGGAGGAAAGTGCAAGCACGTAGAATTTGAAGAATCCAGTAGGACACAAGCCACAGAACACCATTAATGGATATAATTTCTTTTAAAATCAGTCTCTACTTCTCAAAGCTTCTCAGAAATAGAAGCACATGGAGGACGTATGGAACCTGCCACCCACCTTTTGAGATTTTGAGACACAAAATGAGTTAAGGAATTAAATGCTACACAACGTTTCCACGTAATGAATGGGTCAGCACTCTTCATCATTATGACTAAGGCAGTGGCAGGCACATGTGCTGAGTGATCCTGAGCCTGATGCATCCGGCTTCCTGTTGTGATAAGGGGTATTTGTTACCATTGTGTTGGGATCGCACTAATATGACCAAGAAACTGACCCTGGGGTGTGATAGGTATGAAAGTAACTTTCCAGGGACAATGGACTCAACAAATATTCACTCAACAAACATCACGAAGTATACAGTGAATGTCAAACTCTCTTCCCAGCATTCTGTCCTTATTCTACACTTCTGCACCCCAAGTTCACGACCGAATTCATTTTCATTATGGCGCCTTGTTTCCTCTGTCACTTGATAGGTATGACCTCTTCCACACCAACTCTTTATTATAATGGAAATATTTCCCCTAGTAATTTTTCCCATTTTGAGTTTATTACGGTGTAATCGACCTATAAAAGGCCCATAGGTTTGTTTCATTTTCATACATATATACAGCCATTAAGTCATTGTCATCAGCATCATGACCATCACGTCCAAAAGTGTTCCCTTGCCCCTTGTAATCTCTTTCTCTTACCCCTTACTGGGTCCTGGGCAAAGGCCACTGGGAAGTAGAGCTGCATATAGAAATGTTACGTATGTGCCACGTATTTGCCAATAATTGTGCAGAAGAGGCATGGGGATAAAGGTATATTAGGATAAAGAAATGACTAGGGACGGTAATCATTATAACAATTCTTGTTGGGTTTATAACATTAAGAGAAATAATATGTGTAATAATAATATCACCACAAGAGGAAAAAGGGAACAAAGCTATAGTGTACTAACATTTCTATATATCGCTGGAAAGAAGCTATTTTAAATCTAACGGTGATTCTCATATGTTAAGATGTATATGGTAAACCCTAGAGCAACCACTAAAAAAAAAAAAAACCCTTTAAAATACCATGGGAAGAAATCATTGAAGATGTTAAAATGTAACATTGGAAAATATTCACTTAATTCAAAGAAAGCAGTAAAACAGAAACAGAAGAACGTGATAAAAAAAAAAAAACAAACCCTAACAAGTAACGTGTCAGACCTATATCCAACCATATCAATAATAAATTTAAATGTGACTAAACACATAGTTAAAACCAAAGGTAGAGATTGTCAAACTGGATTTAAAAAAAAAAAACATGATAGAAGTATATGTTGTCTACAGAAGACATATTTAAAATTCAGAGGTACAAATAGATTAAAAGTAAGGGTGCGAAAAGATGTACCGTGGAAAGGGGAATGACAGGAAAGCTAAAATGGTTATAGTGACGTCAGACGAAATACGACATTATAAGCACAGGTACACCCGGTAACAGAACACCAAACTACACGAAGCAAAACCTGACGGAAATGTGGAGAGCCATGCACAGACGAGGAAAACAGCTGGGGACTGCAGTACCCCGGTTCCAGTAGTGGAAAGAATAACGAGGCAGAATATGAAAAATTATGGGATGCACCTAAAGCAATACTTAGAGGGAGATTTACAGCCGTCAATGCCCACATTAAAAAAGAAGAGACAACACAGGAAACAATCCACAAGATGAAAAGGCAGCCTATGGAATGAGAGGAAAGATTTGCAAATCATATAAATAATAAGGGGTTAATATCCAAAATACGTGTGTGTGTGTGTGTGTGTGTGTGTGTGTATAAACTCGTACAACTTAATATAGCAAAACCCAACAAACAATCCAACTAAAAAATGAGCAAAAGATCTGAATAGACATTCTTCTGAACGAGACACCCAGGTGGCCAACAGACTCATGAAAAGATGTTCAATGTCACTCACCATCAGGGACATGCAGATGAAAACCACAGTGAGGTACCACCTCACACCTGTTCTAGAGGCTAGTATCAAAAAGACAAGAAATAACAAGTGTTGATGAGAATGCGGGGAAAAGGGAACTCCTGTGCACAGTCGGTCGGGATGTAAATTGGTGCGGCCAGTGTGGAAAACACATGGAGTTTCCTCAAAAAATTACCAATAGAAATACCATATGATCCAGCAATTCCACTTCTGTGTATTTATACAGAGAAAATGAAAACACTAATTCAAAGAGATATATGTACTCCTATGTTCATCAAAACATTGTTTATATAGCCAAGAAATTAAACAACCTAAATGTCCATTGATGGATGAATAGATTTTTTAAATGTGGGGTGTGTGTGTGTGTGTGTGTATTGCACTGTGTATATGTGTATATACACATGTATGTATATATATATATATGTATATATATATACACACACACACACACAATGGAATACTATTCAGCCATAAAAAAGAATGAAATCTTCCCATTTGTGACAACGTGAGTAGACTCTGAAGGCATTATTTGAAGTGAAATAAGACAGGAAAAGATAAATAGCATATGACCTCACTTATATGTGGAATCTAAAAACAACAGAGAGAAGAGCTAAGCTCATGGATATGGAGAACAGATTGGTGGTTGCCTGAGGCCAGGGTGGGTAGTGGGTAAAATGAGTGGAAGGGATCCAAAGGTACAAATCTTAATTTATAAAATGAATAATCCATAGAGATGTAATGTACAGCATAGTGACGATAGGTAATAAGAACGTGTTTCATATTTGAAAGTAGCTAAGAAAGCGGATCTTGAAAATTCTCACAAGAAGAAAAGCTGTAACTATGTATCATGATGTGTGCTCACTAGCTTCACTATGGTGGTCATTTTGCAATATATACAAATATCAAATCATGACATTGTACCGCTGAAACTAATATAATGTTATATCAATTACCCCTCAATGAAAAAAAAGAGAGGAAAATCTCAAATCGCGAACCCTACTTTCCGCCTTAAGACAGTTGAAAAAGAAGAGCAGCCTGATTGTAAAGCAAGAGAAGAAAGAAAATAATAAAGATCAGTGGAGGAGTTAATGAAACAGTGACCAGAAAAACTATAGAGCTCGTTATTTTTTAGAAAACCAACAAATCTTGAGCTGGATTGACAAGGACAAAAAGAGTAAAGACACAAATTATTGACATAAAAGAAAGGACATGACTACTGACCTATCATAAATAAGAAGGATTATAAAGGAATTCTACGGGCAGTTGTACACCAGTACATTAGATAAAGTGGACACA
Organism: Ursus arctos; assembly: GCF_023065955.2. Lineage (NCBI taxonomy): Eukaryota > Metazoa > Chordata > Mammalia > Carnivora > Ursidae > Ursus > Ursus arctos. The sequence continues at coordinate 3,525,602 of NW_026623019.1, read as the reverse complement.
TTTCTAGAAAGACATCAACCAGATGCCTCAGTCAGTCCATCTCCCCAACCTAACACGGCCTCCACCCCCCTCCTTCCCATCGTACATGCGGCAGCCTGCACACCCTCCCGGGCAGTAAGCTGGGGTGATCAGAAGGCCCCCCTCATTGGTTTCCTGTCTCTCAGACATCACTGGCTTTTGTCCCCTGATGTCCAGTATCTTAAAAACTGTTGTTTTGCATATGTTTGTCTGCTTTTTGTTTTGTTTTGTTTTGTTTTTTGGGTTTGGGTTTTTGAGTTGTTTTTGTTTTTGTTTGGTTTTTGTTTTTGTTTTTGCTTTTTGTTTTGGTTGTTTTGGACAGAGGGTAAGTTTGGTCCTTTTTCCTCCTTCTTGGCTGGTGACAAAAGTTGCAGGGATAGTAATCATGGTATTTAACCCTTTAATACCACTATATATTTTGATATTCAGATTCTTTCTGATTTAACCGGGGAAGCCCTTCGGTGCTTGCTTCTGCGTCATTTGCCACGTCCTCATCTGCAACAAAACATTCCAGGCTCATCTTATATCTGTCAGGCCCCGGACCCAGATTCAATTCTTTCTCCAGGAAGCCCTAATCCTTTTCAGTGGAGAATGGTATTTGAACCCCAAGAATCCTCTCAGATTAAGTTCAATCAAGTCTCTGGCTTGTTTCTCTGGATGTCAGTGACTGTAGGGTCGTGAGCTCATATTTGATTGAACTTAATCTGAGAAAATTCCCAGGGTTAAGACAGGTTCCTTTGAAGCAAAGAGCATTTTTGTTTGCTTTTGCTGGGAAACCACCAAGCTGGATCTGCATGGCCCCGTCTGGAGCTTGAGTTCCTTCCATTTTTTAAAATTTAAAGTCAATTAGCCAACGTATAGTACATCATTTGTTTCAGATGTAGTGTTGAGTAATTTATCAGTTGCATATAACACCCAGTGCTCATCACAACACGTTCCCTCCTTAATGCCCGTCACCCAGTTACCCCATCCCCCCACCTCCTCATCTCCAGCAGCCCTCAGTTCGTTTCCCAGAGTTCAGAGTTTCTCATGGTTTTTCTCCTTCTCTAATTTCTTCCCATTCAGTTTTTCCTCTCTTCCCCCACGATCCTGTTCTGTTTCTTAAATTCCACATATGAGTGAAACCATACGATAATTGTTTTCTCCAATTGACTTATTTCGCTCAGCATAATACCCTCTAGTTCCATCCACGTGTAGGTAAATGGTATTCATTCTTTCTGATGGCTGAGTAATAGTCCATTGTATATATGGACCACATCTTCTTTATCCATTCATCTGTTGATGGACATCTCGGCTCCTTCCACAGTTTGGCTATTCCATCCTTAGCCCGGCCTCTGAAAGGCTGGGCTCCTCTGCGGGGCCGTTCCCACAATTTGTCTTTAGATTTTCATGCTTCTTACCTGCTCTGTTCAGGCTTCAGCTCACTCTTCCCCCTCCCCTCCCGCTCTCTCTCTCTGGTGTGGAATTTTCCCTTGCTGCTCCAGGAGCCTAGCCTGGCTGTCCTTGAGAGAGCATCCGTCAGTGACCTAGAACCCTGAAGGCTCAGAAGCCCTTGATGCCCTCATGGAAGTGTTCACAGGTGATCTCCACACCACAGCCAGGCACGTCGTCACAATGTAAATCACGTTGTACTCCTTCCTGGCTGCGAAGTCGCAAATGTGCCTCCCAGCACACAGAGAACAGGATGCAAACACCTACTTTCGTGGTCTGGTTGGTGCCTGTTTCTCGCATTATGTCTCTTAACCAACACGTGTTCCATCCCGAAGAGCGTTCTTTCTATTCTTTCCATAGACCACCCTGGCTCCCACTTCAATGTGGCACTGGGGACCCCCATTTGCCATTCTTGCCCTTTCCGCCAGCGCCGGTTCTCTCCTTGGCCGGTCTCGGACCACTGGATCCCTGCGTAGTCAGATTCCAGCGCCGACGTTGCTGGAGCCTAGCTTCGCAGAGCTGGCCCTCCAATACTGTCACTGCCCCCCGCTGGAGACTCCGTGTCACCTGTTAGTGCTCAGCACCGTTTGAAATTCTTGTAATTACATTTAACTCTTGTCTGTTAATGTTTTACTAGGATATAACGCCAGGAGAGCAGACTGATGAACCCCAGTGCTGAGACTTCCAAGCACATGGTAGTCACTAGTTCTAACTGTATTTGTTGAAGAAATAAAGGAAGGAAAAACTACGACTCAGAAAGATTGTATCAGAATCCTTGCAAAGTACATTCTCTTCTCTTAGGAGAATCCCTGAGGTGGAGGGGAGATGGAGTCTGGGAAGCCAAGGGGAGTGGGGCCGGGGGCTCCCCACCAGTGTTTTCCGCACGGTCTTGTTCTTTAATTCACCAGCCCAGCTTTCAAAGAGTCCATGGAAGGTCGACTCTTGGCTTAATCTCCCAGCCCGAAGTCCATCCTTGTGCTCAGGGACTGAAGCAAGGTGTGCTCTCACTCTACACATTGTTTGCTTGTTTGGTATTCACGAAACTTGCAAGACTGTGAACAAACACACACATCCACACGAAAGCTACAAAGTACTTCACAAACTCTCTCCCTGAGTCAACACAGACGTTCTTCCTGGTGGCAGCAAAGTAAAAGTCCCTCTCTCGGGATCTCATTTGGAACACGCTTGCGCATCGCGGATGTTCAGGAAGTGAAAACTTCATGGTGCTTTTTGCGGTGAAGCAGGAATGAACTCAACTTGTGCTCTGGGTGCAACCACGCCCCTTGCGTGGCGGTGCGCACCCCCGAATCCTGCCGTACGCGGGAGGCAGAGACGACCGCCTGGCCTCCGCGAGCTTAATGAAAAAGTAACATACCTTGTCTCTGGCTTTTTCTTTTCCTCTCAGTCATGCATAAACTGAAAATGGGAAACATATAAACATGTTGCAAAAAATCAAGCGTTTGGAAATGTCATTGCCCTGGCCGATGTGGTTAGGTTTTCAAGTGTGGCCAAATGGTCCCTTCAAACTTCGTTATAACATCACCAGTGTTCATTCTTCCTGGAGGGGGACCTCTGCCAGCTCCTCACCTTCCTCAGGGCTGGAACTTGCTGCGGGTTTTCTAGGACTTCCCTGATTACATTCAGGGTTCCAGGCAACGTACGCCTCTCCTCCCCCTCCAAACTTGTCTCAACATATATGTATGTTTTTATTTTTCAAAGCTTACCGCATACTTTCAGCCAACCAGCTGCATTTTATATTGCAAATTGGTTTTGACTCTGGGGTTTGGAGTTTCGCTCAAGTCTGACACTTAAGGGTTTAGCAAACCTGGCTTTCCAGCTCTTCTTTTTTACCTATGTATCTGATTCATGCCGATGTCCCTGCATAGACGTATAATGCTTGCTTCTGCTGGAGATCGACTCCAAGAGACGGGCTTTTAAAATGACTTTCCAAAGTCCGATTCTCTTATATGGGATGCCCGTACCTTCCTTACTGCTTTTAGGCAGTGTTGAGTATGCACGCACAGAGCAAGAGCCGTGACTGATGTTAGATCGTGGCAGAAGACACCCAGGAACAGTATTATCGTTCTCGAGTCAAAATAGCGTATTCCATTGCCACTTAGCAATTTACATTTTTCTTTTGGGTAGAATTTGGGGAATTCATACAGAGATGGAGAAGGTATTTCGATGTATTCTTGGCGAGTAGGACAAGATCCTCTCATCCCTCTGTGAGTGAGTAAGAGTTTCCTGATGTAACTGTGAAGAAGCTGTCAAGGTGCTAGAATCCAAAATCCGTCGGGTCTTTGTCACGCGCTCCCGGCACAGAGCTTCTAAAAACCCTTGGAACTCCCCGAGAGTTAGAGGACTGCCTGGATCGCTCCTGAGTTTATGCTAACGAGATGAATCTTGGTGGGTCCCCTGACAGCTTCAGGATGCCCGGGGTTATTCTCCAGAAAGAGCCACCATGTGATCAGAAGGCCGGGACTTGGAGCCAACCCAACCTCCAGAGAAGGGAGGGAGAGCCGGAGATGAGTTCAATCGCCAGTCGCTAATGACTGAATTAATCATGTCTATGTAACGAGTCCCCAGTAAAAAGTCTGGACACTGAAACTCAGGGAGCTTCTTCGGCTGGTCAGCATTTTGATGTGACAGCAGAATGATGTATGTGGCTCCCGGAGGAGCGAGCGTGGAGGGTCTGCATTTCGGCCCCCCCCTCCCCAGACCTCACCCTGGGGTCTCCTCATTTGGCTGGTCCTGAGTTGTATCCTTTACAATAAAATGGTAATCGCGCCTATACCACTTTCCTGAGTTCTGGGCACCGTTCTTGTGAATTCTCAAACTGGAAGGGGTCGTGGGAACTCCTGAATTTGTAGCCAGTTGGTCAGAAGTGTGGGTGGCCTGGGACCCCCTGAACTTGTGGCTGGGGTCTGAAGAGGGGGCAGTCCCATGGAGGACAGAACCCTTAACCTGTGGGGTCTATGCTGACTCTGGATGGTCGGGGCCAGAGTGGATTCACAGCGCACCAGCTGACGTCACAATAGAGGCAACGTTAAAAAAAACACTGAAGCTAACTAAAAGGCAGATTTGTGCACATGTCTGGGTAAAGCACGTAATTCTGAGACAGAAAGGGTGATGGGACAGGCTGAATTCACCTACTGATCTTGCAGAAAGCACCCTTTCCCTCCTCACAAGACACTGGTGTCTATCTCCATCCATTAATGCGGGGGCTTGTGTCTATGGAAGGTTTAAGGGTTTTTAGTTAGGACGGTCACCATCAGGAAGACAAAGGGAGGTCAGATGATGGAGGGAATGAATGGTCTGCCTCCCACTCTGCTCCTGGGCCAGTGGGGGCTCAGTGGTAGGAAGGGGGGGCACAGCTGGAGGAGCCACTGAGCAGGAGACTGGGAGCAGGAACGGGTGCCTAGGGGACAGGGAGCAAAGAGGTGGAGAATGGGCCATTCTCCCCGTGTTGTGTGGAGTACATGTTCACTCTGCTTTCTTGGGACTTTGAACCCAAGCAGCTTCAGAGGCATAAAGAATAGAATCCTCATGATGAGTCCTGTAAGCAGTGATGGACGAGACACGTCTAGTGGCTTCAGGATGGTGGAAATATTGACAAATGGGACATGGAGGTGCAGGGTCAGCTTTTGAGCACTTGAATTAGGGCTACTGCAATGGAGGGATTGCGTTTTTAATGTGACTTAATTTCTTTAATTTTAATTCACCTACAATTAAGCCTAAATAGCCACATAAGGCTAGTAGCTCCCTTACTGCAGGTCCCAGGTCTAGAGGTTTCCGAGGTCCTGGAGAGACAGGGTGGCAGGCTGGGAATCCCAGCTTGGCACAGAGTAAACTGTGAGACCTTAAGGGGCCTTGATTTCCTTTTCTGTGTTCAGTTTCTTCATCTACCAAAAAAAGGGAATAAAGAAAGCCTACCTCATGAAACTGTTTCATATATGAGTGCCTGCACATAATAGGCATTCAGTAAATATTAGACGGAAAAGTCTACAGATAATGAGCTGGAAACAACCTCCATCAGTTATGAAAGGTGAGTTTTATTGTCTTCAAAAGCAAATGCCAACTTGCATGTTATTGAATTCATTTATGCTTTTGTCTCAAAAACCCATCTGCATATTATACGTGGAAAATAAAAATATGTTTCACAATATAGATGCTCTAACTAAAATGACTTTCTTAGGAAGCTTCACAAGGTTAACTGTATTATTCAATAAATACATCTTGGCTCTGTCTTCAAATGAAATTATCTGGGACAAAAAGGTTTATTTTCCTAACACTTGGAGACTTTTTTCTCATTTTTAATAATAAAAAAAGTCAAAGAGCAGTCATCAGCACAAAGAAATAGTGTGGTGTGGCGCATACAAGCTTGGGAAGTCACTTTCATAGAAAGCGTTGGTGCCAAACCGGGCGCCATGTTTACTGTTCTGTGGGGGGGAAGAGACAGTGCTTCTCAGGGCCACCTCCCCCTGCACTGAAAGATCCTGCTTGTGATTGTGATTCAGACTGGTCACCAGGAGACACAGCAGAACGTAGTGTTCAACTGCTTTTTATTACAAGAGAAAAAGATTATCCTGTTATAATTATGGACTTTAGCGGGGCTGCAGCAAAGAAAAGAGCATTTGCTAACCTGCCAGGATCTTGCCAATAAATTTCCATGTGTTACGGTAATGTTCTCTGCACCAGACCATATCATCCCAAATTATAAACAGCATTTCTTACCTTTTAGGAAGGGAGGAGATGCCTGGGGAAGCCATGGGAAAGGACGAATGTGAGGATTTGTGCCACACGCCCGGCCACTTCACCATCATGACAGTAAGAGTTGCCATCTTGCGAGTGCCCTTGGTGGGCCTGGCCACGTGCTGTGAGCTCGACCACCAGCCTCCGGAGAGTACCCTTGTGCTGACTCTTGGGTGTCTGAGAACTGGGGGCTCAGGGCTGGTTGTTGCCAGAATTTCGAGTCACACGCACGTTCTCTATCTCCCAGAGAACTGACAACTGACCCCTTTTCTGATGGATGACATTGAAGAGCAGCGACCCTGCATTTTGAAGGGTGTCTGTCCTAAGAAAACAAAGAGTATACAAGATGAAAAATTCGTTTGTGTCAAAAATGAAAAAAATCATAAAATACGAGAAAAATCATAAAAAAATGAAATTTATAAATTCTGAAAAAGTTCTTCTAATAAAATAAAGTGCAGCTGTTGCTGTGCTCTGGGCACTGTGCAATGGAGTTTGATAGGAACTCAGTAATGTATATAAGACCATATGAGGGAAGCTCTAGGATCATCCCTGTTCATAGATGAGGGGACAGAGCCCGCAGGCACGGTCAGCGACTTGTCCAGAGTCCCACAGCTAGTAATAATGGGGGAGCTGAGACTCAGAGCCAGCATCCCTACTAGCATAACAAGCACAGCTAATAGTCACGCGCAGGCTGCTGGATCTGGTAGGGTCTTCACAGGGCTCTTGCCTTGGACCTTAACGTTCTGTCAAAGTATTATTAAGTAACTTATTTGGAATATTCTTCAAAAGAGTATTTAATTTAAAAAAAAAATTAAGAGAGAGAGAGAGATTGAGCATGCATGAATGAGGGTGAGGAGGCAGAGGGGCAGGGCAGGGGGAGAATCTTAAGCAGGTTCCAAGCCCAGTGTGGAGCCCGACACAGGACTTGATTTCACGACCCTGCGATTATGACCTAAACTGAAACCAGGAGTTGGATGCCCAACCTACTGATCCACCCAGACCCTTCAAAAGAGTATTTTATAGAAAGAGGACAGGTCTGTCCAGGTCAAAGCTAAAAAAGACCAAGAGTGCCTCTCTGTACCATGGACCATGTCCCCTTCCAGCAACAGCTGGCCTTGCCATCTTGGACCCTGAGGATACAGAAGCAGCCCATGAACTTCACAGACAGTCATGAACTTGGCCTCTCTAAGAGGCCCCCCAGGAGCTGTCCCTCCTAGGTCAGTCAGGAGGGCTGCCCTCTCCTTCCTCCCTTGGAACCCTGGTTTGTTCTTTTCCTCCAGGGTACTTATTTATGTCGCTGATTGCACCTAGCTCCTAGTGTCAGTTGCTGAGAGCTGAATCAAGCTGTGGCTGCCTTCTGGCATGCAGAAGAAGTCTGTGGGTACTTTCAGGAACTGATCTGGCCCCTGATACCCTGACTTTTTTCTCCCTCCCTATTTACCTTCCAGTCTTAAAAATCTTGATGGTGTTTGTCTTTCTGTAAGCAGACTCGAATCATTATTTGAATAAGCCTAGTTATAAATATTTAAAATGTTTTCTTTTTTTGTTTTACATAGGCATGGGTGTCTGATTTTCTTTCTCTTTTCCTGTTACTGGGTTATTTCCGCCTTGGACACAGAGTGTATGGAACACATGATAAGATGTCACCATGCAGTTCTGCTAAGCTTGGCATACTTCCTAGCCTCTGGCTCTAGAAGGAGGCTTGTTCACCTGGCCCTGACCTGTTTCGCACAGGCCAGGACACACCCTGAACACCTGTGAGTCCAGTGTGCTTTTCACACTCTTATATTTTTCAGAGTAATTTGAGGATGGGTATTATCTCTTCTTCACATGTTGGGTTGAACTCACCTGTGAAGCCGTCTGGTCTCACACTTCTGTTGTTGGGAGGTTTCTGATTACTGCTTCCGTTTTGTTCTGAGTAATCAGTCTGTTCAGAGCTCCTGTTTCTTCCTGATTCAGTCTTGAAGGTTGTATGTTGCTAGGATTTATCCGTTTCTTCTAGGTTGTCCATTTGTTGGCATGAAGTTGATGGCCTATATTTCTGTGGTACTGGTTGTAACTTCTTTTTTTTTTTTATTTCTGATTTTATTTATTTGGGTCCTTTCTTCTTTTTTTCCTGATGAGTCTAACTAAAGGTTTGTTAATTTGTTTACCTTTTCAAAAAAACCAGCTCTTAGTTTCATTGATCTTTTCCATTGTTTTTTTAAAATTTTTTATTTAAATTCAATTTAGTTAACATATACTGTACTATTAGTTTCAGGGGTAGAATTTAGTGATTCATCAGTTGCATAGAACATTCAGTGCTCATTACATCATGTGTCCTCCTTAATGACCATCACCCAGTTACCCCATCCCCCACCCACCTCCCCTCCAGTAACCCTCAGGGTGTTTCCTAGAGTTCTATTGTTTTTTTAGTCTCTGTTTCTTTTCTGATCTTTATTATTTCCTTCCCTCTACCAACTTTAGGCTTTGTTTGTCCTTCTTTCACTAGTTCCTTTAAATGTAAAGTTAGATTTTTTATTTGAGATTTTTTTGTTTCTTGAGGTAGGCCTGTATCACTATGAACTTCCCTCTTAGAACAGCTTTTGCTGCAAGCCAAAGATTTTGGAACATTGTATTTACATTTCCATTTGTCTCCAGGTGTTTTTTTGATTTCCTTTTTGATTTCTTTATTGACCCATTGGTTGCTTGATAGCATGTTATTTAGTTTCTGTTTGTGTTTCTTTCCTTGTTTTTTTCTTGTGGTTGATTTCTAATTTCATACCATTGTGGCTGAAAAAGATACTTGATGTGATTTCAGTCTTCTTAAATTTATTGAGACTTGCTTTGTGGCCTAGCATGTGACCTATCCTGAAGAATGTTCCATGTGCACTTGAGAAGAATGTGTATTCTGCTGCTTTTGGATGGAATGTTCTATATGTAGCTGTTAAGTCCGTGTGGTCCAGGGTGTCCTTTGAGGCTGATGTTTCCTTATTGATTTTCTGTCTGAATGATCTGTCCATTGACGTAAGCGGGGTGTTAAAGTCCCCTACTATTATTGTAGCTGTCTACTTCTCCCTTCATTTCTGTTAATGTTTGCCCTATATACTCAGGTGCTGCTATGTTGATTGCACGAATGTTTACAAATGCTGTGTCCTCTTACAGGATTGTAAGAGGACTTTATCATTACGTAGTGCCCTTCTGTATCTTTTGTTACCATCTTTATTTTAAAGAATCTTTTGTCTGATATAAGTATAGCCACCCTAGCTCTACTCCCCACCTCTTACTTGGACCTGGATATCATTTTCCAGGCCTCTTGCCAAGCAACAGTTGAAGAGATCGGTCAAATCCATACCACCACAGAGGTGCCATTTATTGCCACAGGTGCACAAAACAAATAACCCAACATCACACACAAAAGAAAACAACAACCACAACATCCTTTGTATCTTCTTAGACTGCTCCACAGAAGAGTCACTGAATGCCTGACAAGGCAAACAGGCCAATCTCACGAATATAAATGCAAACTCCTAAAAATATATGTATAATCTACATGCTTCAATGTATAATATGTGACAGGCACAGATTAGAAACAGAGCCTTGAAAGTCCAGCGTGCTGCTCTAGTCGGCTTTGTCTTGACGGGCCTGGCCAGCATGAGGCAGGGGAAAGAGGTGTAACAGCCGGAAAGAAGAACAAAACCAAAACCGTTATTTGCAGACGATGCGTCATCGATAAGGAAAATGTAAGAGAAAATAGAGACAGACGTGTAATCACACAAGATTGGTGTTTTCATAATAGATGAGATTTATGCCAATCAAAAAGAGACAACAGCCGTAGTCTACTGTGTCTTCAATAACAGAATACCACAGACGGGGAGGGTCATAAGCAGCAGAAATCTATTTCCCACATTCTGGAGGCTGGAAGTCCAAAGTCAAGGCACCCGCAGATTTGGGGTCTGGTGAGGGCTTGCTTCCTAGCTGATGGACAACGATCTTCTCCTTGTGTCCTCACGTGGTAGAAAGAGCAAGGGAGGGATGCCTGGGGGCTTAGGGAGTTAAGCCTCCAACTCTTGGTTTTGGCTCAGGTCATGATTTCATGGGTTGTGAGATCGAGCCCCACTTCCGGCTCTGTGCTCAGTGGGGAATCTGCTGGAGAATCTCTCTCTCCCTCTGCCTCTGCCCCTCCCCCTACTCTCACTCTCTCTCTAAAATAAATAAATAAAAACAATTTTAAAAAAACCCTCCCTCCACTTGTTCGGTTTCTCTCTTAAATAAATAAATAAAATCTTAAAAAAAAAAAAAAACAAAGAAAGAAAGAGCAAGGGAGCCTTCCAGGTCTAATTTTATAAGGACACTAATCCCATCATGAGGGCCCCCTCCTTGCGACATAATCGCCATCAAAGACCCCACCTCCTAATATGACCACGTTATGGACTAGGTTTCAACATATGAATAAGGAAGGGAATGGCATACAAATCTTCAGTCTATAGCAACAAATTTTATTTTATTTTATTTTATTTTATTTTACTTTTTTCTTTTCTTTTTTTAAGATAAGTTTTATTATGTCATGTCACCAATTTTATTTTATTTTGTATTTTTTAAAGATTTTATTTATTTGTCAGAGAGAGGGGGAGAGAGAGAGAGCACAATCAGGGGAAGCGGCAGGCAGAGGCAGAAGCAGAATCCCGGCTGAGCAGGGAGCCCGATGTGGGACTCGATCCCAGGACCCTGGGATCATGACCTGAGCCAAAGGCAGATGCTTCACTGACTGAGCCACCCAGGTGTCCCACAACAGTGCAATTTGAAAAAATGGGCCAAGAAAGGGATAATTAATGGAAAAGAAACCCTGAAAGATCAATGAATATACGAAAGGGGCTCAACTTTCCTAAAAATCCTGACATGTAAATAACAAATGAAATCATTCAGACCCATCAGATTGGAATAATTACCAGGGGTGATCATTCCAAGTGTCGACAGGTGTGGAATTACAAGGACTGGTACCGTGGAGAGATTTAGCCAGTGACCACAAATGCAGTACTAGGTGTATTTTAGAGAACTTGGGAAATGATCACACTGAGTCCTAACTAAGGTGCCTAACTAAGGCATTGTTTATAAACAGCAAAAATTGAAAGCCCCCTAGTTGTCCCCCTGTAAGGAATTGGATAAATAAATAGTTATATATTCATACAACAAATAATGTTAATCAGCAAGAACGGATATGCTAAGCGGTAGGTATGAGCACAAACCAATCTTGAAAACGCTTGTTGGATGAGAAAAGGAAATTATTGTGAAATATTGTTAAAATCGTGAGACACATATGCAGTATTATGAATTATGGACACAATCGACAGGTAGAGGTATAAGCACAAGGGTCTGATCAGTCCCCGTGCACTTCAGGAGAGGAAGGAGTGTGGAGTCTACACCCTCCTTCGCCTCTTGGGGCAGGGAGGGGTCAGGAGGAGGACAGGGAGGGAGGCGGTGGGGGTGGGAAGAGGGCACACAGATGTGGGGCTGCGGGGCTCCCCGACGCGGTGCCCCCTTGCCAGGCAGGAGGAGGGGAAGCCGATTGCAGGCTGACACCCTCTTCTGCAGCTTTACCGGCTGGTTCTCGGACGAGACCTCAGAAGCTCAAGTGTGTAAAGTGCACGGCTTTCCTTAAGCCTCACGGTGTTTGCTAGGCTAAGCTCGCCCGTGGCTTCTTTCCCTCTTGCTGCTGAATCTCGGCCAGATTCTGGCTTGGTGCTTTTGCTCAGGAAGGGAAGACATGGTCCCCAGGCTTGGAGGAAGACAGCACCCAAATAAGAAAGGAGGATTAAAAAAAGAAAGACGTAGCTTATCACCCAACCAACTAGCCCCTCATCAAAGTCGCTGGCTATGAGGAAATGTGGGGGTTTTGTTTGTTTTATTTGGTTTGGATTCCGATGGATGGCTGCCGCAGAGATACGCAGTTTACGTAGCCAGTTCGATGACACCTCCATCTCCTTTATCCTGACCGAGTTGCGTTTCCACGTGGCGCCGCGGAAAGCACCGAGATCTGCCCTGCGATCCCTGGCTGGGGCACTGGTGCAGGAAATGTTCCCATCTCCCCCCTGACTCCCGTGAATGGCCGTGGGCCTTGCCATGCGTGGCTTGGTTGGGCACTTTGGGCTGCTTGCAAATACCTGACAATAAGTGGAGCTTGTGGCAGGCCTTCTGGAAATTGGACCAGTCACTGACTCAGCTGAACCCAGCCCGGGCGATGGCTCACCGGGATGCCTGTCCAGCAGATGGGGGTGTCTGCAGTCCCAGACACGGGTGGACAGGAAAGCAGTGATCAGAGACAATTCATTGCAGCCACCACGTGTGTAGGGCAAAGTGTCCCTTCCATAGCTCTGCTTACCCGTTCCCAGGGCAGGAGATGTCACCGGGGGTCCTACTGGTTCTCCCTCCCTTCTCCACACTGCCGTGGCTGCAGCCCACATCTTCAGGCCACACACCCTTGGGATGATGTGTGGGGCAGGCATGCTGGCCTCCTCGGAGAGCTGTGGTCTCCCCAAGGCACTCATGCTCGAGCACACCTGTGCCCTCACTCACCCACACCAATGCCAGGCACGGCGTCTTGCAGACGGTGCTCCTGGTTCTGTGTGTGCTGAGCCCATGTGATTAGAAGCTGGCCAAGGGGGATATGTTGTCCCTGTGGTGCACTGCTCCAAACCAGGTTTCCAGGGGCCACGTCATGACTACACATGACCGGACATGAAGAAGCCGTCCCACTCTCTGACAATGGGAACCCCCCACTTCAGCCAGGGGGCTGTGGGTCCCCACCAGTGCACCTGGAGGCCACACAACTGTGACGCCCAGTGGTGACCCTGTTGTGTTGTTTACAAATTCAAAACACAAACAAAACACAAAGTCTCATACCAGCTCTTGACCTGTTTGCATAAAGATGGCTTCAGTCACATACCAGGAAGCTCTGCGTAAGAGCGCTTTCTCTTAGCAGGGCTCCTCGATCACATGGGAGAGACCAGGTAACTAGACAAAGGACATGGTGGCCAAAGGGCAGAAGCCAGGCCGGGGAAAGAAGGCACTGTCAAGGTAGCTTGATCTGCCAGTGACAGATTCTGGGTCACCTGTGATAGTTAATTTTACACGTCAACCTGGCTGGGCCACGGTGCCCAGAGGTGACCAAACATTATCCTGGATGTTTTCTGTGAGGGTGTTTTCAGATGAGATTAACATTTAAATCGGAATTTGTTTAAAGCAGATTTCCCACCATAGTGTGGGTGGGCCTTGCCCAAGCAGTTGATGGCCTAATGAGAACAAAAACTGACCCCCCCCCCCCCCCCCCCGCCAGCAAGAGAGAATTCTGCCAGCAGCCTGCAGTATCGCTCCTTTCCGGGTCCCTAGCCTGCTGGCCAACCTGCAGGTTTTGGATTTGCTGGCCTCCGTATTCGTGTCAGCCCATTTCTTAAGTTAAATCTCTTTCCCTCAGTATACACATGGCCTATTGGCTCTGCTCCTCTTGGGAACCCTGACTCATACATCCCTCCCCCTCCCCCGTGGGGCCTGCAGCCCACTCTGCTCCTGGCCGCCTGGGAGCAGAGCCGAGGGGCAGCCAACTAGACAGTCGAGGCTGGAAAGGAGGGAAAACTGTAAGGTAAGGAGCTCTCTGATCCCCACATGTGTTTGCTCGTCTTGCTGAGGAGACACTGGATTTTCAGAAGATTCCTCTGTGACCTAAAGAAGGTTAGCAGCAAAGGTGGAGAACACAGGTGAGGGAAAGCTTATGAGCAGGACAAGCTGTTGGGCTGGTCAAGGAAAGTAAGGAGGCAGGGAGGCCAGGTCAGATATTGGAGAGACCATCCCACATTGAGACAAGTGTGATTCTGCCTCTATTTCTTTTTCTCAACAGATATATGAACGTATGGTTGCTTGTTTAGAAGCTCAGATCCTTAATCAAGACCACAGCTGCATTTCTAAAAGGTCTTTGGGCATCTCTTCATCTCCCTCCACATCTGCAAGTTGCAGACCTCATGAAGCCAGAAACTACCGTTTCCTAAAACTGAACAGCTGGGTTTAGACTGAGGCATCCAGAAATGAAGAGAAGTCCCTTTTTCTTTCCCCTTTCCACCCGAACAGAACCAAACGTCCCTATTTTGTCAGTACGCCACCGTGGAGCGCATCAGTGATTTGAGTTAATGTTTGGTTGATAAGGCAGTGCCCACATGAGACAGATTTATCCACCCGCCCGCAACTGTGATCCACGGCTGTTGCACCGACGGTGGGATTCACTTGTTAAGCAATCAGCAGGACTGTGACTTAATTAAAGTCTCCAGTGAGAAAACAGAGTCTAAAGTTTCTTAAAAGTCAGATTTGTAGTTTCGTAGAGTCTCGTCTAAAACACCAACGTGTAGGGCGCCTGGTGGCTCGGTCGGTTGAGCGTCCGACTCTCAGCTCAGGTCTCGATCTCAGGGTGGTGCGTTCAGACCCCACGTTGGATCCATGCTGGGCATGGAGGCTACTTAACACACGCACACAACAGTGTAAAGTCCATGCTGTTCTTGGCTCTCAATAAACATTTTTTTGAACTAATGGCAGCAGTCAGTGTCCTGTTGGGACAGCCCAAGGAGCAGAATGGCAACAGTCATCTCAGAATGTTCACGATCCTCTTCCCAGGGCTGCACTGACCAGAAAGATGGAATGTTTTTCCAGAAGATTCGCTGGCTATGTCTAACAACAGCGACAAGTGTTTGCCACGCACTGTGCTACCCATGTTATGTAAATACCGGTTTGCATTCACCTTTCCTATGGAATCTTCCCTGCAACGCCCCAAAGCTAGCACCATGATGGTTCAAAGGAGGGCCTGAGCTCAGAGGCAGTGGGCAAATGCCCAGCCCCCAGCTGGGATGGAGCACAGGGAGGACTGGACGTGATCGGTGCATGCCGGATGGAGCACCCCTCAGCCCCGTGTCCACCACCGATCTGAGTGGGAGCACAGGGGAGAAAGGAGCCAAGTGTGTGTGCAGGGGCTCCCTGTGGCACTGGGTGAACACGTCGAAATGGACAGCCCTGCCTCAGTTTTTGCCCGGCAATGGCAGACCCAGAGGACCGTCTAGAGGCTGCAGAGTGTGGGCTGAGGAAGTAAGGCATTGCCTGACTGTTGTCAGCTCCTGGGTTAATTCCGTAGGAGAACGGCTCCCGCTAAGACCCCCCTTCTGGTCGATGCCTTCTAGAGCAAAGTTTGGGTGGTGGTTTTTGTTTTGTTTTTTTTTAGCTTCTTTCTTGTCTGAAATTGTTCTTTGTTAACAAGGGGGCCCCTTTGTTGAGTTCTAATAGTTAAATTAACATCTTTCGTCACTCTCTGGCAAGGTTTCCAGAATGTTCCGTCAGCTATGGTTTG
The DNA here is from genome assembly GCF_023065955.2 of Ursus arctos. Lineage (NCBI taxonomy): Eukaryota > Metazoa > Chordata > Mammalia > Carnivora > Ursidae > Ursus > Ursus arctos. Next base: position 3,510,043 of record NW_026623019.1, on the reverse strand, counting down.
TTCCCAAGGCGAGAATGACACGTTGGGCTCGGGTGTGTGCAGATGGTATTGTCGATATTCTGTAGGAGAGTCAGCTGGGCAGCTCTGGCTCAAGCAGACCACATCAAAGCCGCCTTTGTGAGCTGCCGCGGCTGGTCCTGCAGGGGCTTGCTCACGCGGCAGCCGCCTCGCCGCCCGTGCAGGCACCACCAGCACTCGGAGACGGAAAACAAGCTGCGAGCATTTCCATGCCGGCCCTGGGGAACGGCATGCGCGTGTTTGTCCTGATGTACATTGTTGTGAAGAGGGCCCCCCCCCTCGTGGAGAGCGGGTTTGGGCAGATACTTGGGGGCTTTGTGATCGAGGAGACTGAGTGGCTTCCTGACACAGTTGCTCCACGGCTCCAGAAGCCGTGACCCTGTCACAGTGACACGGCGTTTCTGCACTGTCCCCTGCACCCACAGCCACCGTCGGCATCTGCTCTGGCCCCACGCTCTGCCAGGACACACCCAGATCCCTGTGCAGATCAGGTGTCCGGGGCTGTTTCCTGGGGCTCCTGACCATCAGGGCACCTTCTCACCAATTAAACCATCACTCGCTGCTAACACAGTAACAGCTAACCATTACTCAGCTCTCGTCAAGTGTCAGGCACTGGGTTCCGTCATCGACACATACTGATTCTTCGAAACCACTGTCTAAGGTTTAGATATTGCTGTCATCCCCATTTCATGGATGAGAAACAGAGGCAGCAGAGATTAGTGGCCCTGTATTCATGAAACCAAGCAACGGTAGAACTGAACGTTGGTACTTGTTCTGATAAACCCAAACCCGGACCTGCCTTGCTGGTGCCCGTCCTCTGGCCCGTGTCCCCACGGTGGCGATGGACTTGACTTGAACCCAGGAAGCTCTCGAGAGCACCTTGTGAACTTCCCAGGTGCTGGAGAGCCTGCTGACTCCTTGGTTTGACCTCCAGAGATTGCTGCTGGCGCCATCTTGGACAAGATGGGATATTGGAGACTGCACAGTGGGCACTCTGGACTCAGATAGCCACAGCTTGACCCTGGCTCTGCTGCCCGTGAGCGGTGTGACCGCAGGCAGTGTCTTTACTGGTAAAACGGGGATGATCAACACTTCACCCACAGGGTTAGAAGGAATAATTGAGAAAAAGCCCCAAAGCACCTAGGTGCACAGAAACGGGCCTGCACCTTTAGTAAGTGGCTCTGTCCTAAAAAGTGAATTCATTTTGGGCTTAAAATGTTATTTTAACTAATAACAATTTAACATTCAAGAAAGAGTTTTAAACGGACTATAGAGCTCCTTGCGATGCCACCATACTTGTGTTAACGTTTGCAGCACGTGAACAGCAGGGTATGGGAGGAAAGCCACCTCAGCCTCAGTCTGCATTTTGCTTCAATGAACCCACCTGCTTTTATCTGGTTTGGGTGGGTGCCACCAAGGGACACGCTCGGTGCTCCCACCCTCTGAGACAACCATCAGGAGAGAGCTGGGGTCCAAGCAGCTCGCTGTGCCGCTCCTCCTCTGGGAGTGTCCTGCACTCTTACGTCCCCCTTCCATGGCTAACCTAGACGGTTGTCCAAGTCAGCACTAAGAGCCCCTAACTTGGCCAAAGGAGAAAATCAGGTAGGTCGGCAAGCTCGAGGGACACACCCCACTCTGCAGCAATTTTCCTAGTTGATGCCCAGCCTCCTTCCCTCATCTGTGCGACGAAGCATGGAGGAGCCAAGCATAGGAGCCATGACCACCTTTTCCTGCCTCTATCCAAACCCATGGGGGCTGCTATTCTCATGTTTCTGTGATTGTATTCCCCCAAATAGTAACCATATGGTATTTTACAATATCCCAGATGACATAGTCCATGCCTGATGAGACTGTGTCTTACAGCACCTGTCAAGGAGGAATGTAAATAGGCCAGGCCAGGGGAGGGGGACCTTGACGACAGCAGAGCTATGGGTGGGGAGGAGGACCAGAAACTAGGTCATCAACAGAGGGCTTTCAGAAGACCACAGTTAGCATCCAGGCCCCAATGCCATCAATGAAGGACATTTCTAAGAGTGCAATTTGTGGCAGCCAGGCTCCAGGAGGTAGGTCATTCAGTAGATGGTGGGACCCAGGGCCCAGGGATAGGGAAGATACAGCAATTTGGGCAGGCCACTTGCAACCTTGAGGACAGAGATGGGAGCTGGCAAGGACAGAGCAGAGCTCACAAATTGGTGGATTGTGGTACAAAGGTGGGTGCTTTATTATAGAGACAAGGTTTAAGTCCAGGCCCTAGAGTCAGCCCAAGTTCATAAGAGAATAATCACAATTTCAAGCTCCATGTATTCACTTATCAACCATTCATCCATCGACTCAGCTATCCACTTCTCCATCTATCCATTTATGCACCTACTCACCCATCCATCATCCGTCCATCCGTCCATCCGTCCACCCGTCCATCCGTCCACCCATCCATTCACTCATCCATCCATCCCTTTCTTTTTAATCATTTGGCATAGCACTGCGAATGGAAGAAAAAAAGAAAATTCAATTTCTCCTTCTTAGAGCTCATAGCCCAGTAGAAGGACCATGCTGAGTCATCTGAGTCAAGGAAATGTCCCCTCCCACAGTGGCTCCCATCTCTTGGCTCCCCATGTGGGCTCTAAGGGTCTGCTGGAGTCTAAGCCCTGTCCATTATCCTTCAACAATTGCAGAGAGGAAGGCGAGGAGGGTAGGAGCCACGTTAAGTCACTGTAACCCTGTTATCTTCTCCCTGGTAGAGTGTGGAATCCATCTGATGAGTGCCTTCACCCTTGCTGTCCATGAAAAAGACAAGCAGCCGCAGTGGGGAGTGCATGGGAATGGGAATTGAGACACCCAGTGTATTGGTTTTCTGTCGTGACCAAAAAGAAAATTACTACAAATTTAGCGGCTGAAGACAACAGACATTAGCTCACAGTTTCTGTGAGTCAGGACGAAATTTCCTGCCCCATCAAATTCACAGGGCAGATGATAGCATTTCCTATTTATCCCCCTCTAATATATGAGGTATTTACAGGCATTGTCTCCAACTGACCGGAGACACCAAGGTGGGAGCAGGGTTTTTCAGATGAGGGCAGCACGATGCAGAGAAATTCTACCCACTTGCTGATACGCGGTCTTGAAAAGTGAGCCGAGTGGGTAATCCACGGCCCCATGTTGGCCGGGAACGGGCAGCTCGGGCTGTCTGGGGTAACGCGGAGCAGAACATGTTGCCGGGACAGTCAGGATTCGGGAGCAGCCAACCTTCTTCCCAACCAGGATGGTTAATGCCAATATTGTCCTTTACCAGCAGTTACAACCAGCCCCCCCCCCTTCCTTTTGGTGTATGGATAATTACAAGTGTTGTAAAAAAAAAAAAAGTTATAAGAAGCTGTAAAGAAGTTATAAGAAAAGAAGGTGAGAAAACATGATACAAAAGTGCCATCGGTGGTAAAAACACTGTCCCAAAATCTGTTCTTTCTTAAAGAAAGCAAGGATTTAGAGACCACAGACAATGTTCTGGGACTGTGTCCTTCTTGTCCTCTCCACGTATGTGACCACACGAAACAGGGGTTCGCTTTACCTACATAACTTCTGGCTCTTCTCTCTGCCAGGCTTTTGAAACTCCTGAAGAACCAAATCCTTTTTTTAAATTACAGGATAACAGACTTTTGAAGAAATGTTAATGCTTGTATGCGCTTTACATGCTTCAGTGTGACCTTGTCCCTCCTCAGCCAGAGCCCTCGTCGCCCACAGATGTTTAGACATTTCTCCATGGACGGAAAGAGAAAGAGGCACCGTGTAGCTTTTGACTTACAAAATAGACTTGTGAAATGCTCCAGGAGAAAATGGTCTTGCAAGCCAAGCTGTGTAGGGAAGGGGGGGGTGGGGATTTCCAAACTTGAGAGCACAGGTGAGGTGTAATCTGAGTGCCCTCCCAGCCTGCGGAGAGGGACCTAAGACTCTGCACAGGGAGGCCCCCACTAGTGGGTGGCGGAGGGCTCTCCTGTCTAGGGGATGGGCAAGGGCGGTGGGCTGGAGAGCCAAAGAGGGGTTTGTAAGGAGGGACAAGGTCAAGGTGAGGATTTTTTTAAAAAGATTTTATTTATTTATTTGTCAGAGAGAGAGAGGGCCCGTGCAGGGGGAGCAGGAGAGGGAGAAGGAGAAGCAGGCTCCCCGCTGAGCAGAGAGCCTGACGCAAGACTCGATCCCAGGACCCTGGGATCATGACCTGAGCCGAAGGCAGATGCTTCACTGACTGAGCCACCCACGCACCCCAAGGTGAGGATTTTATCAGCCCCCCATGAGCAGATGCAGAGCCAACACGGAGTGATAAGGAGCGGAAGGCCGAGCAGGCTTGTGCCTGCTTTTATTTGGGACTTTGCAAGAGACTTTCTCCCAAAGGTACTCCCTCTGCCTCCAAGGGGCAGCCACGGCCCACCAGAGTGGCAGAAAGCAAAATTTAAGCTTGGTGCCTGGCCAGGTGCCCCTTCTGTGGAAGCCGGGGGACAGGGGCTGTGGCCGAGGTTCCTGGGTGGATGGGGTTTAGGGGTGACGGGCCCAGCAGAACCCAGTGGCAGTTGCTCACAGACCTGAGGGACCCGCACCCGCACAGGGCTGAGATGGGGACCTCCAGGAGGGACCCTGTGCCTTGTTGGTGCAGCATGAGCAGCAGAGCCAAGAGATCAGGGAGAAACCCCCGGGTGAGCAGGGAGTCCCTGCACCAGCCGCCCTCCAGCGCCATGGGGCCTGGAAGCGCAGGCCTCTCTCCGAGCCAGGTGCCCTGGGTGCACTGAGCGCGCTCCAGGAAGAGCCTGGCCAAGCCCAAAGGAGAGGGTCCAACAGAGCCAACAGTAATTGGTAGGCTTAATGGAGAACTTGAGTTCCCCGTTACCACTGACTGGTCGTGAGATCAATCAGAAAGCACAGTCGGTTACCTTTGTTTTCTGCACACGTGCACCACACCACGTTATTCATTATTTTTTTTACAAGGCTACATCCGGATGGAAAAGTCTATTACAACTGATGAGCAGACCAGGCTGAGGATGAGAGTCCTGAGCCTGCTGAAGAGGCCAGCTCCCGAAGCGCCAGTCCAGAGAAGACAGTGCGTCTGCACGACATCCTCGAGTGTCGCTGGTGGGGGGGCCAGTGCGGCGTGGGGACGGGTGGGGAGGAGGTGACAGTCCTCGGCAGCGATCCTGGGGCCCCACTGAGGAACAGACCACAGATAGGGTGTCAGAGCCCGCAGGACGGGGACCTGTCCGGCCCAGCACTTGGATCTCAACAATGTCACCAGTAACACATTGCAAATTCAGGGCTGAAGGATTCAAAACCAGAGTCAGGACTTGAACTCAGGTCTCCTGATTTCCCAGCCTCTCCTAAGCAGACTGCCCAGGCTCTGGGCAGGATTAGGACCCCTTACGCCTCATTGCCTGTCTCCCCCACCAGCTTGCTTGCTGAGCGCAGCCCATCCAGCTTCACTTATCTGGATGGATGAAAGCCAGAAAGAAACCTAGCGTCAGACTCACGATTCCGGAGAATTCTCCAGCTCATGGGAGTCCCATCCCTCTGGTCCCTTTTACATGAGAAACCTTGTTTATATGAAAGGAAGCCTCCCAGGACACAAGTCTGAATCAGCTTCACACCAACAGTGGAGTTCTGGGCCACGGGGAGCCATACCTGGCTCCTCGGACCAGCAGCTCCTGCCAAGCCAGCATGGCCACGAACAACGAGCTCATAAATGATCCTTGTGAGCACCATTAATTACCCAGTGGGCGATTTTGGGCAATGTAGGGATCCGACATGTCCTCAGTGGGAAGCAAGTGTTTGAACTTGCCCCCAAGACCTGGAGCAGCCAGGCAGGGGGAGGACGGTGGTGGATTTTTCCAGCCACACTGCCAAGCGCGGTGTCGGGTGCATCCCTCACGTGGTTGCTGCAGTGCCGGCTCGAGCCCCGTTCCTGCCTGCAGAGGCACAGTGTCCTCCTGCTTGGGGCAGTTTGCCAGGGGCAGCTCTTTAATCCGCTCCTCCCGGTTTGGACTTTCCCAAACCCCCCTTGAAAGGCACAATGCTCAGTTCTGTGTGGCAGTCAGGAGTAGAACTCACTCTGTCTTCTCTTTAAGAGAGTAAACGCAGGGAGAGGAGTCTGCGTGTTTCACGTCATTATTCCCCGCTGCTCGCGGGAACTCTGGCAGCTCTGGTGAGAGGGTCTTTCCTGGGGCCATGCTGTCCCCAGGGAGCTAGAGTCTCATGTCCTTTATCATCGAGACACAGAAGTGCCCTAGGAAGGGGTCCAGAGCCCTCAAACTTTAAAAGGCTATTTTCCCCAAGAATTATTTTCTGGGACTACAATATTTTTAAACACTGCTGAAACATGGTTATTTAACCCTGGGCTCAATAGGCTCATACATGGGTGTCGGGCACTAGAAATCGAGTAAGAAGCACCTCCAGGAACGAAGGACGGTGTGTCCCCTGGAAACTTGCATCCAGAGGAAACAGCACTGATGTTTGAAGAGCCGAACCCAGAATGAGGCCGTTTCGAGCGTTTAGTGAGAAGCACTTGATTTTGCTGACGGTCTCTTCCTCCCCCCACTCTCTTCTCGCGGAGGGAGAGAATGAGGTGGAAGGGCAGGCGGGGTGTCTTCACTATGCCAGCTCGCTGCTTGTCCAGGCAAATGTTCCCGACATCACAGGGTGCTTCACGGAAACATTCGCAGAGGTCCGACACGGAGATCCAGCTTACCCGTGCTTGGAGGACGGTTTTGATGAAACATGAAGAGTAAGGGGGAGCAATGCCCCATTATTCCGTCCGCTAGCCCACTGCATACAGCGCGGTCTTGAAAAGTAAGATTCGGAAGTGTTGGGTGCTATGTTGATGCGCTAGTGCTGGCCTAGCAAAGTGCTGCGGGCCGGGGGCTTCAACAACAGCTCTGGAAGCCGGACGGACTTCTGAGGTCAGGCTCCTGGCAGGGGGGTCCTCCTGAGGGAGGGAGGAGGGACAGTGTGTTCCAGGCCTCTCTCCTTGGCTGGTAGATGGCAGTCTTCTCCCTGTGTCTTCAGGCCATCTCCCTCTGTAGGTGTCCAAATTTCCTTTTCTAAGGGATGCCGTAGTCGTATTGGGTGAGGGTCTCATGACCTCATCTGAGCTCAGTTACCTTTGTTAAGCCCTTATCTCCACAGTGTCACAAACGGCAGGATTTCCTTCACTTTACGGCGGAGTAGCATGCCACTGTATATGTACATCACATCTGCTTTATCCATTCATCCGTCGACAGGCACTCGGGTTGTTTCCCTATCTTGGCTCCTGCAAATAATGTCGCAGTGCTCATGGGAATGGACGTTCGTGGGCACTGTGCGAAGTGAAATACATCAGACAGAGAAGGACAAATATTGTATGGCATTCCTCACATGTGTAGAATCTAAGAAAGCCCAACTCATGGAAATAGAGGGTAGAATGATGGCTACAAGGGGTCGGGGGTGGGGGAAATGGGAAGACGGGTCCAAGGGCACAAAGTCCGACTTAGCAGGTGAATATGTTCTGGGGATCGAACGCACAGCATTGTGGTTAGAGTTGACAATACGGCATTATAAGGTTCCAAGTTGCTAAGACAGTAGACCTTACGTGTTCTCAGCACAAAAAAGAAACGGTAATGATGTGATATGATGGAGCTGTTAGCGCTTTGGGGGGAATCATATTGCAATTGTAAATGTATCAAATTTGCACATTGTCGATCTTAAATACTCGCGATATGATGTGTCAATTCTATCTCAATAAAGCTGGAAAAAAAAAAAAAGAAGAAGAACCTCTCTCCAAAGATAGTCACATTCTGCGGTCAGGACTCCTACATACAAATCTGGGGGACACATCTCAGCCCATGACAGTTTTCTTACTGCATGTGGCCAGTCCTCAGGACACATGCCCAGCCATCCACACCTGACAAAATCTGCCAGAGGAACAAGGGAGTCTGGAATTCTATCTTCCATGGGGAGACGGGAACTTAATGGGAAGGATCCAGGTGGAGTTTCTGGCTGTAAGGATATCATAGGCTAAGCAATCTCCTTCGTGTTTATTTCACACATTTCTGCTTAGTAACATTTTCCCGTTCTTTGAAAAAGACCATCACGCACTTCCTTTCAGAGTTAGACACATGTCACCCAACTCAGCGTCCCTTTCAACACCTTCCTCCTTCTTGGAGGTGACCAAGATGCCTCCAGCCTATGGGATTCTTCCTTTCCTTAAGCCTCTGCGTTCAGCAGGAACCACACAATTAGCTTTTCCTCTGCTCTTGCGTAATTGCTGTCTTAGTGTGTTCAGGCAGCTCTAATAAAAAAAGCACAGACTGGTAGCTTATAAACAACAGAAATGTGTTTCTTTCAGTGCTGGGGGCTGGGAAGCCCCAGCTCAAGGTGCTAGCATATTCAGTGTGTGGTGAGGTTCAGCTCCCAGGCTCAGAGACAGCCCTCTGCTCCCTGTGTCCTTCCATAGAGGAAGGGGGGAGGGAGCTGTCTGGGGGTCTTTCACGAGGGCACTCATCCCTCACGACTGCCTCGCACAGGCCCCACCTCCTAAGACCTTCACCTTGGAGGTTAGGTTTCAATGTGTGAATTTTGGATGGACATAAATATTCAGTCTAGAACAGGTGTCAGTTTTCTTTCATGTACAAAGTAGGTGTGACTCCTACGTAAACAGTCTAATTTTCACGTGCAGCAGGGAAAGGAGTCCTATCACTTCAAGACTTGGCCTTCGCCCTTCGTGACAACATAAGCAGCTTATATTTATGTCCCCGAATCCAAGGAAACTATTTGTGGTAAACAAATTGCTGGTGTTCAGGAAATATTTGTGACTGTTCTCATTTTTTCAGAATTCACTGGGCACACTCTGTTTTTGCCACTGGAGGGGCAAACGTATCAGCAGACCAGATGAATCTATCCACCTCCCACCTCCCTTTTCTGGCATCTGCTGATGTCGTCCCTGGGCGTGGGTGGGAGATGCCTGCCAGAGACCCCATGTTCCAGAAGGCCCTCAAGGTCACACACACAGTTATCAAACAATACCTGGGCTCCTGTGTCTGCAAACAGTACTTCTGAGTTCTAGTTGTTTTCTGTAAGGTGTTACCAAATCATAATAAATCATACTTACTAAATGATCATTTTATCTCACCTGGCTAGGTGAGGGGTATGGCTCCGAATGCTAATGCCAATGCCCCCTGCCTCCGACACCGTGCCTGTGGGATCGCTCCCCTTTCTTCTACAATACCTTTCCACGATGGGGCCCCCAGCCATCAAACAGGATAACAAATCTAGAATTAAGTGGTGGTTCTACCCCACAAACTTTGACCTCCACAGCCAAATCCTCTGGGCTTTCCCCCAGGATGTATTTCAGTCCTTTCTACATCTTTCCATCTTGCTGCTGCTCATCAAAGCCATCACCATCTCTGGTCTCCAAGCACTGCACCAGCCTTACCTTCCTGGAGCTCATTCTGTAGCCAGTAGCCGTGGGCAGTGTCTGCAGTGTAGACAGTGTCTGCAGTGTAGATGTTAATGCCCCGCCCTCCCCAGCACTGCCCTCACACCTAGCATGCAACCCAGATTCCTTCCCGTGGCCAGCAAGTGTATCCTCAAGGGGACCCCAGCACTGCCGCCCCGCCCCGGTCCCCAATGCTCCCGTCTCACACTGGGCCACAGCCTCCACTCCCTGAGGCCAGGACAGAGGCCCCCACCCCCTGCCACCTGCCATGCCGGGCTCTCCTTAGCCCCAGGACCCTCTGCGGTGCTCACCCTCTTGCCTAGAATTCACCCCGTCCCCTCTCTACCCCTTCACACTCTGCATGGCCAGCTTGTTCTCGGCCATCAGGTCTCTGATGGAAGGCCATTTTCCCAGAGATGCCCCGACTCCCCCTAGCAACCCCCCTAGTTACTCTCCCTCCTACCCCCCAACAAATGCACCAACTAAAAGGGCCTATTTCCCTTACTTGCTGACTGCCTTTCTTACCACCTCTAGACTGTGAGCTCCTAACACGATTCCTGTTTAAAAGACATTTTTGGAACGAATAAAGGGTCTTTATTTGATCTTTAAGGCCAGTGTAAAGAAAAGTTGCACAGGCCCATGCGAATTCTAACTTATGCTTCTGTGGGTTAAACAAAACACCTCCCCTGTCCAGTCTCTCTCCTCCTCTTAACCTTCATGTCTCCCCTCCCCTTCAAAGAGAAGGATTTAAGAACACTGAAGGTAACCTACTACATCCTCACATCTTTACGGTAGCTCAAGGACCATCCGTTCCTCTCAGGCGTATTTTGTGTGAGGTGGCAGAGGGAACGTTCCCGCCTCCTCCCAGTTTTACTCTGCTCTGCTCATGGAGAAGTTCGCTCTCAGGCTCACTGCTAAGTCTCTGTAATAAAAACAATTCTTTATCCCACAGCAGGCAGCTCTTTTAAACAGAGCTGCTTCGACCTCCGTGAAAAACGCCAGACATCGAACGGTGGTTTCTGGTTCGAGTTCAAGTAACAACGGCTGGCCAGCTCGTGCTTACATTTATCACCGTTTCTGCACTGGGGGAGGCTTTGTCGGTAAACGGGAGCCAAACGAAGACTTCTCACGGTTTCTCGGTCTGGTCTCTCCCGTCTTTCCACTTGGACTGATCAGTGGGCCTGGAGGCTTTCGACCAAATACAATGTGGCAGCAACACACGAGCCCTTATAGGATGTCAGAGGCAAGTTGGTATTTTCTATTTGTTGATGAACTCAGTGTAGGAAAATAATGGATGTTATCACTTGTCACGGATTATAGTAAACACAGGGACCCGGGCTTCTCTCAGGCTGATGGTTTATTCAGGTTCATTCAGTCTTTTCCACAGCTAATCACTAGGCGCCAAATACGTGCGCCGTGTCGGTGCGGCTCGCCTGTGACGGCCCAGGGCGCACACTCGATTGAAGAGCCATGCTTTTTAGGTGCTGAGTTAATTTTTAAAAATTTCTATCATCCCCGGGGCGCCTGGGTGGCACAGCGGTTAAGCGTCTGCCTTCGGCTCAGGGCGTGATCCCGGCGTTATGGGATCGAGCCCCACATCAGGCTCCTCCGCTGGGAGCCTGCTTCTTCCTCTCCCACTCCCCCTGCTTGTGTTCCCTCTCTCACTGGCTGTCTCTATTTCTGTCAAATTAATAAATAAAATTAAAAAAAATAATTTCTATCATCCTGAGTGTGACAGAGTGAGAGAAGTCCACCAATCTCTGTCCACTTTTTCTTTGGCTGTAGACTCCCAGCTTTTAGTCAGAAACATGAGCGTCTTCAGTAAAGACTGCACTTCCAGCCCCCCAGTGCGCTCGGTGCGTGGTGTCGCCAGGCCCCAGGCAGCAAGAGCAGAGCAGCCTGGTGAGCGGGGCCTCCGGGGAGTGTCTTTAAGGGAGATGCGGTCTATGTATACAATGGAATACCACTCAGCCATCAGAAAGAATGAAATCTGGCCTTTTGCAAGGACGTGGCTGGAACTAGAGGGTATTATGCTAAGCGACATGAGTCAGTCAGAGAAAGACAAATACCATGATTTCACTCTTATGTGGAATTTAGCAAACAAAACAGATGAACATAGGGAAGGAAAAATAAAATCAGATGAAAACAGAGAGGGAGACAGAGACAAACCATAAGAGACTCTTGATTCTGGGAAACAAACTGAGGGCTGCTGAAGGGGAGGTGGGTGGGGGAGATGGGGTCACTGGGTGATGGGCATTAAGGAGGGCATGTGATGGAATAAGCACTGGGTGTTGTATGCAACTGATGACTCACTGAATTCTACCTCTGAAACTAATAATACACTACATGTTAATTAAATTAAATTTAAATAAAATTTTTTTTTAAAGTGTGGACCCCTCCCCGTGCTCTTCTCTTCCTTGCTGAACGCAATGCAGATGTGGTGTCCAGAGCCTCACCAGTCATTCTGATCCTGAGGCGGAAGCAATGTGCAGAAGGTGATGGTTAAGCAAGGGAGTTCAACAGAGTTTTGCAAGATGAAATTCAGAGAATATTCTGGGAACTGATTTAGGAGGGGCAACAAATTTTCCACCTATGCTACCTGGACAGGATGATATCAATAGGTAGAAAACCATTTTCTGCGCTGAGTCTGTGAAATGCTCAGGAACATGATGTACCACACGCAGGGGTGGGCTGGGTTCACAGGTGGGAGGGTGGACGTCGTATCTGCGGCATCTAGACTCCAAAGATACCGTCCTCAACCTCCACATCCTCCTACCACTCCCTCCAGGAGTAAGACAGGGCGTTACTCTGGGGAAAGAAGCACTTGGCTACGTGGGGCAGGAAAACATGGAGATTAGGGAAGTGTCTATGTGAGAAGCAACCGGGCCTGAGACCTGTTTCTCTCCCAGAGAGAACTGTAAGAGACGTGTTCTAGGTTCACTAGAAACAAATGAACACATAATAAAAAATGACACCATATGTGTGTGCAGACAGTGGAGGAGAGGACTGAGTTGACTCTCCCAGTAATAGACAACACAGATTTTGAAATAAGAAATACCGCCAGACCGAAAAAAAAAAAGGTAATATATCAGAAAGCTATAATAATTATTAAGTGTGAAAGCATCTGACAATGGGGCCCCAAAGTACAAGAAGCAGGAGCTGATAGAATTGAGAGGAGAAATAACCAATTCAACAATTATAGTTGACGCTTCCAATAATATTGGGAAGGACACAGAAAGTTTGAACGCTATCAACCTGTTGACCTGTTGACCACCTTACACCAGCACAATGCATGCCCCTTGCAAGACCACGGGAACATTCTACAGGAAGGATCCCACGCTAGGCCAAAAAGCAAGCTGTGTTGGTGTCCGGTGGCTTTTGTAAAAGGTTACCACAAATGCAAGGGCCTGAAACACCAGAGGGTTATTCTCTCACTGTGCTGGGGCCTGAAAATTCTGAAGTCAGTATCTTGGGCTGAAGTAGAAACATTGGCAGGTCATGCTTCCTCCAGACGCTCGAGGGAAGAATCCATCCCTTACAACTTCCAGCTTCTAGAAGCAGGATGCCTTGGCTGGGTGCTGCGTCCATGGGATGTCGGCATCTACTCCCATCACCCCCTCTTCTTCTATGTGTGGAATCTCCCTCTGCAATCATTTCACAAGGACCCCGTGATTGCATTGTCCAGGAGAACTCAGATCCTGAACTGAACCAAACATACCAAGACTCTGTCTCCATATAAGGTAACATGTATAGGTTCCAGGGATGAGGGCATGAGTAGCTTTGGGGGGGGGGACAATTTTTAGCATACCATGCAACTATCACTGAATTCAAAAGGATTAAAATTACATAAAGTATGTTATATGACCAAAATAGAATTACATTAGCAATTGGCAAGAAAAATGCAGAAAAGTGCTTACTATTTGAAAGTTACACTGTATCTTCTAAATGATTGATTGATCAAAGAAGAAATCACAGACAAAATTAAAAATATCTTGAACTGAATGAAAAAGAGAGCACAACATGTGGAAATTTATAGGACACAGTGAAGCAGTGCCTACAGAGAAACTTACAGGTTAAGCTCTTACATCTGAAAAGGAGAAAGTTTCTAAAAATAATAATTTAAGCTTCTTCATCAAGAAGCCAGAAAAAGAAGAGTAAATCAAGTGCTAGTAATCAGAAAAAAAGAAATAATATAGATCAGCTCAAATATTAATGGAAACAATAAAAGGTCAATACAGAAAACCAATAAACCAAATATATTCTTGAAAAGATCAGCAAAATGATAAACCATCAGGTAGACTGAATAAGAAGAAAAGAGAGAAGATTCCAATTCCAAAATCAAGAATACTAAAGGAAACGTCATTACAGACTCAAAGAAATTTAAAAGATTATGGAACTATGCTATGAACACTTGCGTGCAAACAAACCCAACAACCAGAAAGAAATGGACAAATTCCTAAAAAGACATAGTCAAAATTGGTTCAAGAAGAAGGAGACAATTTAAGTTGACCTATATCAAGCAAGGAAATTCAATTGGCAAAGTGGTGTATAAGCCTGTAAGAATATAAGCTTGGTTTAGCATCTGAAAATCAATTAATGTAAACTACCACATTAAGAGATAAAGGGTAAATACCATATGATCATTTCAGTAGACACCAAACATTTAACAAAATCAAAAATTCATTCATGGTAAAATTTTTCAACTAGCTGGAAACCAAAGGGAATTCCCAGGAGCTCATAAAGGGGTCTATTAAAATCCTACAGTTAACACTAGACAGTTATGAAAGGTTAAATTGTGAATGAGTTCAACACCTAACCACTGTAATAAGGTGAGAAAAATATTAACAGTACACGTATTGGGTAGAAAGAAGTAAAACTATCTTTATTGACAGAAAACATTACAGTTTATGTAGGAAGTCCTAAGAAATGTTACTAGGTCTAGAACTAATAAGTAAGTTTACCAAGGTTTGAGGATATAAGATCAATATACAAAATCAGTTGCATTTCTGTGTATTAGCCATGAACAATCCAAAAATAAAGCTAAGGAATCAAGTCTAGCCACAACAGCAACAGAAAGAATAAAATATTTAGGAATAAATTTAACAAAATAAGTACAAGACAAGCACACTGGAAACAAAAGAACTTTGCTGAGAGAAAATTAAAGTCCTAAATAAGCAGAGAGATATATCAGTTTCACGGATTGAAAGACTCATGTTAAGAACTCTGTTCTTCTCAAATTGAGCTATTGATTCAACACGATCTCTACCAAAATACAAGCAGGCTCATTTTTTTTTTTTTACAGAGAAATTGGTATTCTGATTCTCAAATTTATATGAAAATGCCAAGAATCTTGAATGGCCAAAATGATATTTAAAAAGAACAAAGTTGGAGGACTTACATCACTTGATTTCAAAACTTACTTAAAGCTACAGTAATCGAGATAGTGTGGTATTGGCATAACAATAGACATATTATAGATCGATGGAACGAGACAGTGTCCAGAAACAGATCCACATAATATGTGGTCTATTGACTTTCAACACAAGTGATGTGGGAATTCAGTGAGGGAAAGGATGACCTTTTTTTTTTTTTTAAGATGTTATTTATTTGAGAGAGATGGAGAGAGGAGAGAGAGCACAAGCATGGGGAGGGGCAGAGGGAGAAGCAGACTCCCCACTGAACAGAGAGCCCGATGTGGGACTGGATCCCAGGACCCTACCTCGAGATCATGACTTGAGCTGAAGACCAACTGAGCCACCCAGGTGCCCCAGGATGATTTTTTCTACAAATGTTGCTAAAATAATGAAATGTTCAAACCAAAAGATTTAAACTAGACCCTTACCTCACACCACACACAAAAATTAACTGAATGTAAAGAGCTAGAACTATAACATTTATACAGAAAAGCATAGCAGAACATCTTTGTGATCTCAGGTTAGGCAAACATTTATTAGATATGACATCAATAGCAGAATTCAAAAGAGGGAAAAAATGTCATCGGAATTTATCAAAATTTTAAAAGTTTGCTTTTATAGAGACCCTGTGAAGAAAATGAAAAGACAAGCCATGGATAGGAGGAAAATAGTAGTGATTCATGCATTGGTAAAGGGCTTGTATTCAGAATTCATAAAAGAACTCTTACAACTAGAAAGAAGAGGAAAAGCAACCCAATTAAAAGCATGGGCCCAAGATTTGAATAGATAACATGCTAGTAAGCACATGGAAAATGCCTCACTTCACTAAGCCTTACATATGTGCACATTAAAACCACAGCAAGATGCCCCTACCTATCTACCAGAATGGTTATGGTTGAAGAACTAGAGAGCCTAGAACCTCGCACAGCAATGGTGGGAATGTGACAAGGTGCAGCCACTTTGCAAACCATTTTGTCAGCTTCTTTAGAAGTTCAACAGACTCCCCAATGCACTTGGCCATCGCACTCCTGGACATTGACACGAGAGAAACAAAAGCATACGTCTACACAAACACTTGTACCAGAATTTCAGAGCAGCATTATTCAAATAGCCCCAAACTGGAAAAATCCAAATGCCCAGTAACTGGTCAGTGGATAATGTGGTATTCAGTGAAATTGCATCCAATGGGTAGAATGCACAAAATACTGAAACGTACAATATGGGTGAACCGCAAAAACATGAGGCTAAGATGAAGAAAGCCAGACACAAAAGACTCTGTATTATATGATCCCATTTATATGAAATTTCTAAGAAAGGCAAAATATTGAGGTATAAAAGAGGTCAGTGGTTGCCCAAGGCCGGGGTTTGGAGAAACAACTGCCTGCAAAAAAGCAATAAGGAAAATTTTTGGAGTAATGGAACTTTTCAAAAAATGGATTATGGTGATGGTTGTACACCTGAATAAATATACTAGAAACCATTCAATTTACAGAAGTGTTTTATGGAATGTAAATTACACTTCAACAAAGTTGTTAAAAAACATAAATTGAAAAAGGGGCACCTGGGTGGCTCAGGTGGTTAAGTGTCTACCTTTGGCTCAGGTCATGATCTCAGGGTCCTGGGATCAAGTCCTGCGTCGGGCTCCATGCTCAGCGGGGAGTCTGCTTCTCCCTCTGCCCTTCCGCCCACCTCGTGCTTGTGCGCTCTCTCCCTCTCTCAAATAAATAAATAAAATACTTCCGAAAACCATAAATTGAAAAATCCTACTGCTACTTGTGGCAGTGCTTTGACATGGCGCTCACCACGTTGGACTGACCATGTGTGTATTTGTCCATCTGGGTCAGAGGGACTGTAGACTCCTTGTCTTCCTTGTGCATCCCCACATTGCCTCAGGGCCTATGGGTCTCTGCTGATTCTGGATTTCTTTCTTCATTGGAACCTCCCACCATTCTTCACTACCTTGGTAGCTCTACTGCCTATATATATATTTTTTAAGATTTTATTTATTTATTTGTCAGAGAGTGCACAAGCAGGGGGAGCAGCAGGGAAAGGGAGAGGCAGATTCCCTGCTGAGCAGGGAGCCCGATGTGGGACTCGATCCCAGGACCCTGGGATCATGACCTGAGCCAAAGGCAGACAGTTCACCGACTGAGCCACCCAAGCATCCTGTTCTACTGCCTTTAATTAGAGATAATTAATTATATCAGGTTTACTGAGGGAAAGCATACATATAGTAATATTAATCAACTTAAAGTGTACTATTTAATGATTTTTGACAATCGTACACAATGGTGTGACATGGCCACAATTATGATGTAGCATATCCCTTTACTACCAATCTCCTCTCCCATCCTCTGGTCCCCTAGCACAACCTCTGATCTGCTTTCTATCGCTACAATTTTGCTCTAGAATTCCATATAAACAGACTAACGCAGTATGTGTTCTCTTGTGTCTGACGTCTTTCACATCAAGTAATTATTCCGAGATTCATTCATGCTGTCGTGTGGAAGCGCACCCATTCTCTACCAGCGCATGGATATACCACCATGTGTTTACCATTCATTGGTTGATGGATACTTGAGTTGTGTCTAGTTTTTGGCTATTATAAATAAAGCTGATATGAACATTTGTGCTTAAGTCTTTGTCTAAACTTATGTTTTCATTTAAAATACCCAGGAATACAATTACTAGGTCATACACAGGTATGGTTAACTTTATAAGGAGCTGCCAAACTATTTTCCAAAGTGGTTGTACCATCCCGTGCTGCCATGAGCACTATATGAGAGTGAGTTGTCCTTGATCTGTACCTTCTCCAATACTCTGTATTGCCAGTCTTTTTACATTTTCAGCCATTTCAGTGGTTGTGTAGTGGTAGCTCATATTTTTAATGTACTTTTCCTAATAACTAATGATATTGAGTATCTTTCGTTTTTTTTTTTTATTTGCCATTTGCCTATCTTTTTTGATGACGTGCCTCTTGGGAAAATGCCTAGCAATGCAATTTATAGGTCATATAAGTGTATGCTTAGCAATAACATTTGCTCACTTTTTGTTTGTCTTCCCATTTACAATTGAAATGCTCTTTATACACTTTGTGTGCAAGTCCTTTTTCAGAGTAACGTGTTGTAAATATTTTCTCCCAGGCTATGGCTTCTTTCATTTACTTAACACTGTCTTTTGAAAAGCAATGGTTTTTAATTTTGGAGTCCAGGTTTTCAATTTCTTAATTTTATGGGTCATTCTTTTGCTACCCTATTTTTTTTTAAAAGATTTGATTTATTTTTTTGCCAGAGAGAGAGAGAGAGAGCACAAGCAGGGGGAGTGGCAGCCAGAGGGAGAAGCAGACTCCCCACTGAGCAAGGAACCTGATTCTGGGCTTGATCCCAGGACCTTGGGGTCATGACCTGAGCCAAAGGCAGACTGAGTCACCCGGGCTTCTCGCTACCTTATTTTTAAAGATCATTGTGAAGATCGTGAAGATTTTCTTCTAGTTTTGTAGTTTTAACTATTAAATTTAGGTCTGTGATCCATTTTGAGTTCATTTTTATGTATGGCGTAAGCGTTGAGGTTCATTTCTTTGTTGTGACTATCCACTTGTTTTAACACCATTTTCTGGAAAAGTTATTATTTTCCAATGAAATTGCCTTCATAATGTTGAAGAAAGAACCACACACACAGAGACCCCCATGGGTCTATTTCTGGAGTCTCTGCTCCATTCCACACATTTCCGTGTCTATCCTTTATGCCAATCCCCCACTGTCTTGATTACTACAGTAAGTCTTAAAATCAGGTAGTGGAAGTCATCCAACTCCTTCTTTTTCAAAATTGTTTTGGCTATTCTAGACCTTTCCATTTCTACACAAACTTCAGGATCAGTACAACCATTTCTACAAAAGAGCTTTCTGGGATTTCGATAAGGATTGCATTGAATCTGTACATCAATTTGGGAAAAACTGACACCCTAATAATATTGCATCTTCCGACCATCCATTTTGATTTTTAAAAAACCTTTCTCAGCAACGTTTTGTAGCTTTCAGTGTACAGATCTTGCACACTTTTGTTAGATCCATTTTACTTCATATTTTGATGTCATTGCAAATATAATTATTATCCAGTATAATTTCCAATCATTCATTGGTAATAAAATGAAAAACAGTTGTTTTTAAAATTAATTTCTTTGTTTCGAGATAATCGTAGATGCACATGCAATTGTAAGAAATAAAACAGGTTCCTTCTACCCTTTGCCTGGTTTTCTCGTATGCTGACATCTTGCAAAACGATACCACACCCAGGATATCAACACTGACCCACCAATCTTATTGAAATTTCCCCGGTTTTACTTGTATTCACTTGTTCGTGTGTGTGTGCCTGTGTGTGTGTGCACATCTATGTGCATTTAGTCCGATGCCATTTTATCACTTGTGTAGGTTTGTGTAACCATTACGGCACTCACAGAACAATTTTATCACTCCAAAGATTCCTTTGTGTTGCTCTTCTATAACCATAACTACCTCCCTCATCCTTCACCCCAACCACCATGCATCTGTCCTCCATCTCCATAACCTTATTTCAAGAATACTATTTAAATGAAATCAAATAGTATCTAACCTTTGGGGATTGGCTTTTTTTTTTCCTGATTAATATTCGTGTGTGTGTGTGTGTGTGTGTGTGTGTGTGTGTGTGTGTGTGTGTCTTTGATTCATTTTTCCATCAAAGACACTTAGGTTGTGTCCATATCTTGGCTCCTGTAAATAGTGCTGCTATGGACATGGGGGAGCAGATACGTCTTTGACATAATGATTTCATTTCCTTCAGATATATTCTCAGAAGTGGAATGTCTGCATCATATGGTAGTTCTATTTTTAATTTTTCGAGGAATCTCCACACTGTTTTCCATAGTGGCTGTGCCAATTTACATTCCCACCAACAGTGCACAAGATTTCTTTTTTAAAAAATTTTTTATTTAAATTTGATTTAGTTAACATATAGTGTATTATTAGTTTCAGGGTAGAGTTTAGTGATTCATCAGTTGCATATAACACCCAGTGCTCATTACGTCACGTGCCCTCCTTAATGCCCATAATCCAGTTACCCCCCCACCTCCCCTCCAGCGACCCCCAATTTGTTTCCTGAGTTAAGAGTCTCTTATGGCTTGTCTCCCCTTCTGTTTTCATCTTTTTAAAAATTTTTCCTTCCCGTCCTCTATGTTCATCTGTTTTGTTTCTTAAATTCCACATATGAGTGAAATCATATGGTATTTGTCTTTCTCGGACTGATTTATTTCACTTAGCACAATACCCTCTAGTTCCAACCACGTCGTTGTAAATGGCAAGATTTCATTCTTTCTGACGGCTGAGTGGTATTCTATTTTATATATATATACCACATCTTCTTTATCCATTCATCTGTTGATGGACATCTCGGTTCTTTCCATAGTTTGACTATTGTGGTTATTGCTGCTATAAACACTGGGGTGCAGGTGCCCCTTTGAATCACTATATTTGTATCCTTCGGCTAAATACCCAGCAGTGCAATTGCTGGGTTGTAGGGTAGTTCTGTCTTCAACTTTGTGAGGAAACTGTTTTCCAGAGTGGAAGCACAGTTTGGCTTTTTAAACTTAGCATAATTCCCTGGAGATTCATCCAAGCTGTGTATATCAATTGTTCATTCCTTTTTATTTCTGAATATTATTTCGTGGTTTGGATAGACCAAAGTTGTTTAACCATGCACCCATTGAAAGACGTATGGGTTTACAGTTTTTGGCTAAAGTGAATAAAGATGCTATAAATATTCACGTAAACATTTTGGTGCGTGATCCTAAGTTACCATTTCTCTAAGATAAATGTACAGGAATGCAGTTGATGGTTATATGGTAATTGCATGTTTAGCGTTCTAAGAAACTGCTAAACTTTTTTCCAGAATGTCTGTGCTATGCTTTACAATGATGTTGAACATTTTCTCATGTGCTAATTTAGCAATTATATTTCCTTTTTAAGGGAAATGTCTGTTTACATATTTTACTAAATTCTAATTGGATTTTTTTTTTCTGTTGAGTTTTGAGAGCTCTTTATACCTTCTAGATACCAGTACTTGGATGCGTGGTCTGTAAATATTTCCTCCCAGTCTATAGCTTGTCTTTTCATGCTCTCATTAAGGACTTTTACAGAGGAAAAGTTTTTAATTTTGATGAGGTCAAATGCTATTTTTTTCTTTTACAGATCATGCTTGTGGTTTCAAGTGTGAGATCTATTTGTCTAGCCCTAGATCCTAAAGATTTCCTCTTCTTTTTTTTTCTAGAAGTTTTGCAGTTTTACATTTAGGTCTGCGATCCATTTTGAGTTAATTTTTGTGTAACATGCGAGGTGTAGCCTGAGGCTCAGGCTTTGCCTACGGATGTCCAGTTATCCCAGCACCATTGGCTGAAAAGGCTGTCTTTCCTCCGTTAAGTCGCTTTTGTTTTTTTGTGAAAAATTAATTGAGCACATTTCTGTATATCTGTTTCTGGGTTCTCTATTCTGTTCCACTGATCTCTATGTTTACCCTTTTAGCAATACCACACTATCCTGATTACTGGAGCTATACATAAGTCTTAACATTGGGAAGAGTGATTCCTGACACTTTGCTCTTCTTTTTCAAGATTGTTTGGGTTATTTTAGGACCTTTTCCTTTCCGTATGAATTTTAGAATAAGGTTCTCAATGCCTTAAAAACAAGTGCTGGGATTTTTATGAAAATCCTATCACACTTATAGATTAATTTGGGGATAAATGACATTTTTTGCTATGGGAGTCCTCTACTTCATAAAGACAGTGTGTCTTTCCATTTATCTATATTGTTTGATTTATTTCATCAGTTTCTTGTAATTGTCAGCGTCTATAACCTTTGTATATACTTTGTTAAATGTATACCCAAGTGTACATTTTCTTTGGATTGATTATAAATTCTATTGCATTTTTGGGTTGGGTTTCCACATGCTTGTTATTAGTATATAGAAGTACGGTTGATTTTTGTGTTCTTGTATCATGCAAACTTTGTTGAACCTACTCATTAGCTCTCGTTGGTTTTTCTCTTTTTTTGGGGGGGGGGGGTTTCCTGGGATTTTCTGTGTAGAGCATCATGACATCCACAACTAAGACCGTTTTCTTTCTTTCTGTGTAATCTGTATGCATTTTATTTCCTTTTCTTGCTTTATTGTTCTGCCTACGATGGGAATGGTGCCCTTAGGGAGACCCCAGACTGCCCCCTTGCCCCTTCTGTGAGGGCACAGGAAGAAGACCGCGCTCTGACACTGAATCTCCTGGCACCTTGGTCTGGACTTCTCAGCCTCCAGAATGGTGAGAAATCAGTGTTTGCTGTTTACAAGCCACCCAGGCGATGGTATTTTTGTTATCATATCCCAGACAGACCGAGATAAGGATCTATGGTGAATTTCTCCGTTCCACTTCTGTTATTTCTCATTTGTGTCTTCCCTCTTTCTTCCTTGTCAGTTTTGCTTGAGGTTTGTCAATTTCATTAATCTTTTCAAAGAACCTGGTGTGTTTCTTTGGTCTCATTGACTTTTTCTATTGTTTTCCTATTTTCAATTATCGATTTCTGCCCCTTCTATTATTTCCCCGTGGCTGCTTTGACTTTATTTTGCTTTTCTTTATCGAGTTTCCTGAATTAGGAAACTTGGCCATTGATTTAAAACCTCTCCTCTTTTCTAACATAAGCATTTACTGTAATAAATTTTCCTCTCACAACCACGGAGCTCCATCCCACCATTGTGAAATGTTTTATTTTCACTTTCATTTAGTTTTAATATCCTTTGAGCCTCTTTGACCAATGGATTATGTATAAGTGTGCTGCTTAATTTCCATGTGTTCCAAGATTCTCCTGTTTTCTCTCTGCTATTGATTTCTAGTTTAATTCGATTACATTCAGAGGACATATTCTGTATGATCATAATTATCCTACATTTGTTGAGGCTTGTTTTATGACCCAGACTGGGGTCTTTGTGAATGTTCCATGGGCAACTGAAAAAAAAAAATGTGTGTTCTGCTGCCGTTGGATGCAGCATTCTATGTATGTCAACTCCATCCTTTCGGTCACATTATTCTCCTATATCCTTGCTGATTTTTTCTTTGGTAGGTCTATCAGTTGCTGAGGGGGGGGGGACACTGAAGTCCCCCAATGTAATTTAAGACTTTCAACTCTGTTGTTTCTGCATAATATATCTGGAGGCTGTATTGTTTGGTGAGTGCACATTTAGGATTGCTATGCCTTCTTAGTGGATTAATCCTTTAATTATTTTGTGATATTCCTCTTCATCTCTAGTCCTTTTCTGCGCCCTGAAGTCTACTTAATCTGATATTTACATAATCACCCATGCCTTTTAAAAAATGCTTCCACGGTATATCATGTTCCATCTTTTTGCTTGCAACCTACCGGTGTTGAATTTGAGATGAGTGTCTTGTGAACAGTTTGTAGTAGGGTTTTTTTAATTATTATTATTCATTCAGTTAATATTTTTTTATTTTATTTTATTATTATTCATTCAGTTAATATTTTTTTGTGGTATGTTTCGCCTATTTATATTAAAGGGGCATTTTTCTATACTCGGGATTATGTCTGCCATTTTATAGTTTCTTTCCTATTTATTTCTTCTCTTTTTTCTTTTTTCATGCCTTCCTATAGATTACTTAAGCATTTTTAGGATTTCACATGGATTTATTTATAGGGTTTTTGAGTGTATTTTTTGTCTCATTCTCTAATTCTCTGTATAGTTTCCTCTGGGTATTAAAATATATGTTTACAACGCATTGCGGTCTGCTGGCTTCACCATTTTGCCATCTCAGGGGAAGTATGGGTACCTTACTTCCGTTTAAGTCTTTTCGGCTCCCCTGTATGTAAGTTGACTGCCTACCATATCAGATGGTGTGATGATTTTTGTTTTGATCAATACCGTTTATTAAACTCATGAGAAGAGCCTATTTCTGTAGCCGTTTTTTCCTCCTGTTTCTGTTTCTTTCTTCCTTTCTGATCTCCCAATATTCCTTCTTTTATCATCTCCTTTCTGTTTCAAGAACATTCCTTAGCCACTTTTAAGGGTGGGCTCCTGATTGATCCCCCTTGCTGGTGCTGTTGGACTCACCTGATGTTATAGGTGGGAATCCCATTCAAACCACAGGAAGAATGGGTCTACATGGGCTGCCCTGTGTTACAGGCTGAGAGTTGAGGAATGCCCAGTCTGGGTGAAGAAGGGGGTCATGAGACACTCTGCTGTTGCATTGTTCTTCCAGTCCGAGGGTCCCAAACCAACCTGTCTTCTTTTTACCATATTTCAGAGCTTTCTTGGTCTCACCTTCTGTTATTTGCGGCGTTCTGAGTTGTTCTCAATGGGTAGAAGCAGGGAGAAAGGAGCTTAGCCTATGTTTGGATTAGAGTCCAAACTGGTCAATTAATTTTTGTATGTACTGTCTTTGTGTCCTACCATCTTACTAAACTTACTTACTTATTCTAGATGCTTTTCTCCCCCTATACTTCTTAAGACTCTCTACAAAGACAGTCATGTTCTTTCGAAATAAAGACTGTTTTACTTCTTCTTTTCTAATTGGTATGTGTTTAATTTCTTTTTCTTGCCATATCTCACTGGCTACAATCTTCAGCATAGTGTGGATTTTAGTAGTGGGAACAGACACCCTTATGTCTGTCAGGATGCATTATCCTGTCTTTTATATTTCTAGATTCATTTTGTTAGATTTTTTTAAGAGCATTTTTCATCTGTGATCATGAGGGAATTTGGTCTTTAGTTTTCTTTCTTCATAACGTCTTTGCCTGGTTTTGTTATAGGGTAATGCTGACCTCCTAAAATGAGTTGGAAAATTTCCCCATGTCCTCTATTTTCTGAAAGCGTTTATGTAGAATTGATATTGTTATTTCCTCAAATAGTTGGTAGAATTCATGAATGAAGCCATCCAGGGCTGGCACTTTCTTTGTGTGAGATTTGAACTATGAATTCAATTTCCAATTCTTCCCTAGATATAGCATGATTCCAGTTATCTGTTTCTTCTAAAGTGAGTTTCACTAGTTAGTGTCTTTCAGGGATTTTTTTCCATTTAACTTAAATTGTCACATTTATTAGCATTAGTTTTCCATATACTTCTTTATTTTATATTTTGTGTCTGTAGGATCTGTTATGATCTCCTCTCTTTGGTTCCTGAAGTTATTAATTCATGACTTCAGGTTTTGTTTTGTTTTGTCTTTTGGTCAGTCTGGCTAGAGGTTTGTCGATATTTTTCTATTGTCAAATGCTTTTTCAGCATTTATTGACATGATTGTATTGTTTTTCTTTTTTAATCTGTTAATATCGTGAATTATATGATTTTCAAATGTCAAATCCACTTAACATTTCTATTTTAATGGCTCACTGATGGCAGGCCCTCTGCCTCTGCCCCTCTCCTGGCCTTTGTAAACACCACCAAAGGATTTTGGACATTTCACATCAATAGCAGCTTTAATGTGGGGTCTCCAAATCCCTTCCACAGTTGTGCACACAGACAGAATCTTTCTAATAAGGTGAAAATTAAATGTGACACGATTTCCAAGATTAAGCCAAAAGTATGCCATTGTTCAGCTAAAATGACAGATTTAAATGAAAGGAAGAAATTTTCTCATGATTGCAACTTTCCTCCTGTGACCTGCTATGTATGCCGGTAGCTCAGCAAGCGTAGGAGGCAGGGACACCAACCTGGTGACTGATTCAAGCAGCTCTTATAAGCACAGGGCTTAGGGGCCACCTGGGCGGCTCAGTCGGCTAAGCGTCTGAATTCGGCTCGGGTCATGATCTCAGGGTCCTGGGATGGAGCCCTGCCCACTCAGCAGGGAGTCTGCTTGTCCCTTGGCCCTTCCCCCTCTCCCACATGCTCTTTGTCTCAAATAAGTAAATAAAATCTTGGGGGGAAAAAAGCACAGGGCTTATTGAAAGACAATTGCTTTGGATCCCCAACAAGAAGATTCCAGATTAACCTATTTGATTTCTCTAACAGGCAATAAGGATGAGCTCCATCAAACATCAATTATCTACATTTCAAAAATCTGTTTATATCTTGGGAAGAGCTCACACAGGCACATTGAATGGCCTAAGTGCTTTGAATGGTAAACAGAAGAAATGATGTTACAATTCAACAATCTGGAGAAAAACAATCATCTTGGCTGCTGGGCCTTGTATGAAGTATTTCTTTATAGATGAATAGATTCATTGAAATAGAAGAATCTTTTGTGAATCACTTAATCCTGTTTCTAGAAAGAGGCATTGTTTGCATGAATAATTTTAAGCGTCCATGCTAAATGTCTACTCCAGTGCGGAACACACAGCAGTCATGTTCAATAAAGCCTTCCTGAATTGGATGGATCCTGTTCTTCATTCTTCCCGGGAAAAACCAATGAGAAAGAATTACACACTTTCCTTTAGCATTCCTATCTACGCAATTACATGAATTTCCCCCTGTGCTAACCTGCATCCCTCCCCATGTGCTAGTCTGGTAGGCTAGTAAATGCTTAACTAGCTCATCGAGAACAACTCATGCCGTCAACCGACTTCCGTGGTGTAGACACTCCCACCATGGTTTACTGGAGCTGCAAGCCCAAGGTCACTGAGCACGGACCTGGGAAGTGATGTGGAGTTGTGCCCCCGTAGGCAGTACCGTCACTGCGCAGCTGAGACAGACATAAATAATCGTGAAAGGTAGTGAAATAATTAGAAATGATGAGCTTTGAGACTTACTGCTATTATTTATAAAGTACTGATTTAATGGTATTTTCACATTAAGTTTATTTATTGAGAGAGAGAGAGAGTGCAAGCAGGAGGAGGGGCAGGGGGAGAGGGAGAATCCCAACCAGACTCCCCGCTCAGCCTGGAGCCCATGTGGGACTCGATCCCACCAGCCTGAGATCATGACCTGAGCTGAAGTCAAGAGTTGGATGCTTAACCGACTGAGCCACCCAGGCGCCCCTATGGAAGTTTATTTCTAATGGCAGCTATTTCACCACAGGCTCATGAAATTCCTGAAAATGTGACTTTGGCCCTCACGAGTCATGGCAGGTCAGCCCAGGACAGCTCTGTGAGTGGCTCTACGAGGGAGAGGACAACATCCCCCCCACCCCCAGCCACTTTCCTTGCTGTCAGTTTTAAATCTCCAGCTCTGGCAAGGATTCCTGGAGAAAGTGCAGGCACAATTCATAGAGGGGGTATCTCTTTTCCTGGGCCTCACTTTCTTGGCCAGGAACATAGGAGCAAGGTCAGCTGAGGTTCTCTTGAACTGGGGGGCCTGCGGTCCCACCCCAGCTCCGGGAGGGAAGTTGCCTGTCTCGCCTGCTGCCCCCACAGCCCCCCTCAGTGTGTGGGAGGAGCGGGGGCCTCTGAGCTGCGAGGTCTGCCTGGCCTGACATTCTGTGGTGTCCCTGAAGTGGCCGCTGGACGTCAGCAGGCCTTTCTGGCTTCTCGGGCATCTCTGAGCCGGGGAGGCTCCCCCAGTGGTTGTCTGATGTGCTCTCACAGGGCAGGGCGGCTCCCTACCCCTGGCAGCAGGGGTTTGCACAGCCCCCTGTGGGGACGGTTCTCTGGAGGGAAGGGAAGTGAACAGGAGGAGCCGTCTTGGGGGACCCCCCCCCCCCCGCAGTATCACAGAGAGCTTCCCACATGGCGATTTCCCACCCGAGGCCTAGGCTGCATTGAACAATCGGAATTGCAGAGACCCTGAACATCCCCTGAGAAAACACAGTATCTTTAAAATGTGATTTTTTTTTTTTTAAATATCTCGCCTTCTTGTAAGTAGCTAACTGCAAGAGTAGTATCCTTTCAGGCCTCATTTTTATTTCAGAAATCGCCAGTTTAGGAAGCAGCCTTAAACTGTTCTGTCTTCCCCCTTGCATGCCCCCACCGGCCCTCTTATACACATAGGATGCTAGGGCGACTTGCTGATCGGTCCTACAAACACACCTGCATGCCCCCTTGGCCCTTCTGTTCAGGACCTTGCTCCTCGTCTCCCAGCCAGCGAGTGGTCGAGCCAAGAATCAATTCAAGCAGGCCGGTTCTAGAACCCACCCTTCACTGTTTGCATGGACTATTATTGTTCTTTGTTATTTCCAAGTTATCTGTCTGTTCTCTCTTGAAAGGGCCTTCATTTCTTTTAAAAAAAATTTTTTTTTAAAAATTCATTTATATATATTTTTGAGATTGTATTTATTCATTTATTTTGAGAGAGAGAGCAGGGGAAGGAGCAGAGGGAGAAGGAGAGAGTGAATCCCAAGCAGGCTTCATGCCCAGTAAGGAGCCTGATGCAGGGCTCGATCTCATGACCCTGAGACCATGACCTGAGCCCGAATCAAGAGTTGGATGCTTAACCGACTGAGCCACCCAGGTGCCCCCAAAGGGCCTCCATTTCTTAAATACATGCTGACTTTCCTGAGACTCTTCTCTTTGCTTTCTTAAAAAACAGATTTCTTTTCCATTTACTTTTTATCTGCCCCCGATAATCATAGCAACCCTGTCTTACCCACTGCATTTCAACAATGTGTACTTCTGTATACCTGCTGTGGGAGGCTTACCTGCCCAGCGGTGATTTAGTAAGGCCAATAGGCAAGTAACTTCGCACTTCCTGCAAGTATAATTTGGAAAAGGACCTTGATCCAGAGGACTTTTGGTGACGAGACGTAGTAAGTCCAGAATGGGAGGTTTTTGGTGCCGTTTGTAAAATCTTCTGGGGCACGTGCTCTTTAAGCCCCAGGGATCACTTTTGTGACTTCGCTAAATTCCCACATGCCTTTTTCTTCCTCGTCAGACAGGAACTCTCCCTTTGCCCCTGGAGACCTACCCACATCACCACCCTCCACCTTGCTCTGTGCGCCGAGACTGACAGGTACGAACCGCGTCTCGTGGCTTCCCGGCGGGCTCTGCCACGGGCAGCAGGGCGAGCAGGCCGCGAGGGGGCCTGGATGCCTGCTCCAGGCTTCCCTTAGCTCCCCAGGCCCCCGGCTGCCACACGGAAACGTCATAATCATTTTATGCTCCTATGTTTGCAAATCCCGTGCGGTGATCTGCAGCGAACCCCTCCTAACAGTGTATTTTGGTGAAGAATCACAGGAGGTTAAAGAGGCTGAACTGTAGTTTAAAAGCACTTTCGGGGGGAGGAGAAAGCAGAAATACAAAGAACTAATGGTGGTTTCTGTAATGATGAGGGGAAACAATTCGAATTCCTAGAGAAGGGAAACAGACGACCATCAAATCAGGTACGTGGAGAGGCTTTACTAAAGGGGCCTTTTCAAAAGTGGGCTGGGAGTGGGCGGCTCGAGAAGACCCCAGGGCAGCCCCGAGGGCCATGCCATCCGTAGGCACGAAGGAGCACAACCTCCCTGCGGGGTGGGCTATGGCTCCTCTTGCCTCCTCCAAGGCCTTCGGGTCGCAAAGTCTGCGAAGCTCCAAGACTTCTTCACAGAGCAACAAACCCCCCAAACGAGTCAGCTACGATTCAGTAACATGCACCCAAGATCTCGGGGCACATCCATCAGGTCCCTTACACATTTTCTAGATGTAAAACTGTCATCTCTTTTGTGTATTATTTAGCCATTATTTAAGAACGTCTGTTCATTGTGAAATGTTTGTCATTCCAATATTTAATTAAATTTCGTTTCATGGTTCAAAGCATTCCTTGATTTGACTTGTCTTTATGCAAAAATGATCAACCCCATCTTTGCTTTCTAACTCAGTGGAACTATGCAAATGTTTTGATTAAATGATAAACCAAACAGTTTTGCCAGAAGCAGCTATTTCCACAGGAGGCGACGCTACTGAATTATCACAGCACAATGGAAGGGTGCCAATCGCTGGCAGATGCAGGGAAACTAATAGAAGCTTCCAAATGTGGCCATTATCTAGCAATCCAGAAAGAAGAAGAAAAAGAACACGCCCTCCCCAAAACAAACAAACAACCCAACAACTAAGAAAAAATTGGTAGACGTGGTCCCAGGAAATCCTGGCCCATTTGTTACATCGCTCGTTTCCCACTGAAACTGTCTGGCACAGAGGCAGCCTCAGTTTACACATTCCAAAGCCTGGCTTCAAGCATGTTCCTTTCCCTGTGGAATTTATGTTCTTGTAAAAACAGTGTTAAATTTGGCCGTTGGTGTCTCGGGCCAGCCCATAAGAAATTTTGCAATCCGTACGTAATTAAAACACTTTGCATTTGGATCAAAAAGTATAGAAAACAGAAAAGCAGCGATATTGGCAACTCAGACAGAACATGATAAAAATGAGGAAAACAATAAAAATGGAAAACATCCACAACGCCACCAGTAAATTACACCTGTAATGCTTGAACAGGGAAGTTAATTCCATTTTTTGACGGTAAACAGTGCTTACAATTGATATGGCCCTCTATCTACTTTTATACTCTTTTCAAACTATTTTCCTTTTGATTTCGTAATTAAACATTTTTGTGAACAGCACAAGAAATACTGATGACACGTTTATGGCAAGAAAACATCACGGACAAAGTCAAAGGACAAATGACCAACAAGGAAATATACTTGACAAATAAGAGTGAATATCCACAGTACCCAAAAACTTTTAAAAATTAATAAGAAAAGTATTTTTCAATCTCAGTGTGAAACAGTCAAAGACCATGGACAGTTTTGAGAAGAGGAAATATTAATAATCCATAAGCATATGAGAATATGACTAATTTGACTAATACCCAGAGAAAGGAAACCTCAAGCAATAGTAAGATATTAACTTCACCCAATGTATTGGTTCGAGAATCAGAGAAAGCAATGGCACCCCAGTGCTGGCGAGGGTTAGGGGAAGGGCACTCGCACACTGTGTCCTTGGGAGTAGGAATACGTGCGCCATTTTGCAAAACAATCTGGTAGTATCAGTAAAATACTAAAGTATATTTTATAAAGATTTTATTTACTTACTTATTTGAGAGAGAGGCACGCGTGAGAGAAAGAGAGAGCACAAGCAGGGGGAGGAACAGAGCGAGAGAGAGAAGCAGGCTTCCCACTGAGCAGGGAGACCGATGCAGGGCTCGATCCCAGGACCCTGAGATCATGACCTAAGCTGAAGGCAGACATTTAACCCACTGAGCCACCCAGGAGCCCCAATAAAATACTAAGGTATTAATATCCATTTTTAATATCAGTATCTATGAAAGTATCCCAATATACGCGCTGTTTGACTCAGCAATCTCCCTTTTCAGAATCTATCCTATAAAAAGGAGAGCGGCTATGGCCATATTTTTTGGCAAATAACTATGAGAAGTGTGAAAGGCAATTTGCAGAGAAACGTATGCAGTATGAGTCCAGCTTTGTAACGCATAAAATTTTGTAAAAAACGTTACCTCTATTATACACGAACATTGTGAAAAGTGTGGCCCAGGGCATCCCTGGCCCTTGCCCTTGGGGGATGGGAGCTTAATTCAAAGAACCCGAGCCTGGAGGATGATGATGATGACTTTACTGTGCAGGAAGATTACTTTGTGACTGAATTCTTTTAAGGAGCTGAGTGAGCTTGGATCTAGAGCTCAGTGAAGAACTCGTGCACCCTTCAGGGCCTGGAGGCTTCGTGGTCACCCCGAAGGGCCTCAGGTGGACTGATGTGCAGGTAAGACCACTGACTGCCTCTCTGCAGGAGGGCCGTGGGGCACGGGCCGGCACAGTCTCCCTGGCTGGAAGACTGAGTGTCCTACGTCCAGGTCCCTGTCCTCATCCCTCTGCCTCTTCTCCCAAAGAGTCCCCAGAGTCCCCACCCGCTGGGTCCTCTAGGGGGCTATGGCTCTGGCAGAGCCCTCCCCGGGTACTATGGGCAGACCCGGTGGGAAGCTGCAGCCTCCCTGTCTCTCCTCCTTGCCTCCTGTCCATCATCTGTTTTCCTGACCAGCCCATGACCACTCTATTGGGATGTGCTGTCATATCCAGTGCTGGATCCAGCATCCACAGGATGAAAATAGACTGTGGGCACCAAAAGCCTCACCCTCCTCCAAATCTAAAATCCTGGAGATGAGAGGGGAAGGCCCACGTTCCTCCATCACGCAGCGAACTCCTATAGTCACAGGAAGCAGCCAGAATAGGGGTGCCAGCAGCACACAGTCCTTGCAGTGAAGACATGAAGAGTTTGCTGTCGCTTTCCTTCTGGTCTCCCCCCTTTGAGACGGAGCCCTGACCTCCCACTTTACTCGGCCATCTGCAGAAGCAATGCCTGGGTGGCCATCACTGGAACCACCACATTCTGGGGTGACATTGGCAACTGAAATTAATTCCCCAGGCTGAGCACTTAAAACTCATGATGCATATCTAAGGAAGAGACTCCTGCACGCTCTGACCTTGGAATGAGAGCCCCAGGAGCTAGAATGAAAGACCCTGACGGTGTCTTTCAATAAAAGTGCCTCCTTCTGTACGGGTGAGCTGTTTGGCCCATCAGGGATTTTTCCTGGAGCAGGTGGGGCAGCAGGCAGGGAGAAGCCGCCCCACATTGGGGTGTGGCGGTGCAGGGAGAACACGGTCAAGGTGATGACCACGGAAGAGGTGGCATACCCCCTCAGGAGATATCATAAAGATACGCTTTTGTCCTTTTGCAAACACTCCTAAAACCACAAATGGTCCATCTCCAGACGAAAATTGTATTCTGTTAGCCTGACTCTCCAGCCCTGCTGTCTCCTCCTCCTCCCCTCCCCCCTCCAGTATCACTTCCGCCCCCGTCATCGGTGTCCCCACGCCTCTGCCACCAAGCCTCAGTCTATGACTCTGATTTCCTTCCTGCAACAGTGTGTGACACAATCGGGTGAATGTCGCTTGCAAGTACGAAATCAACAGGTTCTTGTAGGTTAAACAAAAACCATACAAAGGTCTGCACCTGCGTGGGCTCTATTTTCAGGCACTTCTCTCAATAAGTAATTAATGAGATGAATGAAAATCGAGAGAAAATACGTAATTGATGGAATCAATATCGGTTTTACCATACCCAGGTTACTTGATTAAGAACAAGACAAAAACTGTAGAACAATGTTCAAAAGTGAAATATTCGTAAATGCGACGCATGACAGCTGGATGCCAGATTTTAAAAAAGCAAAACCAAACCAAAACGCACAAAAAACAACAACAGCAAAACCCAAACGCTGAAGGATATTATCAGGACAAACAGGAAAACTTGGATAGGGACCATGTGTTTAGATAACTGCATTATTTCAATGTTCACTTTCCTGAGTGTGACAATTATCTGATAATTTTTAGGGGACAAATGCTGAAAGTATTCAAAGGTGAAGTGTCTTGATGTCTGCAATGAACTCTCGGATGGTTCATCCAGAAAACTATCTATGTGACCATGCGTGTGATTGTGTCTGTGCCTAAAATAATTTTTGCCTGATGACATAGGCATGTGTGTGTCATATCCATATGGACATAGTCAACACAGCAAAACATTAACAACTGGTTAATCTCCGTAAAGGATACGTAGACATTCATCTGGTTATTATTGCAACTTTTCTGTAGGTTGGGTATTTCATAAGAAAAGGCTGCAGAGAGGCTAAAGAACTGTTGAAATGGAATAAGAAGACTGTATTTCCACTAAAAAATGACCACGTCTATAACCTCTTAAAATCAACCAGTGGATAAATATAATTTTGTATACTTGAATTCATTTGTTTCCAATGCAGTAGTTTCTCCTCCTTTTCAAAATTTTGGTCCCAATTTACTAAACTGGATATATTTTGTGCTTGAATTTAAAATGTCATTTCCCCAGGGCGCGTGGGTGGTGCAGTCAGTTGAGCGTAGGACTGTTGGTTTTGGCTCAGGTCATGACCTCGGGGCTATGAGATCGAGCCCCTGCATTGGGCTCTGTGCTCAGTGGGGAGTCTGCGTCTCTCCCTCTCCCTCAGCCCCTCCCCTCCATGCTCTCTCTCTCTCTCTCTCTCTCTAATAAATCTTTTAAAAATTAAATAAATGAAGTGTAATTCCCCACACGCTTTTGGATAAACTTACTTGTGAATGAGATTTTCACTTTGGGGCTAAAACTCCAGCATGTCAGAATCAGACCCTTGGGTGTCTCAAAGGCAAATTCCGGTAAGTTTTGTCACCCCCTTCTGAGGAGTAAGTGCCCAAGAGGGGGGCCCTTAACAGCTCAAGAGGATTTCAAACGTTCTATGCACAACTGGGGGATACCCAGCAGCCACACGCTTTGGCCAGAAGAATCTCTGATCCTGACCAAACCAAGCTAAGAAACCTTCTCCCTCCCACTTGCATCATTTAGGATTCTTTGCTGCAAGTGACAGAAAACTTGGTTAAAATCGGAGTAAGCAAGCAAAGGAATTAAATGTCTCACCTACTGCAAGGTCCCGAGGAGGGCAGGCAGATCCCATTGCTAACATCACAAGGACTCTGCCTCCCCTGGGGCCCCATCCCCAGATGCTTCTCCAAGGATACCAACATGGCGGCCCAGGCCATTGGGCATCCCCTGGGGATCCACTGAGGAATGGGGGAGACCTGTATCCCAGAGTCTCCCTGGGTCCCAGGTGTCACGTGCCTCTGAGCCAGTCACCGTTAGGCAGAAGGTTGTTGAAATAAAAAACACACGGAGACCAGCCTTAAAAATTCCCTGAGCAGATGAAACAAGTTTAGTCATACAAATAAAGCTTAATTTAGCTTATTTTGCAAGACTGACTGGACCTGGGTCATTCCTCACGTGTGCCTCTGAAAATCACAAGCAAAACTTGAACTGCTTCCCAAGGTTGATATGAGGTAACCATTGACCAGTTCCATATAACTTGAGAACATTCTAGCATTATGACCAATCCCAGGAAAGAATACAGTCACCAACTTCTCCCCATAGGAGCTGCTTTATAACCATCTACCCCTGAGCCTCATTTCATGCTCTGGTTTGAGTGCTCCTGGTTTACAAACTGCCTTTTTCGTGTGTGCATGGTAAACTTTTACTAATTGCTACTGCAGTGATTCACTGGTTTTACTTCTGTTATTTCTGAACCTTTGACAAAGTGAACGCTCTCCCTCCCGGATGCCGTGCTGATTGGAGGAAACGGACACACGCACTCACCCACTCCTCCACGCTGGGTGCTGAGGTCAGAGCCTGGCGATTCCCGAGTGTCAGCTGGCCGAAGTGGGGTGCATGATGCTGGAGCCTCATGCCACCCCAGAAATCATGACTTAATGGAGACTGAGACCTGGGATAGGGAAGGAAGCAAGTTCAAGGAGGAAAAAGAAACATCTTACTCTTCTTTCTCTTCTGAAATATTGTCAATCTGCAAAAGACAAGGCCCTCCCCTCCCTGTGGATAGAGCTTCCTTTTTTGCTAATGAGCTTCACCCTGCTTCGAGTTGGAATAGGAGAGGCACGTCTTTCAGTGTAGGCATGTCGGAACAAAAACTCTCTAACGTTGCTGGTGTCCCACCCTAAGCCCTAGCTCCCCTCTCCTCCAGGAACTCCTTCCTGATGGATGCCATCTGGCTGAAACCACAGGTTTCTAGCGTGGAAAAGCCTAAGTGTGGGGCCTGGGGACAACCGTCCTCACCTCTGTCAGCAACATTCCCTGGGAGGGCTCACAGTGTGCCGATCACACTAAGGAGGCAGAGAAGGAGGCCTGAGGGATGTCCAAGGCCAGTTCCTCTCAAGCCCACCTAAGACCAGGGTCTGAGTGCAAGGAATATCCTAGAAGCTGCTCCCAGGAAGCACTCATCAGGAGTAGAAGTGAGACAGAAGAGAAGCAAGCCAACATGGGGTGCCTTACTGAGGTTATTGTTGTGGACAGTGGTGGCTTGAGATGGGAGGAAAGTGGACAACACTGCAGACTTGTCCCACCCGAGGGTCAAAGGGTCCGGGACCTTGATTTACCAACTTCTGTGGGTTCGTGAGTTCAAGGTTATGCCTGGGGTCTTCAGCTCCCTGCCGTTTTGCACCAGTCCTGTGTGGGGGTCAGGCACACAGGGTCCTCAGACAGACAGGTGTGGATGCTTCTGTGAGAACCAGCAGTGCATGTGGCTTTGGTGAGTGCCCTGGGAGTATGACGGGACACTGAGTCACCTACGAGACATGTCTTCCTGGGTGCTGGTTGGAAGCAGTCTAATGGGCCTACCATGAAGGGGTGGTGTACCCAGCACGGACTTTCAGGTCCCCAGGGGAGGAGGGATATCTGCTGTCATAATCTCAGATGTCACATAATTCACAAGAAGCCAAGTGGGGTTAGAAACTGTGGCAGAGGGCAGGACGCAGGGCTACCAGCTACCACAGCCCACCCGGCTGGCTCTGCGGGGAGATGGGGACCCCACCCAGCTTTGGTCCTGAAGACGTCCAGCTCACACGTAGCGGAGAAATCTCAACGATCAAGCTGAGCGAAATCTTGAATATATTCTCTTTCCTGCTCACCAGGGTTACCGAGGTGGCACCCACAAGTGGACGAGATGCCAAAGGTAACGCATTCTTATGCAATCTAGGCACCAAACCCAATTTGCTGGAAGAATTTGGGGCCTTTGAGAAGCAGATGAAGAAGGAGATCTGAGCATCTTTCTACTCACTGTTGAAGTACACGGAGTGGAAAACTAGAGCCCTCTAGACAAACAACAGAGTTTAAACCTCACCTCTTGGACTTGCCACGGACCTTCGGGCATGATATTCATCTTCTCTGAGCATCTATTTTCTCATCTGAAAGAAGGAGGATGGAATAACTTGTCTTGCAGATTTGTCCAGAGGGTGACGCGGGGCGGCGCACAGCCTGGGCAAAGCACCCGCGTTACGGGGCTGCAGTGACTGCGGTGTCTGCTGGCTCAGTGCTGCTGTCCCTAGCTGGGCTCCTGGTCACTCGTTTTATAACCTGCAGTACCTGCAAATGACCTACCATTTCTGTAATAAGGCCAGGGCAAAGGAAGAACAAAGAAAGAAAAAAAATGGACATTCAGAAGGGGAGAAACTAAGATCCCCCGGGGAGATAGCTGACTTCTGACAAGCTATTAATACAGTGAAGCTATTAATGTCTGTGGAGTGTGTCCATTTTCTTGGCACGTATTCAATTGTGTGTTCTCTCTAGCGGAATGCTAAGTGGACAGGGTGGGAAAAGGGTAGAAAGGCCAAGGAAAAGCTTTTATGGGTGAACCCCTTCCCACTCACCCAGAAGGACTCCAGGAATCGTCGCGGCCTGAATCAGCAAGCCAGCTCAGCAGCTCTCCACGTGAACGTCTTTGGCTGAGGCCACAGAAATCTTGACTTTGTGCTCAGAATAGAGCACTGATTCAGAAGGCTTCCTGATAAGAGACCAAAATGAAACAGTAAATTGTGCTGTCACACAAGACAAGGGAGTGTTTTAAAGATCTATTTTGGGGGCCACTTCTCTCTTCCCTCTGTAGGCTGAAGTCATTATCGGCGGCGTGGGCTGTGGGCTTGCGGCCTGCGTTCCGGCGGTGCTATGGGGACAGGAGCTTATTCACGTGGTGGGAAAGACTGATTACTCGGTGTGCTTGTCCTTCATCGGAGGACTCCGAGGCTGAAGACCTTTATTGTTACCATGTAAGACCTTCAGTCAGAGGCAAGCTGCAGCCTCTGGAATCATCTATTTCGGGACTCTTGATACAGAATGGACTTATGTGACAGCAGCGATGTCATGCCCAGAAATTGGAATTCGGAGGCAAAAGCAATGGGCTATTAGTAAGTTTTCTTGAAAACTAGCGTTTGTTGATATGACTCAAATGTTTTGCCTTCCCAGACAGCACAATAGAGAAAGCTGCTTGTTGCCACATATCCCTGTGGGTCTGCATTTGGTGGGGTGGGATGGACTACATGGTCCTCCAGCCTTAGAATGTCCCCAGAGACAAGATCACCCAGCCACCTTCCCCATGGGGGTGTGATCCCATCCACTCCCCCTCAAATTCAGCCATGCCCGCCTACTCAGTTCATTTCCAATGCCCGGTACATTTTTAAAAACGTTCTCGTTTTGAAATCATTTCATGTGTGCAGAAAAGTTGCAAGAGTATTACAAATGGCTCCCATGCACCCTTTCCCCCATCCCCCAAATGTTAACATTTCACCACAGGTGCCTTATTATTTGCTGTAGACACATAGTATTTTTTTCTGAGCATTTGAGAGAAAGTTGTAGCCACAATTCCCTTCATTGTGAAATCCTCCAAGGAACGTGAGCTTCCCAGAAGCATTCTTTTACATAAGGCAATCACAATGAGAAAATCAGAAAATTAACATTGACGTAATAATATTACGGAAGATCCAGGCCTTACTCAAATTTCACAAGTTGTTGCAACAATATCCTTTAGAGAAAAGGACGACATGATCCTGGTCTGGGATCGCACACTGCATCTAATTGTTGGGTCTTTTCAGGCTCCTTTAATCTGGAACAGGTCCTCAGGTTGTCCTGAGGTTAGTATTTTTAAGGAATATAAGCCAGTTACTTTGTAAAATGTCTCTCGATTTGGATTTAAGGAATGAATTAACCAGAGAATCGCCTTTTGGCAATGATCATAGTAATGGGGGATTCAGCTCCTCTTCCGTGGATGCCGAAACGGGCTGGGGAGAGTCCGGCAGACACAGCGCTTCACACTGTCCGGGCACACATCCCCGCAGCGCGCTGCTCAGCTCGGAGGGGAACAAGAGCAGCCTCACCGCGGGGAAGCCCGGCAGACCCGCCTGAACTTGGCCACGGGAGCCGACACTGGGACACACTGACTGCAGACGCCTCCTGATCTGACCGACTGAGAAAAACACAGCATTTTACTTCTGTTGGGCTCCTGCCCAAAATGCGTAACCTGGCTCCATTCGTGACCACCCAACAGAACACATCAGAATGTGGACTCGAGGGAAGGCAGTGAAGGAGTGCGGGCTCTTTACAGACTAGGGGCGCTCCGAGCGGCCCCACTCCTGCACCCACTGGAGCTCTGGGCTCCGCAGGGACGTCTCCAGCTTTCCCTGCCTGCCGGAGGCCCTTCCTCTGCCGGCAGGAGGAACTTGCTAGCCCACCCCTTTCCCAATAATCATCGGCTGCAGCTCCTTGTTTCACATCCTCCTTTTCCCACGGAGGCTTGAAGACCACGAAACACTTTCAGCTTAATTAACGCTGCGTCAGGGGCAGTGTCATCATCCTTGACCTCGACTCGGCTTCCCCCGCAGATCTGCACGCCTGGGGCGGTGTCCCCCCCCACCCCCACCCCCACCCCGTGTCCTTCCTTCTGTTTCCTCCACAGTGGTAAGAAAGAGGGCTCTGGGCTGTGCTCACGGGGCTCCTTAGGCGGGACTTCGGGGTTTTTAGGCTTTTCCCTTAGACGTTCAGGATCGTGATTTCAGCTCTTAGTTTGAAGTGCTTCTCCCAAGCATGCTGTCATTCTGGTAATGACTGCTCTCCCCACTGCACCTCCAATCCCCTGCGCAGCCTTGTGGGGACGCTCACAGTTCCCAGGGGTGACCTGCAGCCCAGGGCACAGCCATGGGGTCTCATGTCACAGAGCAGTGGAGACTACTTGACTCTGGAGAGAGTAGGCAACAGTCGCAGTCCTTCTGGAACATCTCGGGGAGGGCACTGAGCTGGAGGTTAGCAGGCAGGAGGACACAAAGAGAGTTATTTTGGAAATGGGCACGATGGGTGCTGAGGAACACCCTGTGGAGATAGAAGAGCCCCCCCAGGGAAAACACGGTCTTGCCAAAAATGGACATTTAAGGATGTACAACACCTCATTCCCTTTCTGTGCTGCTTTTCACGGGGCTTCCCCAACCATTACCCAAATCTGCTTTTTCAGAGAGCTATGCAAGTACAATTTGCTCGTCTGCTGAGGTTATGGGTCTTGAACTGAGCTGAGAGCTCATAACATGACCTCCTGACTGCAGTTCCTAAGGTCAAGAGCCCACACTTGGCTGTGAAAGTTCCACCCCCTGTTTCAGACTGCCTCTGGCTCCTCACTCAGTGTCAGAGCATCTGGGGTGGGCATTTTTGTCACGTGGAATTTTGGAGAATGAAACAGGGCTCTCTGGGTCCCCCTCCTGCTTCTCTCCATGTCCTGTCCTCTCTGGGCCCACATCTTGTCCAACCACCGTGCACAAGCAACAAAGAAATACACAGAGATGGGGGTTGGCGTGCTTCACGCCAGGGGCTTGGGGGTGGGCCTGGTACTTGGACAGTGAAGCCAGATGGCTCTACTTCCGCCCCAGCCTTATTCTCCAGAGGTTATGCCTTCTCTTCCCCTTCCTTTTCCACGTTAGCTAACTGGCCATTTTAGGATGGCTCTGCAGGAATATAAATAGTTAGAGAATTTTTTGCAACGACAAGAAGAGATAATGTGTTTGAAGCCAGTAAGCTAGTTGTGTTTAGGAAAATCACCATGGGATTTAAGATGAGGCATTGATGTAATGCAATTGGTGGTTTATGAAAATTCCTTTAGACGAACCTCGGCCTTATAAGCACAACCGCATTCCTTGCTCGTGAATAACAGGCAGGGCCCAGTGGGATCATTTTTAAGTGTTCCATTACTAGCCTTTCACTTTCTACCTCTTGCTCGGGGAGGGGGTACGGGGAGGAGGGGGAGGACTTCCCAGCGCAAGTTTGCTGTTGAAGCTGTTTAAGGCTATAAGTAATAAAAAGGAAAATCCAGAAATAATTTAGGAAATTAGTCATCTGTCTTCAAACTGTTCAGTTATAGTGCTGTGTTCCACGTAACCTCTTTATGGATCTTAAAAAAAAGTGGGAGTCTGGAGAGATTAATGATCACTTGTGTAAAGGTCAAAAAGGTCCAGTTTCATGTCCAGAAATGAGGGGGGAAAAAGTTCCCATTTGCTGCAACTGTCAAAATAATTCCCATGATGGAAAATTATGTTCTGGGAACTGGGAAAACATCCTGACTTTCTCTACAGTTACTAGCTTTACGATGCTAAATGCCAATAATTATGTTGTACCAGGTGAAGTTTAGCATGGCCTATTTAGAAACAGAGGAATACACGATCTATTAAAAGCATTTTTCCAGTGCGCACCTATACAAACACGGCTAGCATCCACTCATAAATGCCCATCTGATTTTTTTAAAGGGTGCTAAGGGAGAGTTAAAGTGGGAAAAAAAGTAGTATCCAAATATTTCGTTTCTTAGTACTTGGCCAACTCCTGTCATGATTATTTTAAGACAGTGATTTTTCTCTTTGATGTTCTATTAAAATGGACCTCTTAAAAGAATAGGGGCTCTGGGAGGATGGAATGAAAGACCTGATTCAGAAAAGACAAACAGTCTTTGGAGTCCTAACGCATCGGCCAGGTCAGCCCTGGAGAAACCTCGTGCTTAGTTAAGAGGCCGCATCCGACTCTCCTGTGAACCTCCCAGCCTCCTGACACTGTGGGCTTCAGACAATCAAATACGATTTGGTATGGATGGAAAGTTCTTTCCATCTGAGGGCAGGGCTTCAGAGAGCGCCGAGCGGTGAGACTGAAGAAGCTCCCAAGAACGTAAGGAGTAACCGCACGCCGGCCTGCTGAAACACATCTGCGTCCGTTGGCTGCTCCTGGTCGCGAGGTAGGGAATGCTGCAAGGTAGTTCAAAGCAGTCGAAGACGCTCACACTTGGCAGGTTGCTCGTAAGTCACCAGGGCATTTGGTTAAAAGGCAGGTGCTCACCCAGCGGGTCAGAGTGGGCCCCAGCAGACTGCCCTGTGGCCGCTAGCTTCTAGAGAAGCTGGAAAGGCAGCTCGCGGGCATTTCCGCCTTGGCGTGGAAGGCAGCCTCTCTCAGCAGAGCCGTGAGCACCAGAGAGGGATCGCGGGGACGGCACCAACAGTGCTCCCCCATCCCAGACACCAGCCACAAGAGGAGTGACGCCTCCATCAAGCCCAGACATGCAATCAGGAAAATTAAAGTCCAGCAAAGCATAGTTGAGATTTTTAAGAACAGGTCTGCTTTTACCGAGACGACTGTATTTTATTTAATGTTACCTAGCAATTGGAGATGCATTGCTAATACCTGCTCTCTGATGACCATCAGCACGTTGTTCAGTCTCCTGAGATCTACCACTCTCTCTACCCTCCTCTCTAGATGAGATTAGATGAAGGACATTTGATGTGAAATTATCTGGCTAAGGTTTTACAGTAGGCCTTCCACAAAAATAGAGTGTATAATAATATAAACAATCTCTTGATTTGTGTGTGTGTGTCGTCAGTGTAAAAGATGGATTATATATCGTACTTCTACTTTCAGTTTATCTATACAGATTGCAATGGATTCAGGATACTACCTGGAACAGCTCAATTAGTCCACGTGGCTACAGATGGGACATCTGCTGACAGACTCTCGGGGAATATGCCGCTGTTGAAGTGCTGGACTTGCAAATGCAGCCTGGCAAAGTGACAGCAAATATCCGAGCCACCTGCACGCCTAGTAGATTTCTCCTAGTTGCCAGTGATAGAAATGTCATTACCCAGATATCTTCACATCTTTTAGTTAACTCAGCCACCTTCTAATGGATACTTTTATGCATGTTCAAAGTAACTTATGATTTGGGTTAGACTAAACCAAATGTTTAGGGTTCATTTCTTTAAATCATTAACTAAATTATCACCAATTTGAAATGTACTGAAACTATTTGCTAACCAGGGTATGGAAATATCTTACCAACTTTTATTTACTTCTCTGACTTCTTTCTTTTTAAAATTATTCAAGTATAATTAACGTACAGTATTATATTAGCTTCAGGTGGATAGTACCACGATTCAACAATTCTATACATTACGCAGTGCTCGTCACGGTAAGTGTGCTCTCGTGCCCATCACCTAGTTCCCCCAATCTCTCACCAACCTCCCTTCTGGGAACAACCAGTTTATTCTCTGTAGTTAAGAGTGTGCTGCTCTATTTGTCTCTCTTTCTCTCTGTCAATTCGTTTCGTTTCTTAAATTCCACGTATGAGTGAAATCATGGTATTTGTCTTTATCTGATTCATGTATTTTGCTTAGCATTATAATATTCCATTGGGTACATATACCACATCTTGTTTCTCCATTCATCTATCCATGGACACTTGGGTCCTTCCATATCTTGGCTACTGTAAACAATGCTTCAGGGAATACTGGGGTACTTACCAACTTTTAATAGGTGAATAAGCATTGGACATTATTGCCCAATAACTTAAACACTTACTCAGTGTGAAGGGTTTCTTTTTCTTGTTTTGCATATAACTCAGGATGAAATATTTTAGCCAGCGAATATATTTTAGTTAATATACAACTAAATTTGTTTTTTCTAAGTAAAATATTTTATCTTATTTTTTCTTATGGTAGACTTTGATAATTATTCCTGTCAGAAGCAAACAAAAGCTAGAGTGACTATAAAATATTATTTCCTAAAGAAAAACAATTACATGATGATGTTTTTATAGCTGAAAGCATGGTATCTTTTAAGATATTACTTTGGGGGACCATATATTATTCAAATGATACTAAAATTGCTGAAAATAGTTTGAGTTTCTCATTGGCAATGGACTTTAAAAATGTAAAATTGATATCACTTTGTGGCTAATCTTTAGAACTGCAGTAA
The DNA here is from genome assembly GCF_023065955.2 of Ursus arctos. NCBI lineage: Eukaryota > Metazoa > Chordata > Mammalia > Carnivora > Ursidae > Ursus > Ursus arctos. The sequence continues at coordinate 3,466,633 of NW_026623019.1, read as the reverse complement.
CAAAGCCAAAATGATTTCATTTGGTTTGTAAATGCTGTAAAAAATAAAATTACATTTGTTCTAACTTTTGAAAGTTTCCAAGAAATCAAATAACAGCATGTATTATTTTTCCAGTATTATTGAAGTACGACCAATAAACAAAATTGTATATATTGAAAATGTACAATGTGATGATTTGACATACACATACATTGTGAAATATTGACCAATTAAGTTAGTTAACACACCCATCACTTCACATAGTTACCTGTTGTGTGTGTGTGGTGAAACACTTAACACTTACTCTCAGCAAATTTAGTCTTAAGAGGGATATTATCATACTGTCCATGATAGCCCCAGAACATATTCATCTCAAAACTGAAAATTTGTACCTTTTGAACAACATCTTCCCATTTCTTCTACCCTCAATGTTTGGCAGAACTCACCATTGAGGCCATCTGCTCCTGAGTTTTCCCTTTATTGTGAAATTTTTGATTACTGATTCAATCTCTGTATTCAGATTTTCTATTTCTTCCTGACTCAGTCTTGGAAGGTTGTATGTTTCTAGGAATTCAGCCATTTCTTCCGGGTTACCCAATTTAGTTGGTGTATGATCGCTCATAGTAATCTGTCATGATCCTTTTGTATTTTTGTGGTATCAGTTGTAAAGTCTCATCTTATTTTATTTTATTTATTTGAGTATTCCCTCTTTTTTTTCTTAATTAGTCTAGTAAAGATGTGTCAGTTTGGCTTATCTTCTGAAAAAACTAGCTCTTTATCTTGCTGGTTTTTCCTATTGCTTATCTGGTTGCTATTTATTTCCTTCCTTCTGTTAGTTTTGGACTTACTTTGCTCTTTCTCTAGTTCCTTGAGGTGTAAAATTAGGTCTTTTATCTGAGATCTTATTTTTTTAAATGTAGGTATTTAGGGGCTCCTGGCTGGCTTGGTTGGTGCAGCATGCAACTCTTGATCTCAGGGCTGTAGGTTCGAGCCCCATATTGGGTGTAGACATTATTTAAACATAAAATCTTTTAAAAAATAAAAATAAAAAACCAAAATGTAGACATTTATCATTACAAACATCACTCTTAGCACTGTTTTTGCTGATTTGCATAAGTTTTGGCATGTTTTTTCTGAAAATATTTTTTTTCCTTTTGATTTCTTCTCTGAGCCATTGGTTATTCAGAAGTGTGTTGTTTGGTTTGTGAATTCTTCAATTTTCTCTTTTCATTGATATCTAGTTTCATGTGATTGTGCTCAGAAAAGATACTTGAAATAATTTTAATGTTCTTAAATATGGTGAGACTATTTTGTGACCTGACATGTGAGCTACCCTGGAGAACATTCCGTCTGTGCTTGAGAAGAATGTATACTCTACTGATGTTGGATAGAATGTTCCGTATTCACATATGTTAGGTTCATTTGGTCTAAAGTGCAGTCAAGTGCATCATTTCCTCACTGATTTTCCTTCATTTCTGAAGAACAATTTTGCTCAGTAAAGTATTCTTGATTGACAATTTTTGTCTCTGTACATCGAATGGATCCTCCCACTCTCTACTGCCCTGCAAGGTTTCTGCTGAGAAATCTATGGATATCCTCATGGGGATTCCCTTGTATGAAATGAGTGTCTCTTCTCTTGCTGCTTTCAAAGTTTTCTCTTTGTCTTTGATTTTTGAGTTTTATTATAACGTGTCTTGATGAAGTCCTGTTTGGATTAAATCCATATGGGACTTAAACTTGATGTAGCTGGATGTCCATATCTTTGCCCAGATTTGGGAAATTTTCAGACACTTTTTTTTTTAAAGATTTTATTTATTTATTTGACAGAGATAGAGACAGCCAGCGAGAGAGGGAACACAAGCAGGGGGAGTGGGAGAGGAAGAAGCAGGCTCATAGTGCAAGAGCCTGATGTGGGGCTGGATCCCATAATGCCAGGATCACGCCCTGAGCCGAAGGCAGACGCTTAACCGCTGTGCCACCCAGGCGCCCCTCAGCCACTTTTTCTATACTTTTTTGAAAGATGAAAAAGCTAGTATGTTCATTGATTACTCTTTTTTAAAAAATTTTATTTAAATTCCAGTTAGCTAACATACAGTGTAATATTAGCCACTACTTCCTTAAATAAGCTTTCTGCCTCTTTCTGTCCCTCTCCTTCTGGGACTCCCATATTGCAAATATGATTTCTTTTAGTAAACCTCACAATTCATGTGGGCTTAATTCACTCCTTTTTTCATTCTTTTTTTCTCCCCTGACTGGATAATTTCAAATGACCAGTCTTCAAGTTCAAAGACTCCTTTTGTCTCCTTTATGAAGTCTGTTTCTGATGCTCTCTATTGCATTTCCCCCACCATTTATTCATTGTATTCTTCAGCTCCAGAATTTCTGTTTGGTTTTTACTTATAATTTCCATCTCTCTGTTGAACTTCTCATTTTCTTCATGTATTGTTTTCTTGATTTCACTATGTTATCTATTTGTATTTTCTTGTAGCTTGCTGACCTTCCTTAAAATAATTATTTTAAATTCTTTGTCAGACCATTTGAAGATCTCCATTTCTTTGAGGTCAGTTCTTTGGTGGTGTTATGTTTCTTTTATTTTTTTTGTGTTCCTTGAGGTGTTGCATTCCTGTCTTTGCAGTTGAAGCAGGAGTCACCTCCTCTAGTCTAATTCACATCAAGTGAGAGATATTTTCACCTGTCAGTCTGGAAAGGGATTCTGAGGCTTTCTCAGATCTTTTCTATGAATGCATTCATTCACACTTCTTCTTCCCTCTTGAAGGGGATTCTAATTGTATGCCTTCTCTCAATTCCAAAAAGCCAGGCTGCTTGCTGACAGCTTGCCATATGTTTCCTCTAGGGCAATGTCCTGAAATGCTTGTTTGTGAGTCTTTTCCCAATCCTGAAGAGTCAGGTGGGCTCTCTGCTCTTTGATCCCTAGCAAAGATTTGCTCTCCCCATCCATGAGACTGTGTGGCAGGAGCCAGCCTTGGGCGTGGGGCATAGGAAAGAAAGAAGGAGTGTGCAGAGTGTTGGGGGTGGCTGTGGGCTGGTTGGGGTGTTCACAGGTGTGGCATCGTTAGCAATTTGTGAGCAGACTTCCTGATGGAGATAACAAATCCGTTAGTAGGATGCTCTGAAAAGTGGTTATTAGTGTCCGTCTGATGAATTCCAGGCCCTGGCTGCTGTGCTTTCAGGCTCTCCTCCACCCTCAGCCTGCAGATCATGTGGTATTCTGAGTGGAGCAAGAAAAAAGTGAGCCTCCTGGGTAGCAGCCCACATGGCTGGAGAAGCTGGGTGCTCACTCATTCGCTCTCCTTCAGGGGAGGAATTGTTGGCCACAGGCTCTCTGGGAATTGAGCCCTGCCACTTTGGGGTAGGGATGACCCAGGCAAGGTGAAATTGTTCCTCTTACCTTTTACAATGCATCTGTTTTTGGATTTTCTTTTTCTTATAGTGGTGTGCTGGAACTTCTCTGAGGGACTCCCACAAAGGCATTGTCATCCATGGGCAATTGCCAAAATCAGTGTTCCGTGGAGGATGATGATAGAAAATTAGAGTGCCATCTCACTGATGTCACTCCAATTGTTTTTGTATTAAGTAAAATAAAATAAAAGTTAGGATGAAAAAATCCCCAATTATAATCACATATGACAAAGATTTGCTAAGAATGAAACAATTTAAGATTGTCATGAAGTACTGAAAATAATTATAAAAATGGAATGATAGAAATACTGACTTCTTTGAAGGAGAAACTCATGTCGAAGTGTAAGTATGAAAAATCAGGCTGACACTACTATGTTTTGCGAATAAGTGTGCAGAATGTTACAACTCCTGTGGGGGAGGATTTGGAAAGTTCTAGAAAAATTATATAGTCATTTCTTTTAATCCAGCCACCTTATTTCTCAGAATTTTCCCTTGGGATATTATGATGCTGTGATATAATAAGCAATATATATTTTGGTCTCCATCCACAGTTCCTGGCAAACAGCTCATGAAACCCTTGTAATTTCCTAGGTGGTTAGAGCAATAGGACCATCTTATATTTGTCTCTTGCCTCAGGCTTTTGAAACAGTTCTGGAGAAATAAAGGTGAAAGGAGTATCTCTCGTTCATAAGAAGCCCCTTTTAACCACACCTAAGTTTGCATTAATAAGGTGGCTTTTGGAAAGAACCTAAAGATGAGGGACTGGTTGCCAGGGGAACCAGCCATGTAATGAGATGGCTGGAACTTTCAGACCTCCCGGGAGGGAAGAGGGGTTGGAGCTTGACTTAATCACCAAGTGTCAATGATTCAATCAATCATGCTTATGTAATGATGTCTTCATAAAAAACCCCTAACTGAGGGGGTTTGGAGAGCTTCTAGGTTGGTGAACTTGGAGATGCTGAGAGGGTCATGTGTTTGAAGCGGGCAGTAGCTCCACACCCCTTCCCCCATACATTGCCCTATGCATCACTTCCTGAGTTGTATCTTTTTATAATAAATTGATAATCTAGTAGAACCTGTTTTGAGCTCGTGAGCCATTTTAATGTTAAACTGAGGAGGGGGTTTGGGGAACCTCTATCAGATCCGTAAGTGGCAACCTGGGCTTGTGATTGGCATCTGAAGGAGGGATGGTCTTATGGGACTGAGCCCTTAGCTTTTAGGATCTGATGCTAATTCCAGGTAGAATTGAAGTGATTGAAGAATAGTTGTCTGCCAAGAATTGGAGAATACTTGGTGTGGGAAAACCCCACACATGTGGTGTTAGCAGTGTTCTGAGAATAGAGTAGAGGAAAAATGGTAATGTGTCTTCCTTTCGGATACGACAGCGCGACTACAAATCAACTCATGCACAGCTATTCACTATGCCATGATTGGTAAGCGCTAATGATGGAAACAATGTAAATGCTTAATCAAGGAAACAAATGAAAGGTGAGCTGAGAACGACTTCCTGTACCAGAAAGCAAGAAAAGTGCTTAAAAAACCAGTGGGGGCATGTGAAAAGGACACAAGTACTCATTTATAGGGACTTCCAATGACCATATTTGAAATCATTGGAGCAATGAAAAAGGATGGAATTGGTTATAACACATTGACTAAAAGAATCTCCAAGGCCTTAGTAATATCTTTAAAATGGGAGAAGGAAGCTCTTTTTTAATAAAATAATGCTTATTAATAAATGTAGAAGAAATGAAGGTTTGCAACACTGAAATTTTCCTACCACCAAGGTAATTACTGCTTTAGGAAAGAATTTAGCAACGAATCCTAAAATAATGAAGGGAAGAGTTGTCAGGCACAGAGCCTCAAAGCATCACTGTGCAGGTCATTTCTTAATTACAAAGAGGGAAAGGATCCCCTTGAGGAAGAGATCAAAGCCAGCATCACCCAATCACTGGGTGGCCAGTGATGTAAAAGGAAGTGCACCACACCAAGTAGCTTTCCTGTTAAAGATAATCAATATTAATCTAATCAATAGGAACAATTTACAAATCCAAATAGTGGAGCCTTTTACGGGACACTGGGCCAGACTCCTCAAATGACTGAGGCCATACAAATCAACATAAAGTAGAAGGACTGTTCCAGACTGCAGGAGACTAGAGACCTCATGCATGACCTCTGATAGCATCCTGAATTAAAAAAAAAAAAAGCAATGAAGATCATTTTTTGTGACAATTGGGAAAATTTTAATGCTAAATTAATTTTCATATTAAATATTGATTTGGGGGGTTGATAAAAATACTGTGTCCAGTAAGAGACTATCCTTGTTCTTAGGAGATGCATGTTGAAGTAGGTGATAGCTGTAGCTTATTTTCAAATGGCTTAGCAAAAAGTATGTGTGAGGGAGAGACAGAAAGAGAGAGACAGAGAGAGAAGGAGAGACAGAGAATGAGAGAGAGAAAGAGAGAGAGAAAGCAAATGTAGCAAAATATTAACAATTCATGAATTAATCTGTAAAGGAGATTAATGGGTGTTCATTGTATCATTATTTCAACTTTTTTGTAAGTTTGAGATGTTTTAAAAGAAATTGGGGGAAATCCTGGGTGGCTCAGTCAGCTAAGCATCTGCCTTTGGCTCAAGTCATGATCCCAGGGTCCTGGGATCCAGCCCCACATTGGGCTCCCTGCTCAGGAGGCGAGTCTGTTTGTCACTTTCCCTCTGCCCCTGCTTATGCCCTCTCCCTTGCGCACTCCCTCTCTCAGATAAGTAAATAAAATCTTTTTTTAAAACAAACAAATAAATAAAAGAAATTGGGGGAAATCCAGCTGATGACTACACAGCTACACTCAGCATATTTATTCTTTAGAATGTGGTTGGTTATGTGTGAATTACATGATCTTTATCATTGAAGGTACACCATAATGTCACTGGCAGGAGGATGTTAGTAAGAATGAGATGTTACTAAAAGGGCTTGAGGCTCTCATGAAGGGCCTTGTACACAATAAGTACAATATTCTCCTTTTTAGTGAATTAATAAGGTCTACATTTTCACATCCACTTGGATTAAAAAAACTGAAAGACTCCTGACTACAGTTGTCTTTTCCATGTGTAGATGCCAAATGTGAAGCCTGCAATTAAAGAGATGTTAACACCTTTCAGAAGACCTCATTCAGCCCACAGCCACCATGACCACGTTGCCCAAACCTCATGGAGAACTGATCTGGCTCTGTGACCCAAGCTTTGATCTACAGTTGACCCTTAAATAACATGGGACATTAAGGGTGCAGACCCCTCATGCAGTCAAAAATCCACATATAACTTTTGACTCCCCTAAAGCTTAATTACTAATAATCTATTGTTGACTGGAAGCCTTATTGATAACATAAATAGTTGATTGACACATATTGTGCATGTTATGTGTATTATATATTGTATTCTTACAATAAAGTGAGCTGGAGAAAAGAAAATGTTACTGAGAAAATCATAAGGAAGACAAAATACATTCACAGTACTGTAAAGACACATGAAAAAATGTTCAAAATCATTAGCCATCAGGGAAATTCAAATCAAAACCACATTGAGATACCACCTTACACCAGTTAGAATGGCAAAAATTGACAAGGCAGGAAACAACAAATGTTGGAGAGGATGTGGAGAAAGGGGATCCCTCTTAACACTGTTGGTGGGAATGCAAGTTGGTACAGTCACTTTGGAAAACAGTGTGGAGGTCCCTTAAAAAGTTAAAAATTGAGCTACCCTATGAACCAGCAATTGCACTACTCGGTATTGACTCTAAAGATACAGACGTAGTGAAGAGAAGGGCCATATGCACCCCAATGTTCATAGCAGCATTGTCCACAATAGCTAAATTGTGGGATGTGGTCCATATATACAATGGAATATTATTACTCAGCCATCGAAAAGAACGATTTCACAACATTTGCAGCAACATGGACAGGACTGGAGGAGATAATGCTAAGTGAAATAAGTCAAGCAGAGAAAGACAATTATCATATGGTTTCACTCATTTATGGAACATAAGAAGTAGGAAGATCGGTAGGAGAAGAAGAAAGGAAAGAAGAAAGGGGGGTAAACAGAAGGGGGAATGAAGCATGAGAGACTATGGACTCTGGGAAACAAACTGAGGGCTTCAGAGGGGAGAGGGGTGGGGGAATGGGATAGGCCAGTGATGGGTATTAAGGAGGGCATGTACTGCATGGAGCACTGGGTGTTATACGCAAGTAATGAATCATGGAACTTTACATCAAAATCTAGGGATGTACTGTATGGTGACTAACATAATATAATAAAAAATTATTATAAAAAACATCTATATAAGCACTGTGCCCAGTGGTCCTGCAGATCTGTCTCTTGCTTCAACAGTGTTTGGATGGAAAAGACCCAGGGATGCCCTTCCTCCAGCCTCTGACCACCCTCCAACCTCTTTTCCAGTTGAAACCTTTGGAACCATCTTCTCAGCCATACCTCTGTTTCTAGGACCACCTGGTCACCATGCATCGGTGGGCCTCCTGCACCTCTTTCTAGGCTTCTATTTTGACTTCAGTGATGTGGCTCAAGAGCACATGGACCACTTCTTCCTCCAGTTGGCCAAGGAAAAGCTCAGGGCACCCAGCATTTCTCGAAGATGTAAAACCAGCATGGCAGCCATGCCTTCTTCCAGGATGTGCAGAAGTGGTCCTAAGACGAATGGAGTAAAACTCTGGATGTCATGAAATCCACCATGGTTCTGGAAGAGACCAAACCAGGCCCCTTTGGATCTGCACACCCTGGGATCTGCCATGCAGACCCCCATGTCTGTGACTTCCTGGAAAGCCACTGCTTAGATAAGGAGGTGAAACTCATCAAGAACATGGGCAACCACCTGACTCACTTCCACAGGCTGGCGGCCCCCAGACTGGACAGGGCGAGTAACTCTTAGAAAGGTTCACCCTTGAGCATGAGTAGGAGCCTCTAGAGCCCAGTGGCCCTTGAAGGGCCCTTCTGGTGTCCCCTTGATGTCAAGGCTTCTGCCTGAACGTCTTCTGTAGCCACTAGGCACCTTTTTAACCACCCTGGAGCCCTCTCCCAAGCTATGAACCAAATGGAAACAAGAAAGCTTTTTGCAATAAAAAGCAAACAAGCAAACAAACAAACAAACAAAACCCATATATAAGTGAACCTGTACCATTCAAACCCATGTTATTTGAGGATCAGCTGTACTTATTTCTAATGGGCCAACTGCATATTGGTAGAGAAATAAAGGAAGGATCTCAAAATTTGTTTTATGAAACAATTAAGCTATTAAATCCTGATGATGACATATAGAGAATAACAGTTTTCATAGTGATGTTTCCTTCAAAATTGAGGGCGGAAAATATCCAGAGGATTCCAAGTGAGGCTCAAAGGATGGCCCACGGAAGATGCCATTTCCATCAGTATGTTGCCATGTAGGACCTTCCATCAGAGCATAATTATGTAGACTAATAAACCAGTAAGTATGTTCTAATGAAAACTTTCCCAAAGATAGAAAGAGATCATGAAGGTAAAGAAAGCCCTCGAGCTTCTAACTGTACAAAATTATACCTAATCATTTACTGAGGACTTCGTAGAATTCATGCCTAAGCATTTTGTTTACTATTCTTAACTGTACATTAGCTGAAATAAATTTCATTAGCTGGTCTTTTCTCGTCTAGCTTATCACGTTCAGTAGCCAGGGTGCAGGTGTTCAATAGCTTGTTCATAACATTTTGCTGTTTACTAGGAGCACTTAATGTCTAAATGAGTCTTTTTAAGGCTCTTCTTTATGCTCTTTCCCCACTTGCGTCAACACCCGTGATTAATGTCTCCACTGTGCCGCTTGTGCTCACCTGTTTCCCTCTGTCAAACCCAATTACCAGCTCCCCTGAAGGCTCAAAGGGCCCTTGTATAGTGACAGCACCTCTCCCTCAGTGAGAAATGGCAGCTGACCTCCTAATAAAGCCAGAAGAGAAAAGCCACAAGGAGCAAATCACAAGAACTTCCTCACACTATCCTCTGAACTTCCCAGCACTCTCTCCCAGGTCGGCACAATTCCAGCTCAACAGCCATGATCCTGATAGGCCATGTTTCTGTTATCCACTGTTGTATCCAGCGACTTGAAGATCAACAACCACTGATTTGTTCTTGATTCTGAAATCTGAGCAGGGCTAGTTGGGGACAGCTTTTCTCTCCTCCACATTACATGAGGGGCAGCTTGAATGGGGGCTGGAAGATCTGCTTCAGGATGGCCTGTTGGTGTTGGCTGTCAATCTCAGTTCTCCTCTGGTGGCTTCCCCCTGTGGCCAGGGTGGGCTTCTCATAGCACGGTGGTCTCAGGGTATATGGCTGAAGACTTCCCTCAGAGCCCAAAGTACAAGCTGCCAGGACTTCCTATGGCTCAGGCCTGACAGAGTGTCACCTCACTCTCTCGGTTAAGGTGAGTCACAGGGGCATCAGACTGCCAGGGAGGAAACGACATAATGGTCTGAATACCAGGAGGTGTGAAGGTTTCAGACCATTTGAATCAGGAAGAAAAGGTTAAGTTCAGGCCCACCAGTGATCTGAAAATGCAAGTAATTGTGTATGATAATTGCAGATTTTTTCATCCAAAATGCTTATATTTTTTAAATAAAATTTACTGTTGTGGGGGCCACATTTTTCAGGTCCTATGTGGATAAATGGGATAACTCATTTCTTACTGATTCTGGAAATGAGACATTGCTGTACATACTTCACCCTATATGTGCAGTCTTAGATTTGTAACTGTTGAGTTGGTTGGTGATTGAGCACAAGTTTCGGTGGAGAGGACCTCCAGCTCAGCCCCACCCAGGCTCAGGGCCAGACAAAGCCTTGGTAGACAGTCAACTAGGAGACCAACTCTTGGAAGGAAGGAGGCCTTGGCACTTACTTCTTGTGCAAAGCTCAGTGATGCAGGCATTGTTGGGAAAAACCAAAAAGACCACATTCGGGGCTGCAAGGGAATAAACGAGGAAGGAGGTAGGGTGGGCAGCTGAGTAGAAACGGTTGGCTCTTGTTCTGCAGGCTTCCATGTTTTCTTCCAGGAAAAAGAGAAAGTTATGGATCTTCTCAAATCAAAGGAACTACATTCATTTTCTTTGAAGGAAGGGTTTGAGGCTCATGCCAGAACGTTAAGAATTTCTGTGTAAGGGTGCTGAAAGGAAAAATCTGGGTATATTATTGGCTTACGTACCCACAGGGAATGCTCCCACCCCTCACTGAATGACGGGCTGAGAAATAAGATGGCCATGCCTTTCAGCTGTGAGAATCTTGGGCTTCTGAGCACCACATGAGGGAATTTGTACCCCGATTTGCTTTCCAAACTTTGAGGGTCTTTTTTCCCCTAGGATTCTCAGTGAACATTACATTACGGCACCAGATTTTTGCCTCTTCTTGCTCCACGAATTCAGTAGGCCTAACCGGGTAAATAGAGTCCGACAAAGATTTCGTATTGCTTCCAGGTTTGAAACCCTAAGTGACAAAGCCTTATTGTATATATGTTACAATGTTGGGTCACCAAGGACAGTTCCCTTGCTAACAGGGACAGTGAGCTAGAATGGTAGAATGTCTGAAATACAGACTCTCACTAGGAAGTCCATGCTGGGGGGGGGGGAGTACCTCTGAGGAGTGTGCAACAACTCAATCAGTGATGCATATAAAGAAACAAATCATGGAAAAAACATGGGGGTGAATGAATTTGGGGGGATGTGCGGATGTGGAGAGACAGCATCTCTAGGTTAGGCATATCCTCCTCAGTAGGGGCAGGAGCAGTGCTCTCCCTCTCCTGATGTAGCCACCAGTTTCCTGGGGATGAGGACCAGTAAGGAGAGAAGCTTTCAAAAGAACTGGCTCCATTTCTCCAGCTAAATGCTAACTGATATGCCCTTCAAAAAGAAAAATGACATCTTATTTTTTTATTTATTTTTTATAATATTTTTTTATTATATTATGTTAGTCACCATACAGTACATCCCTAGTTTTTGATGTAAATTTCCATGATTCGTTACTTGCGTATAACACCCAGTGCCCCATGCAATACGAAAAATGACATTTTAGAGAGAGACAATTCATCTTCAGCAGAACTGCATTACGAAAAACACTAAAGAAGTTCTCCTCCAACCCAAAGAGAAATGGCACTGCTAGAATCCAAAAATTATTTCCTCCAGAAAATAGAGCAGAGGGAATACTTCTGGAAGAGAGAATGACTTCATTTTATGAGGTCAAATACCCTTGATACAAAACTAAACAAAGACATTGCAAGAAAATTACCAACATCAACATCCCTCATGAGCACAGACATAAAAATTCTTGACAAGAATATTAGCAAACCAAACCCAGACATTTATAAAAAGGATGTCCCATCTTGACTAAATACGGGTTATCTCAGAAACTTAAGGTTGGTTTAATATTTTAAACATCAGTCCGCATATTCCCACCAATAGTGCGAGAGGACTCCCCTTTCTCCACATCCTTACCAACACTGGTTTTCTCCTGTGTTGTTAATTTTAGCCATTCTGACAGGTGTGAGGTGGTATCTCATCGTGGTTTTGATCTGCATTTCCCTGATGATGAGTGATGCTGAGCATCTTTTCATGTGTCTGTTGGCCATCTGGGGGTCTTCTTGGGAAAAATCTCTCTCCATGTCTTCTGCCCATTTCTTAACTGGATTATTTATTTTTGGGGTGTTAAGTTTGATAAGTTCTTTATAGATTTTGGATATTAACCCTTTATCAGATATGTTATTTGCAAATATCTTCTCCCATTCTGTAGGCTGCCTTTTAGTTTTGCTGATTGTTTCCTTCACTGTGCAGAAGCTTTTTTTTAATAAAGTCTACCTTCAACCCAGCAATTGCATTATTAGGTATTTATCCAAACAATACAAAAATACAGATTTGAAGGGGCACATGCACCCCAATGTTTATAGCAGCGTTATCACCAATAGCTGAATGATGGAAAGAGCCCAAATGTCCATCAACTGATGAAAGGATAAAGAAGATGTGGTGTATATTCTATGTACATATAATGTAATAGCATATACATATACACATATAATGTAACAGCATGTATATATATATGTAACAGCATATATATAATAGCATATATATATATATGAAATATTACTCAACCATCAAAAACAATGTACTCTTGACTTTTGCAACAACATGGATGAAACTAAAGGGTATTATGCTAAGTGACGTAAGTCAGAGAAAGACAAATGCCATATGATTTCACTCATACTTGGGATTTAAGAAAAAAAACAGATGAACATAGGGGAAGGGGAAGGGGAAAAAAAGAGAGAAGGAAACAAACCATAAGAGACTCTTAACTATAGACAACAAACTCAGGGTTAATGGACGGAGGTTGGTGGCAGATGGGATAATGGGTGATGGGTATTAAGGAGTGCACTCGTTATGACGCGCCCTAGGTATTGTATGGAAGTGACGAATCACTAAATTCTACTCCTGAAACCAACTTTAGCATAGATGTTAATGAACTAGAATTTAAATAAAAACTTGAAAAGAAAAAAAAAATCAATCTGTAATTTACCATATGAACAGGAAAAAAGTGCAAAACAATATAATCATCTCAGTAGCTGCAGAAAGAGCATTTGACAAAATTCAATAGTCATTCATGGTAAAAACTCTCAGCAAACAGAGATGCTATTGTATTTCAGTTGTAGAAGGAGGGAAACTAAACCTATATGACACCAGACAGAACGTTACTGTTACGTGCAATTTACCAAAGTGCTAAGGGGAATAATAGGAGGGAGGCTTGAAAGTCCCGTAGCCCGTGACCCGAGGACACCTGACTTCCCCAGCAATCTTGAGGCAAACCATTGCTTCCATGTTTAAGTTCACAGGCCCACGATCCCTAAAGAGGGATTTCCAATCCCTGGACTGTGTTCGGCGAATGTTCATAGAAGTCACGAATGCTCAGTGTGATAAGGATGATAGAGATTAGAAACTGGAACCTTCGAAGGTGATAAAGCAGTGTGATTGAACTCAGGGAAGACATTGAGAAGTGTTGTTATAAGGCTTTTCACCATGGGAGAGGAGAATAAAGTGGACATTATGAAGCCAAATGGGCTGAAACAGCACAAGGGGTTGGGACAGTGTTTCTGCAAATGGTAAGACGCACCTGGAGCCCTGGTTTTAGGCCCACACGCCCAGGTCCCACTCCCAGGGGTGGGATGGTGGTTCCTGTTGAATTGTCCTTATCAGCTAAGTCTGAGAAACACCCAAGTTAAGACATACCAAAAAACCAAAAAACAAAAAACTATGGCTGCAAGGGTCCTGTAAAGTCCTTAAAATAGCACAGGCATGTTTAGTTGTTTTATCATGAAGTACACTGTTTGTCTTTGATTTTGATAAATACTCTTTATTAAGGACATTTCCATTCATTCTTAGTGTACTAAAATGTTCCCTAAAAAAAAAGTCAGGATGTTGAATTTTGCAAAATTCTTGGTTTCCATAGATACGATCATATTTTTTTCAAAAAAATTTTGTGATAACTTAATAAGATAGATTATATTTGTAGAAATTACCAAGATTGGGGTGCCTGGGTGGCTCAGTCAGTTAAGAGTCTGCCTTTGGCTCAGGTCATGATTCTGGGGTCCTGGGATTGACCCCACGTCTAGCTCCCCACTCAGCAGAGAGTCTGCTTCTCCTCTCCCTCTGCCCCTCCCCCGACCCATTCTCTCTCTCTCTCTCTCAAATAAATAAAGTCTTAAAAAAAAAATTTACCAAGGTTGAACCATCCTAGAATAAACTTACTCGATTGTGGTTTGTTATATTTTTAATAAATGTGCTGGATTTAATAAGATATATTTAAGATCTTTGCACCACTGGCCCTAAAGTTGGATCATCTGATGATTAATTTTCTGTGTTATCTTTCTTAGGTTCTGTAATCAGAGTTATGAAGGCCACAGTGAAAAAAAAAATTCCCCAACTGTTTTTATGTACAAACATAAGAAAAACACGTGTAATAGTCTGTTTGTGCAATTTCACTAGAACACATGCTTCTCCTGTGTGGAAGCACGTGTGTGACTCGTGGCACCTTCTCCGCGTCCTGGTCTGATCGGGTTCTTCTCCGGGTTTAGGAACCATGACAGCCAATGGCCAGAGAAGGGCAGTGGCTTGGCCAGCAGCTCCATCTTCCCACCAAGGAGCCCTGTAATAATATTTCTACCTACGGACTTCAGGAGCTAAAAGACTGCATCTACCAGCCAGATCGCTTTCATTAAGGAAAAACAAATAAATTCTTCTCTTTTATTAATCATAGCTGAGTATACAAAAATCAGTAGCAGCAAAAAATGATAACTCACAGCAGTAAACCAAGATAAAAATAGCATTAAGCTGGCGAGATCCCAGGCTCATGAAAAGAAACAGGCCATTTCAGTTAGCCTCTGTGGCCTTATTATTTGTAAATGTTTGGTTTCTATTAAGCTGTAGGAAGTATTGAAAATAACTCACAGAAGTGCTCAAATTACCATTGTAGCACTCTCAAAGGTTGAAAGACCCCATCTTGGGGAATTTTGCAACTCCATTCTTTTAAAAACATAAACTAAATGTGAAAGAGCAAGCCAGC
Source organism: Ursus arctos (assembly GCF_023065955.2). NCBI lineage: Eukaryota > Metazoa > Chordata > Mammalia > Carnivora > Ursidae > Ursus > Ursus arctos. The sequence continues at coordinate 3,451,618 of NW_026623019.1, read as the reverse complement.
TTCTCAGGAGAACCCCCTCCAGTCCCAGCAGGACGGGAGCTGCTTTGGACACAGCGTCTCCTCAAAGTGACGACTCTGCAGGCTAAGCTGAAGGTTCACGACGGGTCCCCTCATCCCACAGGGCCCCACGATCACACAGTCGTTGCCTGGTCGCGCTGTGGTCTCCATCATTCCCACGGACTCTACGAGGCAGCCCTACCCCTGGTGACCCTGGTGACGGTGATGACCCATACGAGGGTCAACGTTTCTGTTTGGAGACTTACAGATGTTTGGATTTGAAACTGGGAGGAGCTTGAGGGGAAAATGTACATCTTTACTCCCTCCTCCTCCGAAGCCGAACCTTCCCAAGTGCCGGCGATCTACCCGATGACGTTGTTGGAAGAGCTTAACTGCATTGTTTATAAGGACATTTCCAAAGACGGGAAACACAAGTTTACGTGAATCTTTTTACAACTATGATTTTGGAGGAGAACTGTAGCCTCCGATCGTGAACGGTCCATCAACTACTGTACAGCCAGACACTGCCATGGAGGCTTACCTCAGAAAGAGAGCATTTTGGCAGAAGTGACCTTGAATGTGACCTCTTCTAGGTGGGCTGCGTGGGCGCGCTGAGCACGCCATGGTGGATGGCATCTCTGGTGTGTGGAGCCCCTAATGGAAACTGCAGGACTCCCTCAGGCCACCAGGAAGAAGATGCACCCATTTCTCCTCCATCCAGCACTTCACTGTCTGCCCGGATGGAGCTCGGCCGCTTTCCTGATGGGCAGTGACCCTTACCCTAAGGTCGGGGAAGGAGGTGTTCTTATGAAATCAGGTTCTTCCAGAACCACACAGATCCACCCACGGAGGGGGCCAGGATGCCAGGACTGAACTTGCAAAGGAATGGATGGGTTTTAAAAGGGAGCCGTACTTTATCCCACGCTGAGGGGGCGCTCAGAGAGGCGTTCTGGTGAGTTTGCCCAGGACGATGGGAACAGCAGCTGACAAGCAGAGCTGCTAGCTTGTCCCACTTGTGAGGTGCGATTGACAAACTTGCCTGGAAGGTGTGTGACCTGGTTTCTCTCTTCCCCTTTTGACTTCCTTTTAACGTTTCGGTTTGTTCACCCCAGAGATGGATGTGGTCCCCCTGCCTTCTGGGAGGACGCAGTCGGTGTTCAGGGTTATCTCCGTGCAGTATGAGGGTGTCTATGCTAGAGGCTCGAGTACCGCTAAGCGAAGATACAGGACAGCATGGCAGAAACCAGCAGGGGCTGGCCAGCCCGCGTGTAAAAAGAGAACAAGGAAATGTGGAAACACCCCCATCTTCCAGCCCTGTAAGGAGATGCGCAGAGTCCAAGGGGAGGCAGAAGCAAGGCCCAGAGAATCTCAGGGAGAACAAGGTTGCTCTGCTGAGTTAAAAGTCATGTGAAAGAGACCACATGGGATTGACCTCTCCCCCTGGAGACAGAAATCTCAGCAACAAATTCTCCAGGAGGCCTTTCTCATCGATCCCTCCCATCCGGGCTTTACCCATCTCGAAGGACCAGAATTGAATCGTTCATCTTTTTGGGGTATTTGTTTTCTGTTTCGTTAATATGTGTTCTTACCTTTCTTCTACCTTTCTTCTACTGGGTTTATTTTTGTGTTAATTTCTTAATACCCTTTTCTCTTCTTTCCTAATATAGCATGGGGGGGGGTTAGGGGTACCCACTCCTCTTCGTAGTTGAAAATCCACATATCACTTCTGACTCCCTGGAACCTGGCCACTAATAGTCTACTACGGACCGGAAGCCTTCCCGATCACAGAAACCCTCGATTAACACATATTTGATAGATTATGTGTATTATACGCTTTCTTCTTACAATTAAGTAAGCTAGAGGGAAAAATGTTATTAAGGAAATCATAAGGAAGAGAAAATACATTTACAGTACCATACTATATTTCTCGAAAAAAATCTGTGTGCAAGGGGACCCACACAATTCAAACCATGTTGTTTGAGGATTAATTGTATACCCATTTGAGACTAACATTTTTTTCTATTAAGTTGATTAAAAAATATTTTTGGGGCGCCTGGGTGGCACAGCGGTTAAGCGCCTGCCTTCGGCTCAGGGCGTGATCCCGGCGTTCCGGGATCGAGCCCCACATCAGGCTCCTCCACTATGAGCCTGCTTCTTCCTCTCCCACTCCCCCTGCTTGTGTTCCCTCTCTCGCTGGCTGTCTCTATCTCTGTCAAATAAATAAATAAAACCTTTTAAAAAAAATATTTTTAACTGCTGTTATAATTTCTTATTGGACCTATTGGTTATTTAGAAGTATAATTCTTATTTCAAACATACAGGAGGTTTTTAGGTTTTCCTTGTTATAGATTTCTACCCTGATGGGACTGTGAACGGAGAACCCACTCTGTAATTACACAAGTCTTTAAAATGTATTGAGACTTATTTTAAGGTTATTATGGGGGAAATTCTTATAAATGTTCCACACGTGTTTGAAAATATTGTATGTTCTGGTGCCATCGGATACAGTGTTTTACAGTATTTCAAGGATTTTAAGATGTACATTATCCACAATTTAATATCTTGAAAATTAAGATGCATTTTATAAGCAGTCTGTGATGGGGCTGTCATTGCATGAGTTCTAGCAGACAGACCGCTGCAGGGCCGTTTAGGGATGAAATGTGCGTCCCCATTTTGCTTGGAAAGGCTCCATTGTCACCTTCACTCAGGTAGGATCAAGCAGCAGGGTCTCAGAGGCAGCATCACAGGGTGGACAGTGACGGGGCTCTCTCTCGGAGATGCTGTAACCCCAGCACCCGCAATGTCACCAAGGACTAGAATGTGTGAAGAAACACGCATATCGATGGCTCCTAGTCTTAAATAGATCCCAAAGAAAAGACTTCTCAAAGATGTTTTAGAAATACCTTCTGAAATTTATTTCTCTTATATTTCCCATTTTCCACGTGCCTAAGAACAATGTAAATAAATATGAAAGAGCTTTCTCAGTAAGTCTGGAATAGCGATTCTGAGTAATGAGAAATCATTGTTGCAGTTGACAAGATTTTCTTTTTTCTTAGTGGCCCATCAAATAACGGTGTGTGTGACAGCCAGCGACTGCTTAGATTCGAGGAAATATGGCCTATGGGCCTGTTTAGTCAAGGTCATGTTTGAATCTTTCCGGAACTGCTGGATTTTGGGGTTGTTATTATTTGGTTAATTGCTGAGAGGTATGTAATAAACCTCCCCATGTGACCATGAATTGTAGTTCTATCCGTTTTTGCTTTACATATTTGAGGCTAAGTTGTGCAGGTGAATTCAGTGTTGTTATCCCATAGTGTCTTTCACTGCCTGTAACAGAGCCTGTTTCCTCCAAGTACACCTTGCCTGGTGGTAGGATAGCTAGACCAACCGGATTCTGTTGAGCACTGGCTAGTACTTCTTTTTTTCATTCTTCATTGCAACACTTCTGTATCCGTATGTTTGTAATATGTTTTTCTACTGTTCCACCTGTTCTATGTTATTTTTCATTCTTTTCATATCTTATTTGTGCTGCCTGAGAACTTTTTTATTCTATTTTTCCCTCTATTAGTTGCAAAGTTATACACTCATTTTCTATTCTTTTAATGGCTTAATGGTTACTTTACAAAATGACGTGATGCCTTGCTGACTTACCTGCGCCCAATATGAACTGATACTGTGACTCTTCTCCCAGCCAGCCGCAAACCTGAGAACACTGACCCCACCTGTTCCTACCTGCTGTTTTTGTTTCACTCTTGAGTTTTTCATGAAGCGCCTTGTGAAGTCAGTGTTAGTTTAGATTTAACAATGTACTTGGCACTTGTGTTGTTCTTCACTCTTCCCTGCATTTTTGACCTTCCATCTGGCTTGTTTTCCTTCACCTAAAAAGCACCATATAGAGTGCAGACCTCTTGGCAGCCAATTCTCTCGATGGGCCATGTCTTTATTCACATTCATTCCAGAAGGACCTCGTCACTGGGTGTAGGATTACCTGTTGGCACCTGTGTTTTCTCATCCCAGTAAAGCAGTCTTTCCAATGTATTCTGTCTCCATGTTTGCTGTCGACATGTCAGCTGTCAGAAAAACCGGATCCCCTGGCTGTGCGGAGTGCTATGGGAAGACAGCTCTCAGCTGCCGGCACTCTTTGGGGACTAACGTGGTTGAAGACACTTCCAGGCCCAAGGTCGGGCCTCTTTGGGAAGGCAGGCCACATTCGCTGACCGATCAGTGCGGAGGAATAAAGACCCAGCCTGCTCGCTCCTGCTCAGGCAGCTCCGAAGGGCCGTCCTGATCCAGAGATCACTATGCGTGTAGCTCCCGCCTTTGCTGGGACTGCACACCAGCTCAGTTCCACACACACACCCCCAACACACCCCTCCCAGTCCTGCCTCCCGAACTCCCTCCCACAGGGGCTGATCTCAAGAGCTCCCTGCATGCTACTCTCTCATTGCTTGCAGGGTAAGGGGCTGGGGTTCCCTGTGACAGAAACAGCGCCCAGGAGGACCCTGGTGTGTAGGATGGGGACACGGGGGGTGGGGGGCATGCCTCCCACAGAGTGACTCTCCAGATGCTCCCGAAGCTCTGAGCCTGGGCAGGTGGCTCTTCCCTGCCTGTCGAGGGCTAGCATTTGCCTCTTGTTAAAGACAGTTCAGGGTCCCTTTCACCACGAAACCCACGTGCCTCCCCCAGGAGCTGCCCCCACGTCCCCCACAGGCTTCCAGGCCAGTAACCCAGGCTGAGTCTCAGCACCAACCAGTCTGGCATTGCTGGACCCGAGTGGGAGGAAGGCTGCTGTACCCACAGAGCTGCAGGACTTGGTCAGCGGTACCAGCAAGAGCTGAGAAGTCCACGTGGGATTGGAGGGCGCTTTCAAGGGAGCCAGGGTGTAAAGCTGAATAAAGGGCTATTTGAGTTATTTGGAGTATTACAGCTATTTTCCCCAATACATCTCTTGCACATCCCATCCCTTCTTGGACATTACCTCTTGGAGGACCCAAACAGACAGAGTGCATCGCGGCTCAGCCTCACCCCTGCCAACCCTGCTCCCCCCCCCTTTCCTTCTAAGGTGTGGATCCTGCAGTGCCTTGCGGATCCCCACCTCATTGTCTGTCCCCGGGGAGCCCGCTGCGACAGTTTCTGTACTGTCTCAATATTTCTTTCCCACGGTGTCCTGTCACTACCCTCTGTTGTGTTACTGTCTCTTCTGCGACATCTTGTATCTCTCCCTCGAGTCCTTATTTCAGGGAGATTAACCTTCTCTTTCAACTTCTCCAGCTTGTGGACAAAAGTTCATTCACATTTTTCTTCTACTCCTGATGGATATTCTTCACCTGGCCTATCACTTGTGGCCGTCCTCTTCTTGGAGCATTACTCAGTGAAGGAGAGCGGTTCTCTCTGGACGAGCTGTTTGCTGAGAACTGAGCAGGGGAATGGCAGATCGAGGGGGAGAGCACAGCTTAACTCAGGTGTCCTTCGGAAGGATTTTCCCACCCATCCACATCCTCCGAGCAAGGATGGGCTCTGCCTACCAGTCTTCGCGGGCCTGTGTGGTTGGCAGCCAAGGCGTGATGAACCGGGGCATTTGGGGCATTAGAGCAGCTAATACTGAGCCGACTGCCATGAAGGTTCCTCCTCCGACCCCTGCGCTTTGAGGAAAGACTGGGCATCTTGATGGTTTCCTTCCGACCCTGGCTCCCCTGCAGGACCAGGTGTGGATGCTTCAGGCCAGGACCCTTGCTTGAACACATAGGGTTGTAACCCTTTTATGGAAAACTGTAGGCTGGGAAAGAGCCGTGCGGGGTTGCATATGCTTTCTCGGTGTCACGTCTCCAGCTGACCCCATGCTTGTTATATTTGGCAGCTACCCTTTGTAACTTTAGTTTTTGCACGTATTTTCAGCAAAAATCGTATTTTCTTCTCTAATGCTCATTCTTTTTGTTGCTCTAAGTTGACCACGGGGGAGGGAAGTGAACTTGAACCAGAATCCTGAAACAGGTTTTTACAAGCTATTTACATTTTATTAAAAAAAAAAAAACAACAAATTTTAGCACTTCACACAGTTGTCGATTTGTTCTATTTTAATTAGCATAAAATTAACGACCCACATTACAAGGGACAAAGAACAAAGGGAGAGGTACTTAAAACATGAATTAAAATGTACACGTAGACATCATTCTTTTACTCTTGCATTGGAATGTGGATTCAGAAAACAAAAACAGCATCGATTTGGGATTGCCTTAGAGCAACAAAACTGTTTAAAAACACCAGCGGTCCCGGCTGTGTTCACAGCGTTCCACACTGCTCATAAAAACTGCCCTCCAGAGGTGGTGATGATGTCGTGGCGGAGGGAGGAAGGCCCGTGGTGAGCAGACTCCCCCCACGTATGAAGTCATCCGCATTGCGTGGCAGGATGAACATCTGCCATATAAACTCTGTGCTGACTGCATGTGTCACAAAAACATTCTTTGTTTCTCTCTGACCCTTGCCCTCATTTTGTTACATGCAGATTGGTTCACAAGATGAGACTTTTCCAAAGCAACTTCACGGAGGACACTGAATGTAATTCCTTTGCAGGCGATGCTAATATAATTCAGCGTCTTTGTCTCGAATGTGTTGTTAATCCAGCGTGATTCATAGTGGATTGTGGGGGAGAGGTGCAGGCGGGGAGAGTAATCAAGCACACTGTCTCCGTGCTTTCTTCTGCTCTTCTTATCAAGCATCTAAATGCCAGCTTGGGATCAGCCCACGCGCCCGGAGGTTTTCTGGACGTTCGCTAGCAAAATGGCCAGTTACAATGAAAGAACAATGACAGTGACTCAAAGTAGACTCAGTGCCTCAGTTATTCTGTCGACAAAGAAGAGAGAAGTAGCTTATATTGCAGCCACGAAACCTATACATTTTATAAAAACGACAGTTGTGTTTTATGAAAAGATAGTTAATTCCACCGAGTATTTCAGACCCATTAGCAAAACATATAAAAAGAAGAGAGGTTACAGTGGAGGAATCTTGCATCCCTGGATTCCGAAGTAGCCACAGATCAATACCGTACAAACTAGAAGACCAGCCCCAAGTTCTTTTCTCTTTCGGACTTAACTTACGGTTAAGCTAGAGCAAAAGCGTGTTTCCAGGACAAACCCCACAGAGCCATAGGTGATAAAACCTTTTCTCATTTGATTCCTGAATCTACCTTACGTGGCAGGCTGAATCGTGGCTCCCAAAGATACATGGTCCTAATCTCTGGAAGCTGTAAATGTGCCCTTATAGAGAAAAAGGGTCTTTGCCGCAGGGATTAAGTTCTGGATTTTACATGATGAGATTATCCCAGATTCCCTGAGTGGGCTCTGGTTGCCAACACATCCCTGTGTCCTTAGAAGAGAAAGGCAGAAGGAGAAGAAGAATTCACAGAAAAGGCCATGTGACGAGGGAGGCACAGGTGAGGGGCTGTGCCCACAACAAAGACGTGTGGGCAGCACCCGAAGTTAGAAGGGAACAGATTCTCTCTAGAAGCTCCCAAGGAAGCGCGGCCACGTAGATACCTTCATCCCAGCCCAGACAGACTGATGCTGAACGCACGGCCTCCAGAGCTCTGTGCGAATAACTCTCTGTTGTTTTAGGCTTCCCAGTTTGTGGTGATTTGTCATGACAGCAACAGGAAACAAATACTCTTATTTCTATATAAATATGCTATGGTTTTATTTTGTCCTCTCTTATCACTTAATTAGATCACAGACGTCACAGAAAGTAAAGCGTAAAACCTAAAGCCAATATTTTCTGGAAATCGACTATCTTATCATTTAGAGCTTTTCTTTAGATGAGTGCATGTCAAAGCTGGCCTGGTTTTTTCCAGTTGTATTGATATAAGCGACATGCCTTACTGTATGAGTTTCAGGTGTAGGGCGGGAAGGTTTGACTTCCATATACTGTGAACTGATCACCCCTGTAAGTTTAGTTAACATCCATCATCTCATAGAAACAATAAAAAGAGATGTAAAAAAAAAGCAAACAATCTCCCCTCCTGACGACAACACTTAGGATCTACTCCCCTGCGGCAGCTTTCCCAATACCACGCGGCCGTGTTAGCTGTCGTCATGGTGCCGTCCATCACATCCCCAGCTCTTATTTACCTTACAACTGCAGGTCTGTACCTTTGGCCACCGTCCTCCAATGTCCCCTTCCCCCACCATTTGTGCTTCTGGGAACCACAAATCCGATCTCTTTACTATGAGTTTGGTTTTTTGGTTTTAGTTTGATTTTTTTTTTTTTTTTAGATTCCAAATGTAAGTAAAATCATACAGTATTTGTCTTTGTCTGACTTATTTCATTTCATGTAATGCCCTCAAGGTCCATCCACATTGTTGCAAATGACAGCATTTCTTTTTCTTATGGCTGAATTATGTTCTATTTTATATATATCACATTTTCTTTATCCATTCATCCACTGATGGACAGTTAGGTTGTTTCCTCCGTCTTGACTATTGTGAATAATGCTGCAATGAACACGGGGGTGCGTATGTCTTTTTGAGTTAGTGTTTTTGTTTCCTGTGGATATATTCCCAGGAGTGGAATTGCTGGATCATATGGTAGCTCTATTTTTAATTTTTTGAGGATCTTCTATGCTGTTTTCCAGAGTAGCTGCACCAGTTTGCATTCCTACCAAGAGCGCACGAGAGTTCTCCTTTCTCCACATCCTTGCCGGCACCTGTTGTCTCTTGTCTTTTGTGATGATGGCTATTCTAACAGGTGTGATTTTGTGGTTTTGACTTGCATTTCCCTAATGACTAGTGATATCTAGCATCATTGCATGTACATGTTGGCCATGTGTATATCTTATTTGGAAAAATGTCTATTCAGATCCTTTGTCTCTTTTTAATTGGATTATTTGTTTTTTGTGGGTTTTTTTATTTTTTTATTTCTGTTTTTTAGTGGTTTTTTGTTTTTGTTTTGTTTTTGTTTGTTTTTGTCTTTTTGCTATTGATTTGTATGAATTCTTTATATATTTTGGATATTATCCCCTTGCCAGATATATGGTTTGTAAATATTTTTTTCCCGTCCTATAGGTTTTCTTTTCACTTTGTTGATGGTTTCTATTGTTACACAGAAGCTTTTTAGTGATGTAGTCCCACTTGTTTATTTTTTATTTTGTTGCTTGCGTTTTAAAATCATTGCCAAGACCCATGTACAAGGAGGTTTTTTCCTATATTTTCTTCTAGGAATTTTATGGTTTCAGGTCTTACATTTAAGTCTTTAATTCATTTTGAGTTAATTTTTGTGAATGGTATAAGATAGGGGTCTAAACTCATTCTTTTACTTGTGAATATCCAATTCCCCCAGCACCATTTATTTAAAAAACTGTCTTTTCTCCATTAAGTATTCTTGGCTACTTTGTAAAATACTAGTTGACCATATATATTTAGGTTTATTTCTGAGCTTTCAGTTCTGTGCCATTGGTCTAGTTGTCTGTTTTCATGCCAATACCATAATTTTGATTACTATAGCTTTATAGTATTGCTTAAAAACAGAAAGTGTGATGCCTCCTGTTTTGTTCTTCTTTCTCAGGATTTCTTTGGCTTTTGGGGTCTTTTGTGGGCACATGTAAATTTTAGGATTGTTTTTTCTACCTCTGTAAAAAATGCCATTGCAATATGGATCAAGATTGTACTGAATCCATAGATGGGTTTTGATGGCACTGACCGTTAAATAATATCAATTTTTCCAATCCATGAACATGGGATACCGTTTCATTTATTTGTCTTCTTCAATTTCTTTCATCAATGTCTTATAGTTTTCAGAATAGAGAAATTTCACCTTAGTTAAATTTACTCGTAAGTATTTTATTATTATATTGTATCAGTGTCAATTTCCTGGGTCTGACCATGTAGTGTAGTTAAGTATTCTGTTACCATGAGGAGAAGGAAAGAGCAGTGACAACCCTGCTCTTGAGCATGTGAGAGGAGATAGGACAATCTGTTGCACAATTGGAAAACTGGTTTTAGGCAGCAACAGGGTAGCTAGCTCATCTCTGGAACTAGCTCATAAACCTTAGGGAACATCAGAAAAATATGAGGGGCTTGTTCAAACAGATTACTGGGGGCAATACTTGTATAATGGTGCAGTGAGAAGAGCTTGGCAAATCTCACCCCCTTTGCACCCCAAAAAGAAGAAAACTAGAAAAAATTGTCAAAAATCACCATTTCAAGACACTATACATCAACGAAAGGCATTCAACAAATTGTGGAAGATTATTCAGTACAACCACTCAACTCTGTAAAAACAGTCAGAGTTTGTGGCCCTTTCACCAGAGGCGGGTCCTGTCCCCAACTCTCAGGTCTGTCAGTGCAGGACTGGTATCGGGCATGAAAACTATGCTTTGCCACCAAAGGGTGATGACCTGAGTTGGAGTGGTGCGTGAGGCAAACCCCACCTTGCTGGTCAATGCTGGAAACAACAGTAAGCCCAAGGCAAAGGAATAAGGTGACCAGCACCCCAGTGAGCCTGAGGCTGTGATTCTGGTTGGGGCCAGCTGATTGGCAGACTTACCAGAAATGTAACTGGGAAATACAGAGAATGAGACCGCTATAGTGTACCTTGATAAGCTCCCACACGTTTCTCTCAGCCCAGAAGTCTACATGTGCACAGGCCTGTGTGAACACTCACAAGACAACAGAGTCATCCCTGGCGATCCTCCCATCACTGGCTGAACTTGACACCGTGTACACACACAGAGGAGATGAGAAGCCTGGATAGAAAGTAAGAGATGGGACAAATTTGTCAATGACTTGAACCCTAAATTGGGTTTCCCAGCCACAGACAGATCTACTGGCCAACGAGAAGAAGCCTTACTCATTCAGGGCGTTTAAACATAATCCCTGAGCAAACCCTGGATGAGTGCTAACGTCTATGGGTGCAGAGTGACTCATAAGAAGTCAAGCATAAAAATGAAAAAAATAATAATAGAAAGGCTTGGCGGTACCGGTGAGCATATAGATATGCAGATCAATGGAAGAGAAAGGAAAGTTGAGACATAACGTTTACATTTATGGGCAAGCGATTTACAACAAAAAATTCAAAGGCATTCCAATGGGGGAAAGAGTTTTCTAATCGGTGTGGGTGCAATTGAAAAGCTATATGACACATTTACACAAAGAGTCAACAAGCTTTGTCAGTAAACAGATGGACAGTAAGATTTTGGGCTTTGTGTTACCACATTAGCTGCCATTGCTCAAGTGAGGGGGCAGTTGAGGTCTCTTTCTCTGTTCCTGGGTGATGGCAGGAAGGACGACATTGGACTATGCATGCAGACTTGGGGCACTTGAATCACAGATCAGAACTGGACAAAGAAAACGAAGGCCTTCTAAAAGCGGGGGGATCGTTGTGATTTGAAGATATGACTTGAAATAATGTGCAGTGGTGCATGAAAGCTAGCAAGGAAAGGAACAGACAGGACTAATACACTTTTATAGGAAAGAAGGTAAAAAAAATCAAATTAGAAATATCAGCTTATACTTTTGACCATTTGCGAAGAAGTAATCTGTCTGCTCTGGCACTCTACAGTCTGGGAGTCCCTACATCGCCCACTCTACCTGGGAGTGCTCCCGTAAGCTGAACCGTGAGCCCCTAGTGCTCAGCCCTCTTCCCGACCCGGCATAAGCAGGCCTTGGCAGGCCGCTGTCTGAGGTAAGTGAGCCGGAGATGAGTCTGAACCCATTGTTGCTGTCAGAAAGAAGAAATGCCACCAGGTTGGACCTGGACAGTGTGAAAACGGTAAAAAACAGCAAGTGGTCTTGGCCAGAAGGTCCTAGAGGGGATGACTTGAACATCACACAGAAAGAAAGGCTCAGGTCGGCTGGGATGGATTGAGTGTGCCAGGGGACACGTGCTCCTGCTAACACGCAAAGGGGGCGAACCCCATTCAGTGTGCTGGAGAAACGGTGACCTCCAGCGCGAGTCTGTGTATTCATGCCTCAGGGCTGGAGGCTCCTCCAGCATCAGAAGGGGGTCCCAAAGGGACAAATTATGCCCACTCACTGTTTTATATGAAGTGAAACACTTGATTTAACTCAGTACTTCTCGAAGCCGGCCTCGCAGACCCCTGGTGCAGCCTGAGGTCGAACCTTCCCCTGATGATGCCAGCAGTGCCTGCTTTTTTTGACCTCTGTCGCTCATGACCATGCACTCAAGGCTCCCAGAGGCCACAGCCCTTGTGCTATCCCCATAGCTTCAGCACAGAAGTGGTGACAAGACCCCGCCACCTGTCTGTCTGCTTGGCTGTCGTGGAAAAGAAGGAAAAATTGTACCACACGGGCACTCTGCTCATAATTTGGTTTGTTTGGGCAATTTTTACTTTTGCTGATAATATGCCATTTGTGTAAACATGTAATGAGTGTATTACTGTTATTTTAAAGGAACTAGCACCTATTTTACTAATATTTATTACTAATTAGTACTTATGAATAGATATTTTTAAACTCAGGTTTAATTTCTAGTACAGGGAACGCCAGGAAACGAACGCTCAGCAAAAGCTCTCTGGGGTCCTCAGTTTCTTTTCAAGCTCATAAAGGGATCCTGGGACCACAAAGTGCTCGACTACTGGTTTAATCGATACATTTTCTTCTTATGTTCCTTCAAGTCATTACTGTAGTAGGAGGGATGAGCATCTGTTTTGTCCTGTCTCAGATGCAAGAAACGTTTGAAAGAGAAAGAAAGAAAACCAGTTCTGCCCAGTTGACTCTGCCAGAATATTTAGGCTTCGTTAGAGATGACCGAAGGAGGGATTTGGGGGGGCGGGGGGGGCGCTGGAGACGGGCGGATGGTGCATCGGGAATCTCCTGCAGCCAGGGACCAGGCAAGCTCCTAGCCCGTCTCTGGAAAGGCAGGGAGGGTCCAGGGGATGCCACAGGGAGCTTCCTGAAACACCTGGTGGAATCCTTCTGAGCCGCTGGTGTCATCCAGCTCGGTGCCCCGAGGGGCACTTGCGGGCAGACTGTGGGCTCCGTGCACTAGGTAGCATCTGTGGGTCCTTGGCATCCATTCGAAGGAACTTGCCTTCCTTGCGGGTGGGTGTTAAGTCTTTCTGTCAATCATAACACCTTGTGATAACCACAGACGTTGATAAGCTTTATCGCAGAGCAATGACAAGCCACAACAGAACGTTTAGGGCAAAGTGGAGAAGTGACCCGGCTGATGACCTCATCCTACAGACGACCTCTTCAAACCTCCGGATTCCTCCATCCGGAAAGTGAAAGAAGCCAGCTGGGATAAGGTAATTTTCAGGAATGCCTTATTTAAACAACAGCTCCACTGACAGGAAGCGTTACACAACAGCGAACAATAGATGGTATTTCAACAGAAAAAGGGCTCCAGAGAAGCTCTTGGCGGGCGGTAAACATGGGCAGGAAGTGAGGTCTCCTCCTTGCCGTGGACCCTCATCAGGCCGTCGGGGAAGACACAGATACGATGGGGCAGAGTCCAATAAGGGCGGATATTGGGGTCCAGAATTGTAAGCTTCAAACGACTCCAGGTTCCGAGAGCAAGAGAGTACTCCACATAGTTAAAGTTTTGAAATGCTAAGGGACCAAAAGAGAGCCATCGATCCTTACTGAGCACACACCATCAACCCACAAAACTAAAATGTACCCCAGACGCACACACAAGCGAGAGCTCTCAGCCAACAGCCCTTCTGCTCCACGGCACAGGCGCTCTCACAGTGACAGCATATTAGGTCACTTGTAATGTGTCGCTGGTTTTCCACTACACTATGGCGATGTGTGTTACTGGGCATTTACTGGGAATCACCTCCCCTCCGAGGAAGCCCTCAAGGGAGAACGGGAAAATGGGCAGATAGACCGTGGGAGCAAGATCTATGTTCTGAGGACAAAGGCTGGAAGGGGAGACCCGGGAACCATTCCTCCCTGCTCTGTGCCCTGTATCTAGCATGCTGCCTGGTACACAGTGGGTGTTCAATAAATGTTTCATGAATGACTGGGGATGGTGTAATTGAATTGGATTTGACCCTAAAAAGGGAGAAATGGAACAGTTGTGAGGAGATGGGAGAGGAAGGATATGTTTAGCAATATTTTGCGATTTTTTCCCCCAGGATTGAAGAGCCTACAGTTGCTTTCTCAGTGTCTGGAATATTCTACTCAGTGGGAATATAGTCCCTGTGGCCACTTCCTCAGTCTTCTCTTGTGCTCTTAGAAAGTTTTTTAAAGAAATTACTTTTATCTCTCTCCTGTAGATTGTTCTCTTTAAATGTGTTTAAAAGTTCCTAGACGTGATGTGAAAGGAGCTTCACGCCAGTGAATGGAGAACTCAGCGAAATTAGATGAATTCTGTGTTTCACAGTTGAGAAGTGGTCCGAGGAAGAAAACCATCTCCTCCTGATTGGGGAAAAAAAATTAGAGTACGCTCACAATGTGTCCATCTTCTGGTTTCTGCTTAATGACCATCCTACATACTTCATTATTGCTGGGGATTCAGTGAGATAAGCAAGAAAGAGCTGGGCCTGCCGTGCACACTGCGTGGGTGTGAATGTCTACCGTGTTTTCTCCGATTGGGAGATGGGTTGGAGTGCTCGTATGTCTTTTCAAATTTTATCTCCATAAATTATTTTGGAGCAGTTTTAGGTTTATGGAAAAATTTTACAGCAAATCCAGAAGGCTCCCCGAGTACCCTCTGTCCCTCAGCCACACCTCCTGCTGCCAACATCTGGCGTTAGTGCGGTACATTTATGGGAATTGATGAGCTGATATTGACACATTAGTATGAACAAAAGTCAACAGTTTACATTAGGGTTGACACTTGGTGTTTTTTAGGTCTGTGGGTTTTGCCAAATGCATAATATCACATGTCCACCACGATAGTATCAGACAGAAGAGCTTCACTGCCCTAAAAATCCCGTGCCCTGCCTGTTCATCCTTCCCTCCTCCCTAGTCCTTGGCCATCACGGATCTCTGTACTGTCACCATAGTTTCGTCTTTTCCTGAATGTTGTAGAGATGCAGACTGACTTCTTTCACTTAGTGATATGTACTTAAGGTTTTTCCATGTATTTCATGGTTTGATGGCTCCTTCCCTTGTTTTTTTTTTTTTTTTTTTGGTGAATAACATTCCATATGCATTTTGAATACCAATCCTCTGCTGTCGTTTTAAGCCTTGGAGTTAGGGAAATGTTGTCATTTGAAGCATTATGGTTAGGGAAACTTTGACATTTCAGAGAAACAGTGTCAGTACAGTGGCTAAAAACATAGCTTTTGCTATGAAACCTACCTGAGGACAGTAACATTCAACCTTTAAAGCTATTTATTGAACACAGACTGTAGCAGGTGTCGTGTTTGACACTCTTGACGCGGGGGATAAAGTGGCATACGTAGAGACTCGGTCCCTGTCGTGTTGCCTCGCTGCCCCTCCCTGAACATGCACATAGCCGATTTCACACCCAGCTGGTCGTACTCGGCACCACGACCCGATTTCAGTGCCTTCCAAATGTCTGCTCATTGAATCCCCACCATGACTCTATGAGCCGGTACCACTGTTGGTCCCATTTTACGGATGAGGAACCGGAGGCACAGAGAAGGTGAGCAATGTGCTCTATGTCCCGTGATACCCAGCGGCAGAGCAGGGGCTCAGACCCGGGCGGTCTGGCTTTAGGTCTAAATTCTTTTCAGTCAGGCGGTGCTGCCTTTCGTCCAGTGGAAGAGCAGAGAATAAGTGAGCGGGGCAACACAGTGCGTGAAGGCTGGTGATGGGGCAGCCGTGTGGTTCCCAGGGAGCACTGGGCCCACCTCACTACTTCTAATGGCAGGGGGCAGGGGGGCAGGGGAGGTGGTCAGCAAGGGCTCGCTGGAGGAGGCGGCAATTGCCATGCTGCCTGATGTGCGAGAAAGCCGTGACTGCCACTTCCTGCAGCGGGAATGTGGCTGTTTGTAACTTCTCTGTGCCTCCATGTCCCACTTGATGACAAAAGTAGCCACCTTAGGCAGTTCGGAGGGGTCTGAGTAGGGCATGCACGGTGCCAGGGAGGAGCCACTTCTCAGCTGCAAAGAGGGGAGGGTAGTGACAGCTTCCTTGCTTCCTGCGGGGTTCTCACCTGGCCCTGGCCTGGGGTCCCCACCAGCACCCTTCTGCCCTCACTTCCACCCCGCCCCGTGGGGCAGACCCACAACCTTCTCCTGGGAATCGTGGGCTTTATCCCACCTGTTGAGGAAGAAGGACGAGATGGGGAGAAAGAGAAGTTGAGAGACCAGACACAGGTCTGGGGACTGTTCTCAGACTGCATTTAAGAGCACCGGTTGGCTTCTTTGACCAATAAACTGGCTCTGAGGTCAGTGTCAGTGGAGTTCCAAAATGGCTTGGAGCAGCGGCGTTCACACGATAACAAGAACACAGACTTGCCGACACGGTTTGGTGCAGAGCCCCGTGGCGATGTATTAAAAAAAAAAAAACACCAAACCTCTTTTTGCTTTGTAGTAGATTGCATACTAGGTTTAAGACATCATGCATAAAGGGAAATATGCCTTCAGCAGTGGCTGTCATTCACCGTAAAAACATGAAGCGATCCACTTGTGGACTGACTTCGCGTGTCCAGGAGCAATCTCAGCTTGTGTGCCTCCGAGCGGGGCCACCTGCGAAGACAAGCTGATTGCCCTGCGCCCCATGCCCAGGAGTCTTCAGACACCGAGCTGCCCCGAACATCCCCTCAAACCTGCATGTGAAAATGCATCCCTAACGTAAAGGTGTCACTGGTTCCTGTGTGATCTTCTGTATTTTATTTGCATAAAATAAACCCAGAGTTGTCAAAAGGGATGTAAAATATCTGAATAGCACTTGATAATGCTGTTGATATTGTTCAGTCTTTGTGTCATTGTGTATTGTGTTGCATTCTGCAATCAATCCAAACTCTGGAAAGCTTGATACCTAAGGGCCACACCATTCCGAGTTAAATCAATGGGGTAGCTTGCGTCAGTTGTAGAAAGTCAAGCATTGGGTCCTCAACTAAAAACACACAGATGTTTCCATTGGAAACCCAAATTTGGTGTGTATTATTTTGACTTGAAGCAGCTTTTCTGACTGTGGAACCACGTGAGAGGTTGCTTATAATCCATGCTGTGTGTGGGGTTGGGTCCCGGGACAGCCTCACTCCGCAGCACGTAGGGTCAATGTGGGTTTTCTCACTAGCCAGGACGAAAGCCATCTGTCAGACAAGGGGTCTCCTTTCACAGGCTGGCTGTGTGTACAGACCAAGGAGTTCACTGTCTCTGGGGTGCGAGTTTAGTGGCTCCAAGAAAAAGCCTGCTTCTCTTATGGGGTCTGTGATCCAGAAAAAGTCTACAATTAGAGGCTCATTCCATGGCCCTGGGCTAAGGGAGAGCAAGGCCACCTCTTAAAGTGGAAAGACATTGAAAGCAAAGCTCCAGAGGGGCCACCACTGTGACAGGAAGGACGTGGCATCAACTTGGAAATCTTGGAGCCCACCCTGCTCAGCAGTGTCACCAGGATATGCTCTGCTGTCACCAAGAGCATCTGGGGCCTCTGGGGCTAGTCATCGAGTTCAACACAGAGGTGGAGGCTGTGGCTGTCGCTAATGTGGGTGACATTCTCAGCACGTGGCTGCATCTCACGGGCCATGCCAACCCTATGTGAGGTGGTCATCCTTAAAAACCACCTTTGCAGACTCAAGTCCCCTTAGGAAGCCACAATCGTGCTGTTACTTCTTGTTATTTTCTGAGACAGGGCCCGATGGGGGAGTGCTGGGCGGCCCCTGGGCAGCACGGACTTGGCCATCACAGAAGGGTCTGCACTGACCTGGCTACACTCTCCCCATGGCAAGGGCAGTCCTCACGTGGACACACAGGGCCAGACGGCCATGTTGGGTGGCCAAGTCCATGCCCTCTCTTGTCCCAGCCCTGACACCACTCTCATTTCTCCTAAAGAAGGGCTCAGTATTCCGGAGGGTTGCACAGATGCATCTGGCCCGGAAAACATGGCCATTTCACTGCATGTGATAGACACAGCAACAGGAGTACAAGGATCGTTGCAACAAGGGCTGAGGCTGATTTGTCACAAGGAGTGAAGCAGCTACATTCCTCGCAATTGTGGAAGTGCACACTGAAGAGAGAGCGAAGACAGCCTTTCAGGTCACTGCTGTTGACTGTCAAGGCCCGTCAGTGGGAAGGACTCTGATGACACCCTTTGTGAATAACCCTGAGACAGCCCGTCATGGGTGGCCCTTGATGGGTGGTAAGAAACTTGAGGTGTTCGGCCTCCCCTAAGTGAAAATGCACAGGGGATAGGAAACGCTGGGGACCACCGGAGCCCCGAAGCCTGGGTATTAAAGGGTGGGCTTGTTCAGAGTGTCACGGTCTCAAATTGCTGTGATCCTACTGAGTCAAAGGGGGTCGCCCCGATGTTAGCAAGGCCACGTGGACGTGAGCACACTCACACACCCGAGGTCGGGGTGCAGGCTGGCGTGGCTCTCCTGGGGCCAGTTTGGCAGTTTGTCTCAGAAGCCACAAGCACTTACCCTGCGACAGCCATTCACACTCAAGAATGTATAGCACGCGTGTACAGAATTGCGTTCACTACTGCGTGATTTATAAGGCAGAAAAGTTTGAAACAATGCAAATGTCCAATAACACAGATACAATGAAGATGGATTATGTACCTCTATCCGATGGAATACTCTACAGGCCTAAAACATCACATCTACAACATTTGATGAGAGAAAAAGCATTTCCATTAAGTGAAAAGCTTACAAAACAGTACCAGTCTCATTCTATTTTTAAATTATATAAAATGCCAGATTAAAGTATAAAAGATTGGGGCGCCTGGATGGTTCATTCGGTTAAGCATCTGCCTTCAGCTCAGGTCATGATCCCAGGGTCCTGGGATCGAGTCCTGCGTTGGGCTCCCTGCTCAGCGGGGAGACTGCTTCTCCCTCTGCCTGCTGCTCCCCCTGCTTATGCTCTCTCTCTCTCTGTCAAATAAATAAATAAAATCTTTAAAAAAAATAGAGTGTAAAAGATAAGGTACTTAAAAATATCCAGACATGGGGTCAGCAAGATTCTAAGCATGTCCCCCCAGATTCCACCTGCTACTGCTTGGAACTTGTGAGCCACTTGACGACTGTCATGCCATCAGCTCAGGTGCCCTGAATATGGAAAGAGTATCCTTGCAGGCCTAACCCATCACACCAGCCCCTTTAAAAGGGGCATCTTTCTGCTGCCCACAGAGTGGAAGTCAGAGAGATTCACAGAGATGGGCGTGACCAACCATGTGACACCACTGGTCTGAGGATGGAGGGGGCCGGTGAGGAGGAAAGCAGACAGTATAAAGGACCAAAGAGAGGCCGTTGCTGCCAGCAGCAAGGAAATGGGGCCCTCGGCCCCACGTATGCAAGCAACTGAATTTGGCCAAGAACCTGAATGTGTTTGCAAGTAGATTCTTGCGCAGGGCCTCCAGAGAAGACCCCTACCTGAGGACAGATGGGCGTGGGCCCGTGAGCTCCTGGGGCAGAGACCCCGTCCACCCTGGGGACTTCAGACCTACAGAACTGTGAGCTGGTAGAGCTGCTCACTTCAAGCCGCCACCTCTGTGATGTGCAACGTGCTACATGGAGGAATTCCCATACAAAAAATGCACAGAAGAAAGGACCGGAAGAAGAAAACCTCAAATATTACCAGCAGGTGATATCAGCATTAGAAGGCTCCTTCCACTGTGTACTCATACAACAAGAATGGGTTCCCTTTGAATTCAGGACAAAAGATGTCTTTAAAGAACAAAACAAAATGAAAGTGTAATCACATATTTCCAAAAGAGGAAGATAAAATTATGTGTGTGGTGTTCATTCCAAAAAGATAGACTTAAAAGGAGAAAGCTTCCTTCTTTAATTTAGTAATTACACCCAGGGGATTCTAATACAAAGGTTATTGTAATTGAGGAAAAGCGATGCCCTTTATATGTGATGGCACATCATGTGTGATCTCTTTCATTGTCCTAAACAGGGGCACAGAGATTATTTCGGCAAACATAAGGAAAAATTATTTACCTGTTGACAAAATGATCTGATCAACAGTTTGGTGCAAAAAGCATTATTTTCAAACATGGCATGGGCCAATACTCTGGGGTTACCCACCAAAGGTCCCTTGTTCCTGTAAGTGCACAAGGGCTCATGGGGGAGACCTTTAAAGAGCTGCCTCTTGGGGTGCCTGGGTGGCTCAGTGGGTTAAGTGTCTGTGTTTGGCTCAGGTCATGATCCCGGGGTCCTGGTATCGAGCCCAGTGTGGGGCTCCTTGCTTAGCAGGGAGTCTGTTTCTTCCTCTCCCTCTGCCCTCTGCCTGCTCATGCTCCCTCTCTCTCAAATAAATAAATAAATAAATAAATAAAATATATTTTTTAAGATTTTATTTATTTATTTCTTGGAGAGAGGGAGAAAGAGCACAAGGGGGGGAACAGCAGGCAGAGGGAGAAAGAGAAGCAGACTCCCCGCTGAGCAAGAAGCCCGACACTGGGTTCGATCCAGGGACCCTGGGGATCAAGACCTGAGCCGAAGGCAGATGCCTAACGGACTGAGCCACCCAGGCACCCTAATAAATAAAATCTTTAAAAAAAAAAAAAGAGCTTCCTCTTGCCACTCTTTTGGTGGCTGACCCAGCCCAGGCTGCACCAGGATTTGCTTCCATCCACATGTGAAGCCATCAGCAGTGACCACCTGGACATGCTTTGTCACTGACACGTGATGTCACGCTGTCGTGACTCCCCAGTGATCAGGACGCTGAGCTTCACTGGATCCACAGGGGTCTGTTATCCCACACAAGGAGCACACGGGTTGCACACTCCCAGTCATCTCTCGGCCGGGGCCCACCTGGGCTTCACCAAGCATTCCTCTGCTCAGGGGTGGGCACCAGCCATTTGTTAGGGGGGGCCTGTGGACAGGAGGTAGTTTTTTGAGGATGTAGGATGTACTTGACCATTGTCTAGATGCTTCATAGACACAAAGGAAACACAGCATGATGTTTGTTGTCAGGGTCCTGACAGTTCTGCCTTGTAGACAGGATATTCACCCATAAAAAATGTCATGAAAGGATGTGAGCTGGGAATGAAAGGGCAGGGGTGGGGCAGGGAATGGGGGGGATGCAGCAGGTGGGAGGGGTGTGGGCAGCGAGAGGCCAGCAATGGTAGGAGCCCAAGGGTTCACAGGTGGTGGAAGCGGCGTTCATTTAAAGGTGGGACTAAGAATCACAAGGCATGCGGACTGTGGGATCGAGTGGAAGGGAAATATTATAAACTACAGGGAAACGCAAATGAGAGCAGAACTGAGAAAATCATGGAGATGGAACAGATGGAGAAAGTGTAAAGTGAGCAAATTTCTCAACTTCCGTTGGGAACTGTTACATACCGCCTGGATCTGATAAGTTAAAAAAAAGTCAATTAAATATATTCATTCATTCAATAAATTTTTTTTTGAGTACACTCTGTGAACCAGGTCCAGCTTCTGGTCTGGGGTAGACAGTCGTGAAGCAGGCAGAGAGGGCTGGCATCCCTGCGGGGTCAGCGCAGGGCACATAAGGGAGGTCACTGAGAAAGACAACGATGAACACATGCATGAGGAACAATGGAGAGCAGAGGTTAACTTCCCTAAGGAGGTAACATTTGCCCTGGACCTGAGATGAGGCAGCCTTCTGTGGATGTGGGGGAAGAATGTTCCAGAACAGGTTGGGGGGGGGGAGGACTGGCAAGCCTGACCAAAAGAACAGACACAAATATAGCAAGAGCAGAATGAGAGGGAGGGACAGAGGTGTGAGGCTGTGGTAAAGATAGGCAGGAGCGAAGACCACTATATGATATGTCGTTCGGAGAGGCTTTCAGAAGGAATGGGGCACTGTTCATAATTGTGCAGGAGTACACAGATAAATGGGGGCTGCCCTGGAGTCTGGGTCTGGGTCTGGCCACGTGGCAGAAGGCTGTTTTCTAGGCAGTGGGGAGGAGACAGAGTTTCATTCTGAGAATAACAGGATCCATGAAGGGGCTACCTAACACAGGACAGCGATGCCCCCTTAGTGTGTTTGGAATGGATGGACCGTGGAGGGTAAGCACGCCCTGGGGGAGGTAGGCAGAAGGGTTGGGAGGTGCAGGCATCATGAGCTGGGGTGTCTGGTGAAATGAGGGATAGAAACAAAAGGATTCAACTATGTTTTGGAGAAGGAATGTTGGATTGAATTTTCTGGATGAGGACAAAGGAGGAACCAGGGATGACCCCATGGTTTTTGACTTGGCCAAGAGGTCGAGAGTGATCTCTTTACTGAAATGTGGAAGAATGTGCAAGGAGAGTTTGGGAGGCAGGAATCCCAATTTGGGTCTGGCATATCAAGTTGAAGATGCTTATTCAGACACCCGATAGTGATATTAAGGAGACAGCTGGTTGGCCAAATCTGGAGCCTCGTGAAGAAAGCTTGAATGGAACACATACTTTCCAAGATAACACAGCAACCACTTGAAGAATATAATATTATAACATAAAAATTATGAGGTAGGGGAAGTGCTTGTTCCCTTACAGGGAATCAATAGATATTATTAAAGTTGGTTAGTGGGGGAAAAAAAGGTTTAAGTAAGTTATTAAAAGTTGTAAGGCTAATCCTAGAAGAAATGAAGTTGACTGTAAATCTTCCAAATTATCAAAAGGAAAATACTGACACATTCAAAAAGAGAAGCCACATGCCAAGCGATAAGGAGAGCAAAAGAAGCGCAGAAGGCACGAAGACTAATGAGGTGAAGAGTTAAAGGCAAACATATCTGTAATATCCAGTCATGGATAAGCCACTTTATTACAAGGAAAAATGATTTTCAGATTGAATCAAAACCCATCTGGAAGCTGCATATAAAAACAAATGACAAAGACAGAACAGCCCAGAGCACTTGAAATTACAAAAGATGGCGAAGATGTATTTGGCAAACACAATTAGAAGGAAAGCAAGGTAGCAATAACAGTAACAGAGAAGATTTAACTTGAGGCAAAGAGCAATAAGTGAGCAGCCCTACTTTGTAACGACAAAGCTGCCACACACGTGGAGAGCCCTCATCAACTTTTACACCCCAAGTAATTTAGGATCAAAAGTCATAAAGCAAAAAAGGAGGAAAGCACAGGGAGACATAGAAACACAACAGCAACAGGAGAAAACCCACCTGCCAGCTACTGAGAAAATGTTTTCCTTTTTTAAAAAAATCATCTCAGTTTTTATTTTCCACATCTAAACATCAAAATAAGTAACTTATTTCACATGTTTAAGGTTTTAAATTTAATTCACTTGGTAATAAATAATTTTAGTTGCCATGCTAAAAGGTCTTGTCCCTTATAGCTTCTATTTGTTGAGTGCTCATTGAGTCCCAGACCCTGTGCTGTTTACATTTACCCCATTTAGCAGATGAGAAACTTGAGGCCCAGAGATATTATTAAAGTTTTGTCATTCCTGCATTCAGTAAATGGTAGAGCTGAGATTCAACCACAACACAGGTCTATAGGACTCCAAAGTCAGAGTTCTCCATCACACACGCTTCCTCCATCCCGGGTCACAGATCAGGAGCAGAAATCACTGGAACTATGACGCGTACTTAGAAGAAGATCTCAGAGGACTGCCAAAGCTAGAAATCACAGAGTTCACAAAAACAATGGTCTAGATGTAAGTTGAGCATCAAAAGTTAAAGATATGGGGGGGCGCCTGGGTAGCGCAGTCGTTAAGCGTCTGCCTTCGGCTCAGGGCGTGATCCCGGCGTTTCGGGATCGAGTCCCACATCGGGCTCCTCCGCTGGGAGCCTGCTTCTTCCTTTCCCACTCCCCTGCTGTGTTCCCTCTTTCACTGGCTGTCTCTCTGTCACATAAATAATAAATAAAATCTTTAAAAAAAAAAAAGTTAAAGATATGAAGATACAGTGTGATTCACCTAAGTCTGTGTTGAGAGTTTCCTGTGCAAATGTAATGTGTGTGTGGATGAGAACATGTAAGTCTGTGTGGATGAGGGAAAGTGGATGAACGTGGGTGAGTGGGTAAGTGTGTGTAAGTGTATGTTTTCAGAGAAAAATGAAGACTATAGCAAATGATTTTTGAAGTGCCATGTGCACCAGAATAATCTTGATGTTTCTAAAAATGCCATTCAGAAGATTCTAGTCCTGTAGGTCTGGAGGAAGGCTCAGGAATCTGAACTTAATATGCTCTCCAGGCAATTTGAATGCACAGACAACACTTAAAAAGAAAAATGATGGAGAAAATCTAAATGACACATTGAATAAGGTAAATGTGATAGATTGATATTGAACACTATGCCGGGGGTGGGGGTGTGGAAGAATATAGATTATCTTGAATTACTCATGAAATATTTACTCATCATATAGAGAGCCCTACATACTTAAAAAAAAAATTCTGTGAAGTAGAAATCATTCAGATAACATTTTTAGATCAAAAGACACTGAGGAGAAATAAAAGAAAATTAACAACCAGAAAAACTCAAACACCAAAAATGCTTAATTTTCTCTCACATAAGGAAAAAATTCTGTATCCAAGAGGTACTCAAGATCAAAATTGCATGACACCTAAAAAGTAATGAATTTTTTTTAACATATGTAACAAAACTCATGGCATTTGGCTAAGTTGCGCTCAGTGGAAAATTCTATGCCCCAAACACTTCCATTACCGAGGAATAAAAATAATTGAAAGGTGAGAAATCGCATCTCATGTCTTACTCTGATTTCATTCTGCCCCCCTCACTGCTAGTGAGATTGGTTCATGATTTACTCCCGTGTTAGCTCACCATTTGCTTTTCTTCTCTAGTTTTCTTCTTTTCCTCTGTTCGACCTATTTATACTCAGGCTGTTAGTCTCCTGGCTTGTACAAGTTATTTATAGCTTTCACTACCTCAAGGTCATGAACACATTTTCTTGTATTATAAGACATGTTGTCGTAAGATACTTTAAAATTTTAAAAAGTGTAGAGAATAATATAATAAATACCCATATGTAGTAAGTTCTAATGCACTTTAATGTTTTGCCTTTTTTCTTCCTTCGTTTTTCTTAGGTGTTAAAGGATTCCATGTGGGAATCATGGTGGATAGTGGTGGCAGTGACTCAAGTCTGCATCTCCCCATATCGTCTCCATCAGGGGAGACGGAGCAGACAGAAGACTGTGGCCTCTGCTGAGCAGCTCTGAACTTCTGGCCATGATATAGCTGTAAAGGGCAACTTCCTGCCCACTGCCAGGGGCTGAGTCTCTCTTTATAGAAATATGCCAGCCAGCAAATGAAGAGGGTTTGGGAATGAGAAAACCGCACTGTGCAGTCCCTATTGGAGTCATTCTAGTCCTGTAGGTCTGGAGGAAGTTAAGGCCACAGACATCACAGAGTTAGGAAGGAATCTTGCCAAAAAAAGAAAAAAAAATGGAATGTGAATCTGATCAAACCTTGTGCTCCAACTACTTATTTATAGGAATACAAGGAACAGAGGAATAATTAGTGAAAACCTGACCATGAGGAGCACTGGAAGGCAAATTACTCGCTTTTCTCCACAAAAAGGTATGGGGGGAGGGGACAATTGGAGGACTCTGATATGGAAATGTCCTTCTTTGGGCCCTGATGCAGACGAGCTGTTACAAAATGATTCTAAGATGATGGGACATGTGGATACTGCCTGGATGTGGGAGCAGGTGTGATGATGGAATCATCTACACGTGTGTGCTAAAATGTTCATGGATAAAAAAAATTTTTAAATAAAATGTTCATGGATGAAATTTTAATATGTCCAGCTTATTTCAAAATGATCTCGGGGGATTGGGTGGGCCATGAATATTGATAATGGTTGAAGCTGTGTTTTTTTTCACAGCAATGTACATCTGACATGAGGTTGATATCTGGGATGTTGCCATAACAAGCTTCAGTGCACGCACATGTGCTGTGGGCTATGGGATGGGCTGCAGCCAAAGGGCCGGGAGGAGACTGTTGGAGGACGCAGGACATGCCTTGAAGAGGGGCACCTGAAGGGTCATTACGCTTTTTTTCTTTAAAGATTTATTTATTTATTTCAGGGAGAGAGCATGAGCGAGAGCGGCAGAAGGAGAAGGAGAGAGGATCTCAAGACTCTCTACTGAGCATAGAGCCCCACGTGGGACTCAGTCCTACAACCCTGAGACCATGACCTGAGCTGAAACCAAGAGTCAGATGCTCAACTGAATGACCCACCCAGGCATTCCAAAGGGTCACTATGCTTGTCTCTCTACTTTAAGAAGTGTTTTCAAATTTCCATGATGAAATAATGGTAAGATAATAAAAATAATAATGCATGTACGTTTATTATGGGAGGCTTCCAGATTCAGCTCTGACGTTAAAGGGCTTAGAGGTCAATGCACTCATCCTCAGGACAAACAAAAGCTGGACACACTGAAAACAGTTGCCTTTCTTTGCCCACCAGAGATTTGAGATCGCAGGGTGACCTCGCCCCCAGTCTGGAAAGAGGCAGGTCTGAAGAGTCACAGCCAAGATCTGCTTCCCAGCAGCAGGAGCTGCTGGCCCATATGCTGGTGAGAAAAGCCACATGGTAACTGTGATGAATTTCCGGGGGCTGAGTGTGGGCTGGCGTGAGTGAGAAATGCTGGGGGCGGCAGTCTCGGGGGCCCACTTCCAGACGCTTTCCCCACAGGAAACCCAGCAGATTCTCATCTTTCTCATCTGAGAAAGATCTCCTTGTGACTAAGGCCGGGGAAAGGAACAACAGTCACCATGAAATACACCCAGAGTCCATTCTGGGGAAAAAGACCTTGCCAGAGCCTCTGCCAGGTGAAGGAAAGGCATTTCTTCCTTCCCTCTGGCCCCCTCCAGACTTCCTGTCACCTGACAGCAAGGATCAGGTGACACTGCAGTCAAAAGGAGTCAGGGTTTCAAGGAAACAGGCTAGGAATGTGGCAGCCAGGGGACAGGAAGGAGGGGACAGGAAGAGAAAAACAGCTGGTCTATGGGAGAAAGACTTGTGAGGGGCACAGCACAGAGACTGAGGTTCAAACACATTATTAGAGTACTCACATACATACCCTGCACACACATAGCACACATATACATACACACACATGCACACCCCCATACACGCCCATACACACATATACCCACACACCACACACATGCACACACACATACACCCACACACACACACATACATATACCCACACACCACACTCACTTATACACATACACACACATACACACCTATACATACACATACACACATACCACAGGCATATACACATACACACACATATACACACACATATACACACACCTATACACAAGCACACATACACACACATCTACACACATACAACGGATATATACACATACACACACATACATACACATACATACACACACTACACATACACACAAACATACCACCGCACACACATACATATATACATATACACCACACACATATACATACACCATACACACATACACATATATATATACACACACTTATACACATACACACATATTATAGACATATACACACATGCACATACCCCCCCCACACATATACACACACCAGCACCACACCCACTGCACCAACAGGCCTCCAGTATGGTAACAGTGGGCTCCAACTAGAAGAGCTGTGAGATGTGGATTCTCTCTGAGGAGGAACATTTAGGGAACCCAAAGTGAGGAGGGAGATAAAAATGAGGACACTAGAGGAATCTCAAGCCTCTAGCACCCACAGCCACAGCAAACAGTACACACTGCTCAACTTCGGCCCAGATTAATGTAAATCCTCATGCTGGAGCTGACTTCCCTCCACCCTTATTGCACAATACAGCATACTATGCTTCCAACAGAAAGGCAAACCAAGAGGAATTAAAAACACACTATGAGGAGACAAAGCGATCACCAGGACCAGAATCAGATATGGCATAGAAGTTGAAATCATCACATAGGGATTTAAAGAAATATGATTAATATGTTAAGGGCTGTGATGGAAAAATAGGCACCATGGAAAAGCAAGTGGATAATGCAAGCAGAGAGATGGAACTGTAAGAAAGAATCAAAATGAAGTGATAGAAATTTTAAAAAAATACAATGGCAGAAATGAAGCATACCTTTGAAGGGCTCAGTGTGGCAAGGACAGGGTCATGCACACTGAAGATAGGTTGGTTGAAACTTCACAAACTGATAAGCAAAGGGAAGAAAGAATTAAAAAAAAAATAAAAACAATATCCATTGGGAGCCTGGGTGGCTCAGTTGGTTAGGCATCTGACTTTTGATCTCAGCTCAGGTCTTGATCTCAGGGCTATGAGTTTGGGCTCTGAATTGGGCTCCACACTGCACATGGAGCCTACTTAAAAAAGGAAAAAAGAAAAAAAGAAAACAATATCCAAGAACTTCAGGATAATATCAAAAGTTGTAATGTATGTGTACTTGGAATACCAAAATAAAAAAGAAGCCACAGAGCAGAAGAAATGTTTCAAGTAATAATTGCCCAGAACTTTCCAAAATTAATGACAGACACCAAACCACAGATGCAAAAGTTCAGAGAATGCCAAGCATCATAAATACCAATAAAACCACACCTGGACATATCCTATTCAAACCTAGAAAACCAAAGACGAAGAGGAAATTGTGGAAGAATCCCAAGGAAAATTATGTCTTACCACAGAGAAGCAAGGATAAGAATTGCCTTATGGAAGATAAAACCCTTCTCATCAGAATCCATGCAAGCCAGAGTTGGAGTAGTTGCAAGAGGTCACAAGAAAACACCCACCAACCCAGAATTTTATACCCAGTGAAACTAGCCTTCAAACGGAAGCAGAGACAAAGACCTTGTAGAGAAAGATCATGAGAATTTTCATCACTACTCAACTGCCTCTGCCAGAAATATTATAGGAAGTTCTTGAGGCAGCAGGAAATGATAGAGGTCAGAAGCCTGAATGTACATAAAGCATGGAAGTGCATCAGAAGAGCATGAATGGTAGTAAAATAAAGTTTATATTTATTATTCCTAATTGATCTAAAAGAGAACTGTGTAGAGTAGTAGCAGTAGCAATATAATGGGTTGTTCCCAGCACATGTATAAGTGAAGGGAATGGCAGCAGCGTCATGGGGAAGGGAGGAAATACTCTGTTATGAGGTCCCTGTGTTACCCATGAAGTGATACAGCGTTATCTGAAGCTGGACTTAGGTTAGTTTTAAATGTATATCGTTAACTGTAGGGCCACCACTAAAAAAAATTTCTTTGAGAGGTACAATTGATATGCTAAGAGAGGAGAGAAAATGGGATTATAGAAGATACTCCATTAAAACCAGACAGGGAAGAAAACTGGATGCAGGGGGTAACAACAAATGCAGCACATGTAGCACAATGAAGTGGTGGATATTAATCCAACTATGAAACAACCGTCTTAAATGTGAATGGTGTAAGTACACCAGTTAGACCACAGAAAGTGTCAGGGATGACTTTAAAAACAAAAAACACCAGGGAAACTCTGTGCTATTTACATAGAGAGGTCAGAAGTAAAGAAGGCAAAGTTATACCACACAATGCTTATCAAAGGGAAGCCAGAGTACACGTGAATGTCAGACTGATCCGACAGAGTTATCAGGGTGAAAGAGGGACATTACAGAGTTAGAAAGGAGTCAACTCTCCAAAGTAACATAACAGTCCTAGATGTGCGTGCTCCTAACACCAGAGCATGAGAACACGTGGGGAAGAACCGACAGAACTGAGGGAAGGAATGTTCTACTGTCAGAGTGGTAGATGCCAACACTCTTTCCTCAGCGGTTGATAGATGGAGCAGAAAATCACTAAGTCCGTAGATTATCTGAGCAGCACTAGTCATCGGTCGGGTCTAATTTACCTTCATAAACACTCCACCCCACCACAGACTCACATGGACAGTCACCAGATAGAACACACCCCTTCTCAGACCACACTGGAATTACACAGGTAAATGATAGCAAAAGGATACCTGGACACTCCCCTGATACTTGGACATGAAACAACACACTTCTACAGAATGCACTTGGCAAAGGAGAAGCCTTGAGAGAAATTCTATTGTGGTGGTCTGGACCCAAACCTGCAAGATCTCTGGGGTATGCTTGTAATTCCCATCGTGTTTTCATTTTGCCTCGCCATATCTTTCAACTGTTTGAAGATATTACTTCGTTATTTTCTGACATTTAGCTTGTCAGTTGTGTTTCCCTTATAAGTGGCCTCTTTTTTTTCTGATAGTTTTAGACATTTGTCTTTAGGTCTTCGAAGCTTTAGATATCACTCTGTATCGAGGTGGCATTTACTTCATTTATCCTCCTCTACGCTCAGTGCACTTCCAATCTCAGCAGCTGCGTCTTTCCTCAATTTCTGGGACATTGTTAGAGTTTAAGTTTTCAAATACTGACTCCTTTCCTTTCCCTTTGACTCACCCCCTCTGGAACTCTTTCTTAGTGGTGTAGGCTGGACCTTTTGATCTAGCATCAATGTTCCTTAACTTTCTGTACATTTAGAATACTTGTCTTTCTGTCAGGTATACAGAATTAATTCTTTATTGTTACCCCTCTAATGTACCTCTTCCTTGCTTTTAAAGTGTTCAGTATAGAATGTTTCCTATTTAAGTTCTTCTTGTATTTCAAAATTATAGATTTGATTTTTAGGGCAGTGAAACTAGTCTGAAATATATTGTAATGGTAGATCTATGACATTATACATTTGTCAAAACCCACAAACTGTACAACACAGATATAAAGAACCTCATATAAAGCACAGACTTGAGCTCATATGTGTGAGTATTGGTTCAGTTGTAGCTAATGTCCCACACTGATGCCAGATGTTAGTAACAGGGGAACTGGGTGTGGGTAGACAGAAGGTGACAGGTATGTGAGATCTCTGTGTACTTTCTGCTCCATTTTCCTGTAAACTTAAATCCACTCTAAATTTTTAAGTTTTAATTTTTAAAAAGATTATATATTGTGTTTCTCAGATTTCTAATTGATAATTTATAGACTCAACACTTAACTGTTTGATTTTTGGTTTTTCATTTTACAATGTCTTGTTTCTTTTTAATAGATACCATTATCTCATTTGTATCTTTAAGGATCCTGACATACTTTTTAAAATTATTAAAAGGTTCTACTGAAAATATAGTTTCATGTGGATTAAATTACTTTCGAAATTTTTATCTGGTCAATTATTTGATTTCCTAATGTGCCTTAGAATTTTGGCTTGGAAGTTCATTTTGATTCTGTATTTTTCCAAAATCTCCTTTGTGCTCACTCAGGCTCCCAGGGCCCGACATCTAGAAGCAGATGTGAGATTAATGATTCTAACCTCTCTCCCTACAGAGGTAGTGGGGATATTCAGGCCCTTCTCCATGTCAGCAAGAGGCTTATTTTCGTAAGTAGTCACGAGCCATATTTGGGTTTATATGCTGGGTACCACAGGTTCCTACAAGCCCAGGAGCAGGCAGTGCTCAGTGGCAGCTTTGCCAATCTCCTTTCACAACTGATGGTGGCCACACAATTCACTTTTGAGCCTCAAAAAGAGTGCCGTTGATACTTACACCTCAACAACAGAAGTAAGATGGGACTGCCCTGGGCCAGCCAGGATGTCAGGTCATCCTACCACTCATAAACTTCTTTTCCCCTTGTATCTGGTAAATATCTCTATTTTTTCTCAAAAGGGTAGCCAATTACAATTTATTCATTAGCCTGTTCTTTTTCCATTAATTCCTTTATGCAAAATCCCATACTCCCATGGGTCTGATGTAGGATTTTGTACATTCTTCAGTAGCTGGATTTGTCTATAACTCCATCAGTATCAATAGCTCCCTGTTTTTGTATCAGTTAGGGCTGCATTTGGCTGCATGGTACAAAATTCTGATAATAGCAGCTTAATTGGAGTTAATTATTCCCGTGTAACGAAAATGCCAGAGCTGGATGGTCCAGATCAGGCATGGCAAATCCAAGATGGCATCTGTGACCCAGAATCATTCTTGCTCTCAGTGGGGCCACTTGTCACCTGAGGTTTTGGCCCTTGTGGTTGCCAGATGGCTGATGAACCTCTAGGCATCATCTCAGAGGCAGAATAAAGGAGGAAGGAGCAAAGCAAAGGAAAAAGTATACACTATCTAATCTGAATGTGTCCCTCTTTGTCAGGAAAACTATAATTCTCCCAAAAGTCTCACACGGCCAACTTTACTTAAATCTGATTGACCAAAACTATGTCACTGGGCCACTTCAGGAGCAAAGGAGACTGGGAGGTTGAAAATTTTACCATCCAAATAAATTTAGGAAATAGGAAGAGAGAATGGATATCAGATAGACCACCAACTATGTCTGGCACAACAAATTTGTAATATTTTTATACAAGTATGGAAGTCCTAGCTCTCTTTTTAACAGTATTTGGGTATTCATGCACATTTATGGCTCCATATGAATTTTAAAATCAGGGAGTTAATTTCCATGAAAAAAATAGTTGAGATTTTGATTGTTACTCATTGAATTTAGAAATGAACTATGGGAATTTTTTCTCACTTATTAAATTTTCTTCTAACTTATCCAGTAATGTTTTACAGATTCCTCTGTGTAGATCTTCCATTTATTGTGTTAGACTTATTCTTGCAGATATTAAAATTTGACTGCTATGGCTTATAATTTGTTTCAATTATTCCTCTGTAATTGATTATTACCATCGAGGCAATAACGCTATTGAATTGTTTATATTCATCTTGTGTCTGGCAATCTGATTGAAGTAACTTATTGAAACTAATCATTTATCAGTTGATGCCCCTTTTTTAGATAGAAATCATGTCATCTGAAAAATCATGTTCTGTCTTCCTTGCTGATGTTCATACCTCTTTTTGTGATTGCATTGGCTCAAATCTCCAGGGTAATGTTGAATAGGGGTAGGAACCAGCCAGTGTTGGTTCTGACTTTAGCCCGAGCACCGTTGATGTTTGCTGGCAGCTCTTAGCATTCAGTGCAGATTTAGGCTGTTTCCTGCTATGACTAATTTTTCCAAATCACGCTTATTCTTTTGTCATTAGTGTCAAATTGAAGATAATATGGATTTTGACTTTGAATAGTGTCTGTATTGAAAACATTGGCGTTTTTCTATTTTTGAAGCATTCCCCATTCCTTGCATAAACTTATTTTAACATTCTAAGGGCTTCCATCTATACTCACAGGCAAGCAACACTGACTTATAAGTTTCTATTTCTGATGCTCTTTTCCTCTTTTGATATCAGATTTAAACTGTTGTCATAAACTCAGTTATTTAATTTTTTACCTTTGTTAAAAACTGGCTTGTGTCCTATCCCCAGATTTGTATGTTGAAGGTCTGACCCCTCCCCCATGTGACTCTATCTGGAGATACTACCTTTAAGGAGGTACTTAGGCTTAAGTGAGGTGTAAAGGGGAGGTTCAGGTCAGGCATGGCAGGTGTGATAGGACTGGTGTCCTTGTAAGAAGAGGGAGAGACACCAGAGCTTTCTCCTCAGTTTCTGCAGCACCATAGAGAAAGAGCCAAGTGAGGACACCCCAAGAAAGGAGCTGTCTGCAAGCTAGGTCTCACCAGAAACTGAACTTTTTTGGAGCTTTGGTTTTGAACTTCTGGTCACTAGGATGACAAGAAAGTAATTTTCTATGCTTTCAGTAAGGAGTCTGTGATATTTTGTGATGGCTGCTCAAGAAAACGAACATAATCTTTTTTTTTTTTTGAATATAGGATACAATTTTTCTGTTCTTTGAAGGTTTGGTAGAATTCATCTATAAAACCATTTGAATAATATCTATTTTAGAAGATATTTGACTACCATTTCCAACCCTCTTTCAATTCATGATCTATTTAGTTATTCTATGCCTTTTAGAGCCAAGTTTGGCAAACTTGAGCATTTTAGAAAATTGTCAGTTTTCTCTAAGTTTTTAAATGTATTGGTATAAAGCTGTACATTTTGTTATTTTTGTTATCCTGTAATTTTAAATCTCCTCTGTATCTATAATGTATAATTACATCCTTTTTCCTATCCTGTTGTTATTTCCTTATGTTCTTTCTTCTTTTTTTTTTTTTTCCCTGATCAGACTTGTCCAGGATTTGTTTATTGTATTACTTTTTTCAAACAATTACTGTACTGGGTTGAATGGTGACCCCAGAAAGATATGTTTATATCTTAATCCCCAGAATCTGGGAGTGTTACTTTATTTGGAAAAAGAGTCTTTGCAGATGCAATGAAGCATGTTGAGGTGAGAAGCTCATCCTGGATTATCTGGGTGGACCCAAAACCCAATCAGAAGTATCATAAGAGAAAGGCAGATGTAGTTTAAGACAGAGAGGGGAAGACTCAGACACAGAAGAGAAGGCAAAGTGAAGCGGGCAAAGATGAAGGTAGACTATTGCAGGGATGTGGCCACAAGCCCGGGATGCAGAGGACTGCCTACAACCACCAGCAGCTGAAGGAGGTAGGAGGGATCCTCCCCGGAGCCTCCAGAGGGAGCACAGCCCTGCCTGCACCTTGATTTCAGACTTCTGGCCTCCAAAATTGCGGGAGGATAAATTCCTGTTGTCTGAACCACTATGTCTGTGGTGATGTGTTATGGGAGCCCTAGGAAACCAACATAATTATCTTTTGATTTTTAATTATCAACTCAGTTTTATTACTTTCTGTGTCTTGTTTCATGATCTTTTGGATTTTTACCTGTATTTCCTTTTTAGTTTAAAAAACCTAGAAGGTCAAACTTAACCTCATTTCCCCCAAGGGTCTGATTTCGTTTTTCTGTATATCAACTGGAAAATGTAACACTGTAGAGCTGACATGGTAATTGAATTCCTTCATCGCTCTAAATACGACGGACCTTAACACGTTCTCCATCAGCATCATTGGCTGAGCAAATCTTCCACAAGTCAATGACCAGGAGTAAGTTTTCACCCAGGATACACGAGAAACCACAAACATAGATTGCAGGCTTGGAGGGCACAGAATGTAGATGTTCCCAGGCGGGAAAACGATGAAATCAGTTTACTCATTGCTCTTCAAGTTACACAGGAGGAACTGAATCGCAATGGAACATTTCGTTTCCATTCTAAATCTTTCTATATTGCCCATATGCTTAGGATGGATGAGGTATTTTTGCAGTTTTCAGGATATAAGTAAAATAGTACTTTTGGATTTATGATGCTTTTCAGAGGGTGCCCAATGTACTCACACCATATGCCATGCATAATGAGCCAGATGCTCATTTTTTTACTTATTTCATAACCACAGAGTTGAGCAGTGTTTGCTAGGCTCTGGCACATGCACAGCTCAGAAGAATGGAGTAATTCCTCCAGGGAAAACCCTTGAACAAGAAGGAGTAAGATCTGGTGGAGAGACTTTGCATCTCCTGTCCTGCAGGTTGATAATTCTGGTTTCTGGTTTCATGAGGTGTCTGTTAATGACCAAGCTTCCTTGTGCTCACTCTGGCAGCACATACACTAAAGAATCAAGCTTCCTTGCTTAAAATGGCAACCCCAATAAAACACATTGTATTGACTTTACCTTCTTTCCCACACAACTCACCCAGGCCCCTCACTCTTGCTCTGGGGATTACTTCTCAAACTCTTGGCATGTAAGTGCATGCCTCAGTCTCCACTGAGGGTGCCCCTGGCTCAGCATTCTCTTTTTAAAATGTTTTGTGAACAAAGGAACATATAAAACCCCAATCTCTCTATCTTCCCCATCACCCTTACCAACATCTTCCCATCCACACAAAAGCCTACCTAAGAATGTTCATATCAGCGTGTCGGTAATAACCCAAACCAGGAAACACCCACATATCCATCAGCAGGTGAATGGTTTAACACACAGTGGTATATCCATGTGGGATACTACTCAGCAGTGAAAAGGAATGAACTATTGATACACACAACAGCACGGATAGATCTCAGCGTCATTATGCTGATGAAAGAAGACAGAAAGAAAGTCGACTGAGCCACCCAGGAGCCCCTTCTTAAGGAAGATTTTTATTTTTTATTTTTTTTCTTAAGGAAGTTTTTTAAAAGTAAAATTTGATGATCATTTTTGGGGTAATTCAATTATGGCCCAATCTATAAGAAAATTATGATCTTACACATAATCAAGACTGTGGTTCTACTGTAGTAGTTCTTCAGAGACAAAAACCGATTTTTTGGTAAGCAAACAAACAAAAAAGTAAATGCTTTTGAGATTAAAAGCCTTTCTGAAAGATTATTTCCATGGAATAGAAATATTTTCTCTATTCCAACTGTCTTGTTTGTTTGTACTGAGGGAACATAAATTATGAGTTATTTTAGCTGTTTCATTCTTTAATTGTATTCCTCAAGGCTCATTCACTTGAAATCTCTTTTCCACATCAAAAGCTAATGTTGAATTTCACATAATAAACAAGACAAGAAATGAGATATTATAAGCTAAAAGCATGAATCCCAAGTCAATATAGACTGTCCTCATGTTGAGACTACTTGTAATGTTTTAATTCTATCGTTTCTCTTAGTTAGATAATATCTATCAATAAAAAAATGTTCTTTATTCCTGTGTTTTAATTTCAGAGAAAATTTTAAATTAATATGTGTAATATGATTGCTTTAGTGTAATGCCAGAAATATCTCTGCTCTGAAACACAGTTTCAGATGGTCAAAAAGATCTATTAGTGTAACCACTTGAGGAAAATACCAAGTTTCAAGGATTTAAGAACAATTTTTGAAATACCTAGGAAAAAATCAATTTTATATCTTTCCAAAATAACTTTGACATCTTGAGTTTCAGTTTTTTATTATTTTTTATTGATAATTCATTACATATAATAAAAAAGGGGGAGATTATGCTATAAAACCTGATGAATACTTGTATTTTGATTTTCTTTATGGTGCTGTTATAGGCAGAATTGTGGTCCTCCCAAATTCATATGTCAGTGTCCTAACCCCCAGTACCTCAGAATGTGACCATATTTGGAGATAGCGTCTTTACAGAGGTAATTAAGTTATAATGAGGACATTAAGGTGGGCCTTATTCCAATACAACTGTTTTCCTTATAAGAAGAAGAAATCTGGACACAGACATGTAACAGAGGGAGGATGATGTGAAGACATAGAGAGAAGATCGCCCCCTGCAAGCCAAGAAGAGAGGCCTGGAACATATCCTCCCTCAAAGCCTCAGAAGAAATCAAAGCTTCCAACACCTTGATCTCAGATGTCTAGCCTACAGAACTGCAGGAATATAAATTTCTGTTGTATAACCACCCAGTCTATAATGCTTTGTTAGGCAGCCCTAGCAAAATAATAACAGGTGCCAATTTCAGTTCTTGTTCCTAGAGATAATAACTATATCTTGATTTTGTCAAGGACACTGAAGAGTCTAGGATTGTATTCTACTTGCAAGCTAACAAGTTAGCCTCTTGGCATTTTTTGCATGCTAACAGAAGACATGAAATTCCTGGGTCAGAGACAAAGAACTTTGATTATTGATGGCAAAAAGCAGATGGTTTCCTATGCCACCCACCCCCAATCCCACAGGGCCAACACAAAGGTTCCATAGTGGATGCCTGTATGTGCAGTGAGTTGTGTTACAAAACAGGAACACACAGAGCTTAGGAGACTCACCACTATCACAGAAAGCGACCTGCTCTTCATCTGGGAGGAGATGCTACCTCATCCCTCAGGACTACTCATTGTAAGTGGCCCAGATAAAGAGTGGTCAAGGCCTTGTATTCTTGACATAACCAATAAGAACATGTGAAGATATTTATGGCCAGTTGCGGCTTGGCTCTTCCAACAAAGCTGTTATGTGCCAGGCACAATGCTAAAGGTTCCAGTGGTATAGAACAATAAGCCAAAGAAAAAGTAATTCCCATATGAGGTATTAAGTGTTATGATAAATGTCAAAGCATATGGAAGGGTGGAATTTAAAACAAAACAAAACAAAACAAAAGAGCACCTTATGTTGTATAAGGAAGTCAGAGTGTGCTTCCTGGAGGATTTGATAGCTTAACTGACACTTAAATGGTCAACAGGAATTCTCTATGTGGATTGTGGACTCTGGGAAACAAACTGAGGGCTTCAGAGGGGAGGGAGATGGGGGATTGGGATAGGCTGGTGATGGGTATTAAGGAGGGCACATATTGCATGGTGCACTGGGTGTTATATGCAAATCATGAATCAAGGAACACTACATCAGAAACTAAGGATATACTGTGTGGTGACTAACATAACATAATAAAAAATTATTATAAAAAAAGGAATTCTCTACGTGAAGAGGTGGAGGTGCAGAATGAGAGGCAGTTCAAGGCAGCATAAAAAAAATTAAAGTAAAGTTCAGACGGTTAGGGAATGATTTGTGCAATCAAAAACATGAAGCATTCAATATATCTGGAACTGGAATTAAGAAGGCAGGTGGTAAAAAGACAAAATTAGAGATAGGAGTCAAAGCCAAGTCATGTTGGGCTTTAAAATGACACTAAAGAATTTGAAATTTTTTCTTGAGTACTATGGAGATCTAGGGAAAGTGGTTTTAGTGTGGAAAGTGTTGGGATGAGTTTTTGATTTCAGAAAGACCACTTTGGGTGGCACCTGGGTGCTCATTGGTTTAGCATCCAACTCTTAATTTTGGCTCAGGTCATGATCTCAGGGTTGTGAGATGGAGCCCAGAGTTGGGCTCCACACTCAGTGGGGAGTCTGCTTGAGATTCTGTTCTTCTGCCCCTCCCTCACCCTCTCTCCCTCTCTCCCCCTCTTTCTCTCAAATAAACAAATAAATCTAGAAAGAAAGAAAGAAAGAAAGAAAGAAAGAAAGAAAGAAAGAAAGAAAGAAAGAAAGATAGGCCACTTTGGCTGCTGTGTGGAGAAGAGATTTAATCAGAGTAAGGCTGAGGTCAGTTAAATGCCATTACAGTGGAAAGGGGAAATGTTTGGTGGCAAGGATGGAGTCAAGAGATCTTTGGTATTGACAGAATTGAAAGGATAAATAGAGAGTTCTAAAATAATATTTGGAGACTTCCATATTCTACTTTCGATAATGGATAGAATATTAGACAAAAGATCAATAAGGATACAGAGACTTGAACAACACAATAAACCAGCTAGGCCCAACCTCTATAAACTAGCAAGTACACAGAACACTCCACCTAACAACAAAAGGATACACGTTCTTCTCAAATGCACATGGGATCTTCTCTAAGATAGACTATATGACACTAACAAGTGTCAATAAATTTTAAAATGTTGAAATCATATATAAAGTATCTTTAACAGCAATGAAATGAAGCTAGAAATCAATGAGAAGAAAAATTGGAAAATTCACAAATATGTGGAAAGTAAACGACACATTCTGACCACAACCAATGGGTCAAAGAAAAAATTACAAAGGAAATTAGATAATTAGAGGC
Source organism: Ursus arctos (assembly GCF_023065955.2). Taxonomy (NCBI): domain Eukaryota; kingdom Metazoa; phylum Chordata; class Mammalia; order Carnivora; family Ursidae; genus Ursus; species Ursus arctos. Next base: position 3,412,228 of record NW_026623019.1, on the reverse strand, counting down.
AAATGAAATGAAAATACAACATACCCAAACTTATGGAATGCATCAAATACAGAGCTCAGAGGGAAATTTATAGCTGTCAAAAAATTTAAGAATAAGAAATATTTGGGCAACTGGCTGGCTCAATCAGTAAAGCATGCAAACTTGAGCTCTGGGTTGTGAGTTCAAGCAACACACTGGGTATGGAGTTTACTTAAAAATAAAATCTTAAAAAAATAAGAAAGATCTCAAAACAATAGCCTAATTTTTACCTTGAAAAAATGGGAGGGTGTAGAAAAGAGTGAATTAAGCTCAAAGGTAACAGAAGGAAGGAAATAATAACATTATAGCAGAGATAAATAGAATAGAAAATACGAAAACAACAGAGAAAATCAATGAACCCAAAAGTTGGTTCTTTGAAAAGACCAACAAAATTGACAAACTTTAGCTAGACTTACAAAGGGAAAAAGAGAGACCATGCCAGTAATTAAAATCAGAAATGAAAGTGGGAACATTACTACTGACCATAGAAAAATAAAAAGGATCATAAAGAATTCTATGAGCAATTGTATAACAACAAATTAGATAATATAGATAAAATGGACAAATACCCAGAAACACAAATTACTTAAACTGATTTAAAAGGAAATAGAAAATCTAGGGTTGACTGGGTGGCTCAGTTGGCTAAGCACCTGACTCTTGATTTCAGCTCAGGTCATGATCTTAGGGTCTTGGAATCAAGCCTCCCATCAGGCTCCGTGCTCAGCATGGAGTCTGCCTGTCCCTCTCTCTCTCTGCTCTTTCCCCTGCTCTCTCTCTCTCTCTCAAATAAATAAATAACTAAAATCTTTTTTTTTAAAAAAGGAAATATAAATCTCAACTGACCTACAATAACTGGAGACTGAATCAAAGAAAAGTCTCAGACAAGATGGTGTCACTGGTGAAATCCATTAATACTTAAAGAAGAATTAATACCGATACTTCTCAACCTTTTCAAATAGATGAGAGAGCACTTCTTAACTCATTCTATGAGGTCAGCATTACTCTGATTCCAAAGTCAGATAAAAGATAGACTAATATCCTTTATGAACAGAAATGCAAAAATCCTTAACAAAACATTAGCAAACTGAGTCCAACAGCACATTGAAAGGATTGTATTCTGTGACCAGTGGAATTTATACCAGGAATGCAAGGATGGTACGACATAAGAAAATCAATAAATGTAATATATCACATTAATGCAATGAAAGAAAAACCCATATGATCATCTCAATTGATTCAGAAAAGGCATATGACAATATCCAACATACTTCCATGATTAAAAAAAAAAACGACTCAGAACACTAGGAATAAAGAGAATTTCCTCAATATGCTAAAGGGCATTAATGAAAAGCACACAGCTAACACCATACTTAATGATGAAAGACTTAAAACTGCCCCCTAAGATCAGGAATGAGGCAAGGATGCCCACTTTCACAACTGTTACTCAACATCATACTACCCAGAGCAATTAGACAAGAAAAACAAATAAAAGGCATCCAAATTGGAAAAGAGGAGGTGAAATATCTCTATTTGTAGATGGCATTATTCTACTTATAGAAAATCCCAAAGAATCCACAAAAAAAGCTACTGGAGTGATAAATGAATTCAACAAAGTTGCAGGAAGCAAGATCAACACATAAAAATCCATTGTATTTTTATACACCCACAATAAATAATCAGAAAAGGACATTGAAAAATTACGAAGCAATAGTGTCCGAAAAAATAAAATACCTAAAAATAAATATAACCTAAGATGTGAGATACTCGAACACTGAAAATTATAGAACGTTGCTGAAATAAATTAAGACAAATGTAAACAGAAAGTCATCCCATGCTCATGGATAGAAAGACTTAATAGTGTAAAGATGTTAATACTAACCAAAGAGATCTACAGATTCAGTGCAAGTGCTATCAAAATTCCAATGGCCCTTTTTTGCCAAAATAAAAAATCTAATCTTCAAATTCATATAGAATTAAAAGGGACCTTGGATAGCCAAAACAATTTTGAAAACAGAAGAACAAAGTTAGAGCACTCACATTTCCTGATTTTAAAACTTAATACAAAAGCCATAGTAATTAAAACAATGTGGTACTCATGAGAATAGACATAAGACCAGTAGGATAGAATTGACAGTTTAGAAATAAGCTCATGCATCTCTGACTGATTGGTTTTTGCAAGGGGAACAAGTGCATTTAATGGGGAAAAACAGTTTTTCAACAGATGGTAGAAAAGAATGAAGTTAGACCACTTAATTCACACAATATACAAAATTAAACAAAAATTAACTCAAAATGGATCAGTGCGCTAAATATAAGAGCTAAAATCACAAAACTCTTAGAGAAAGCTTAGGAGCAAATCTTCAAGACCTTGGATTTGGCAATGAATTCCTAGATATAACACTAGAAGCACAAGTAACAGCAATGAAAAAATTGACAACTTGCCCTTCATCATATTTAAAAATTTCTGTGCATCAAAGGATACTATCAATAGAGTGAAAAAGCAACCCACATAATGGAGAAGATTATTTGAAAACTGTATATCTGGTAAGGGTCCAGTATTCACAAAATATAAAGAACTCTTACAAACTCAACATCGAAAAGACAAACAACTCAATTTTTAAAATGGCCAAAGGACTTGAATAAAATATTTCTTCAAAGAAGATATACACATGCATCTGTACATGAAAAGATCCTGAACATCACTAATCATCACCGAATAGCTAATCAAAACCACAGTGAGATACCACTTCACACCTGGCTATAATAAAAAATGGAAAATAACAAGTGTTGGCAAGAATGTGGAGAAATTGGAACCTTTGCCCATTGCTGGTCGGAATATAAAATGATACAGTCTCTATGGAAAACAACTTTCTGGGTTTCTCATATTTTAGCTAGATTTAAAAGCTATACATTGAATTACCCTATGAACCAGCAATTCCACTCCTAGTTATATACCCAAAGGAATTGAGAGCAGGGATCCCAACAAATATATGTATGCCAATGTTCAGAATGACCAAAAGGTGGGACAACCCAAGTGTCCATCAACAGACAAATGAATAAACAAAATAGGGTCTATACATGTCATGGAATATTATTCAGCCATAAATGAATGAAGATCTGATATGTCCTACACCATGGGTGAGCCTATGCTAAGTGAGACACAAAAGGACAAATATTGTATGATTCTATTTTTATGAAATCTGGGATACGGAAATTCATAGAGACAGAAAGTAGATTAGAGGTTATCGGGCACTAAGGGGTGGGGAACAGAGCATTATTGGATATGATTATAGAGATTCTGTTTGGCATGATGAAAAGAGTTTTGGAAATAGTGGTGATGGCTGCACAACATTATGAATGTGATTAATGCTACTGAACCGTACACTTAAAATGGTTAAAACAGCAAATTTTATATGTTATGTATTTTACCCCAATTTACAAACATTTATTATGTTTGTAAAGACCATTGAATTATATACTTTAAATGGGTAAATTTTATGGCATGTGAATTGCATTTCAACAAAGCTGTTAGAGAAATTTAGGAGGTAGAGTTGGTAGGAAATGGATTTAGATACTCTACTATAGGTAGAAAGAGTAATTGAGTATATATGGGGAACATAGTGAATATTTGTCATTCTTTACAGCCACACAGCAGCTGAACCTCTTCCTGTGTCTGAGAACAGAGTCTGCCTCCTATCACAGTAGTTGAAAAACCATGCATTCATTTTCGAGCCTCCTAGGAGCCAGGACATAAAGAGCATAGGATCTAGACCCTGCCAATCACACCCACCCTCTTTATGGCTCTTCATCCCCAGTGTTTAATCAGAAGATGGTGACACGAAGCAGTGAAGTCACACAGATTCCTTCCCTGTGGGGCAGAGCCTGAGAAGGTGGCTGCACCCCTCTGCAGGGACATTAATTCTGGTGACAACACCGAAGGTGTCAGACACGCAAGCTGTGGTTTCTCTGTCCAACATTGTAGACGGCGGTGCTTTCATGAGACCATTCCTGCAGTCTGATTTGGGGGATGACCACTGGTTCTGTGGCCTCCAACCCTGGTTTGCCAACCCTCCCACGGATTGTGTGAATTGCCTGGTAATTTTGAAATAAGTAAGTGTTCTGTTTACATTAGCCACATTTGGTCTCTGTTGCTTGCAGCAAAGTACCCTACACAATATAAAAATTGGTCCCAGATCCTTGGGAACTTGAGTGGAATATGGAATGGATTTTTCCGGACAACATGTAATTGAAGGAAGGAAAACTCCAGCTAGTACTAAGGAGAGGAGTTCTGATGGCCCCTGCTATGTGTAAGTGAGACGTGACCTAGGTGGTCAGCTCTGGACATGTGGAATAAAGGACTCGCTGAAGACGTACTGAGGAGCCTGACGGACCACTGTCAGGGAACAGGATAACAAACATGAAGACATGGCGAAGTCCTAGTCCTCACCCCACCAAGGCAGACCTCGTTCCTGACACTGCAGAGTCTCCAGTTCACCAGTGACCAAACAGAGTGGTCCAAACAGAGTAGCCATCCAGCCCCCAGGCAACAGATGGATTAGGCTGTGTCTTGAAGGTGCCATGGAGAATGGCACTCAGGTGCCATTCCAACCCCCTTTGAGTGGCCCTTCATGTAACACAGAGGCTAAACGCCACATTTGCTAGTCTCCTGCAACTGGGGTTTTGGATGAAAATTGAGAGAAAAATGTGATGGTGCAAGAGGGGTGAGGCACATCTTCCTGCTGATTTAGCAATTGCTGCAGGAGAGAAGGTCACAGAGATGTTGGGTATCTCTTCAGCAGCATTTTCAGGGGCCGGACAGTTTTGTTCTCTCAATCAACTGTGTCAAAGTCTTCCATTCAATCCTCAGGACTCCGTGTTCCGATCACTTAGAGGACTTAATACCCAAGAGGAAGAGGCTTCCACCAGCTGATATAGTAATTCTGTCTTTAAACTGGAAGTCTAAGCCTGCCAGCTGGCCACATTAGGGTTCTTACGACCTCCAGTGAGCAGGTAATACAGGAGGGGCCGTGCAGTCGGATGGAGGGGCTGAACTGATTGTCAAGAGGAAATAAGGACCGTGTTACACATGGGAGTCAGGTGGAGAGTGTGCTCGGACCCGGGGGGGGGGGTTCCCTGGGGATACCCTGATGCGCCTGACTTCTCTTTTCCAGTGATAAATATTACTGGAAGTCTGTAAAGGCAGGGCCACCAAAGGCTCCTATCTTTCAGGGATGACTGTTTGCATCAACCCCCAGCACCAAGGATTAACTGAGGGATGGTAGGAGACAAGGGGAATAAGAATTTAAGGAACTGCTTGCTCGATTTGCTTAGTAGAGCTACAGGGTGGTCACAAAACTATGCCACAAAAGTTCTCTGTGCTTTCTTCCGCACTGCTCCAAGGAGAAGGAAAATTGTTTGAAATCATCCCTCTCTTTTTTCTTCTACACCATTAAGAGGCATTTTTTTCTTTGAGTTTTATTGAGATATAATCGACATGTAGCCCTTACATGACAAAATATGGAGATGTGATCATTTTAGAAATAAGGCAGACATGGTCATTATATAAGATCCTGGATTTGAAGCTGCATGCAGAAGAAGAGAAAGTTCTGGACAGATAACAAAATGGGGCTTTGTTGTATGAGGGAGAGTTGCATTATGTCAGGTCGGAGCATTTTCTTTTTTTAAGAAGTGTAAGTGTGTGAGGAGCACCTGGGTGGCTCAGTCGGTTAAGCTTCTGACTTTGGCTCAGGTCATGATCTCAGGGTCCTGGGATTGAGCCCTGAGTTGGGCTCCTCACTCAGCGGGGAGTCTGCTTCTCCTTCTCCCTCTGCTCCTCCCCCTGCTCATGCTCTCTCTCTTAAATAAGTAAATAAAATCTTAAAAAAAAGGAAGAAGTGTAAGTGTGTAAAGAGCATATGTTGAGCAGTCAGTGGGGTGGACGGTAGATACTGTCCATTCTTTGTGGCCACCTGACATCAGAACCTCATTCCTATGCTTAAGGAATTGACCATCTTGTGATGCAGAACCGCTATGCCCATTCCTGAAGCAAAAAAGGCTGGATACTCACCTCCTAATATTCGTTGCATGAAGCCACTTACATGAAGCCATTATACTTTGTCAGCCAAATGCAGTGCTTTCCCTCCCCCCAATCCCCATCCTCTTTGTTGGTTGTAAGCCAGTCATAAAAGTAAGCCGGTACTACATAGACTCCATCCTGGTGAAGTTGGTAATGGCGGCATCAGTTGTGATTTTTGCAGTAGCCTCCGAGGTCCGGGATGAGAATTTTTAGTGATGCAAACAGCAGTGTCTGTGCCCAGAGGCAGTGCCAGTTCTGTGATTGACCAGGCTTCGATTTTGGCCCTGCTAAGATAAACTGTGGCTCAGCAGTCTTGCTGTAGCATCTGTGAGCTACTGAATATCCTTCCAGTAAAATCCTTCCGACTTAGATTAATCAGGCTTGCAACTAAGAATCCTCACTGACATAGTAGGTGTGGTGAGGGAAGAATCAAGGATGACAGTTAGCTACCCAGTGGCTTGTACAACTGGGTAGCAACTGGCCCGACTATCTGAGATGGATAACGATGATGAGATTGATATTGGATGAGTTGAGCATGAGTTGCCTTGGAGACATGCAAATGGGTATGTCCATTGGATATGCCAGTCTCGTCCCCAGGAGAGATGTGAACTGGACATAGACTTGTATTTACCAGCACAGAAAGGACAAATGGAGCCTTCCAAGTGGATGAGCCCCCCAGGGTGAGTGTGTAAAACGAGAAGAGGGCCTAGGAATTTCATGATTAGAAGGATGAAGCCTGCAAGCAAGCTGCAAAGGTTGATGGGAGCTAAGAGCACAGAAGCCAAGGCTCACCTGTGTTGAGCGTCATTGACTGAATATCTAAGTGGGATGATGATGGGATGTGTGTCTGGACGTGAACCACTGACCCTGCCAAGAACACTCTCAGGGAAATGGTGGGGCTGGTGGCAGCATGCAGTGGAATGGAGGGAAAGGGGTCTTGCCCCCAGCCCCGCAGAACCGGGAGCGCCCTACAGCAGGGATGGCAGTCAGATGCCCAAAGCTGCTCCTGCAGTCACCAGACTCTGTTCCTTTTCTACTGAAGTGACTGGGGAGGGCGGTGAGCAACCCCCCAGAGTACAAACACCTGCTTTAAGAAGCTGGGGTGTGAAAGGTAGGAGAGATTTAGGGAAGGAGATGAAGAAACAGTGTGGGGTTGAAGGAGGATTAGTTCAGAACATAGGAGAAAAATTGGGTGACAAATTCATTCTGACTTTTGTGCTGAAAGTTCCCTGAGTCCAGGGAACCCCCTAATTCCCCAGTAAACTGGGGTGGTTGGTCACCATAAGTCCCGATGCTGACGACATCGAGTTAATATCAAATGCTGGACTGAGGGGTGCCCAGCTACAGAGCAAGGTCCCGGGGGGAGAGAACGGCACCAGAGCTTCATAAAAGGACAATTATCAGGCTCAGACAGGAGAGGGCACCTCTTCCATGGTGATGGAGAAACAGAAAAGAGGTGTGTGCACTGGGGGAACCCTGCAGTGATGACAGACAGTGGAGGGAGTTGGTCTTTTCTCTGTGAGACTGTAGCACAGGAGGTCATTTCCTGGGTCTGAGCAGCGAGGTGATGAGGTAGGAGGTGTGAGGAAAGCAGGACAAGGTTGCAGTCCTCTCCTGAGACGAGAGGGCTACGCTTTCTAGGGACCCGCTTGAAGCTGGATTTGGTGATAGATAGTCATTGTCCTTAAGGAGTCTCCTCTCCTCACTCAAACTCCACGGAAGCAGCAAGAGGGGGCTGGGCTTCTGAGGGTGTCAGTCCAGTGGGACACGGGAAGGGAGAAGACCCACCCACAAGGATGAGCGATGTCCGCACACTGCATGGGGAGAGGAGCTGGCCTTGTAGGGCGGAGGCGGCTGCCCCGCAGATGCCTGCAGGGGCCGAATCGGTGCAAAGGGGCTCAGTATCCATGTGCAGATGTCACGAGGCTCGGGATCAATAATAGGAAGGTGGGGGTGAAGTGAGAAGTCTGGGTACAAGGTCACTTAATTCTTCAGTGCTCTGTCCATGCGGCCACCATGTCACTATTGCCATGCCATCGCTGGGATGCCTGAAAGATTCTTCTCTGGGGAAACGAAGAGAAAGACTCCATAGCTCATATTTGCTGGGCCTGGTGTGGCTTCCCTGCGTCAACCCCACGCAGTGTGGGAGGGACACTTCCAGAGAGGAAATTTGGGGCACTACCCCACCCCAAGAAATAGACATAGGAATGGGTGATGGGTGGACACACACCCCGCTCTTACTGGGGATCACATGGAAGCTGGACCTAAGGAAAGAAAAGGAGGCCAGCCAAAACATTGGGGAGAATGTTCCAGGCACAGGAATCAGCACAGGCAAAGGCCGGGAGGCGGGAAAGGGAGTAACATAGTAAAAACACCGAAGGAAGAGTCGTGTGTCTGGCGCCTCGGGAGCAAGAAGAGAGGTGTGAGATGAACTGAAGAGGTGGAAGGGAGTGGGCTTTGCAGACCCTCGCGGATCACGGGTGGAGTGATGGGAAGCAGAGAAGTTCTGCTGAGCAGCAGGCAGCCTGGCTATGTTCTGTCCCACGTGCCGAACCAGCAGTCTGTCACAGGGTCACGTGGAGGGGAAGATGCCTGGGGCCCAGGTGGTGACAGTGAAGGTGGAAAGACGTGGCTAGTGTGGGACGGGTGCTGGAGGCCTCCCTGCTCTACCTGGGTTCCTCTACCGTCCAGCCGCCACCCGACAGCCAGCAGGCTCTCTGCAGCCCGCTAATGAGGTCAGGGTTGTTGAATGAATGAAGCTCTGGTGCCTCAGCGATCAGACAATCGAGCACAAATTACCATAGTATTATTTAATTCAAGGTAACAAGCACTCATATAGCACTTATATATGCAGTGACGGACCCAGAGAGGTTAAGCGGTTTGCCCAAAGCCACACAGCAGGCAAATGGCACAGAGGGTATGGATGCATGCTCTCAGTCACATACTCTTGGCTCTTTCCACAAATTTAAAATAAATGATTTTTTTTTTAACTGAAGCATATTGGGGGCTGGATCATTTGTAAGAAAGAACCAAAGAATAGATTTACAAAAGAGGCTGGGTTGAAAACAAAGGTTCAAGTACAACATTTCAAAGGAAATTTTTAAGCAATGTAACACATATGATTGTACTCAGGAAATTACAGCAATAGGCCAATTACGACAGCTTGCACAGGCAAGCAGCAAGCCAAGATAAGGTGACTCAGTTTAAGCAAAAAAAAAAAAAAAATAAATAATAATTCGCAGATTGGGCAGGCAAGCGGCAGATAATAAGTACTGGGGGCAGCAACTGCAGGTGCTAATCAGGAGAGAAATTCTGCGCACAGCCCACCTCAAGGGTGCCTGGAAGATGCTGGTCTTGCAGACCAGGCAACCTTGGCAGGAAAGTTAACCACCACTAGCCAGAAGCGGCAGCTTCTCTAGAGGAAGATGTAATGCAACTTTAAAACGCCAAAGCATTCTTTGCTTCTGGTTTTAGAATTCGGAAATAATGGCCTCAGGAAATAATGCAATTCCTTCCATCTAGACTCTGGACCAATGAGGTGTGAGCCCTAATTTCCCTATCTATCAAATGAGCTCTAAGCAACTTTTGACTGTAAAGGGGGTTTATTCACCTCGGTGGCCATGCTTCTATGTTAAATGGCTGAATTGGGGGTTTAGTTCTTTCGCATCTTCATTTTTTTGAATACCAGTTCTTTAGAGATGTGGAAACTTGAAGAAGTACACTGTAAAAATGGGATTTCTGCCCACATTGAGCGCTACTCCTCCAGCCCCGGGGTAAACACCAGGAGCAATTGTGTGCACCCCTCCAGAGTTGCTGTGTACATAATACACATTTTTGTCTTTAGAAACAAGTGGAAACGCTGTGAAGCGTCTGCCTTCGGTTCAGGTCATGATCCCGGGGTCCTGGGATCGAGCCCCCTGTGGAGCTCCCTGCTCAGCAGGCAGCCTGCCTCTCCTTCTCCCTCTGCCGCTCCCCCTGCTCGTACTCTCTCTCTCTCAAATAAGTAAATAAAATCTTACAAAAAAAAAAAAAAAAGAAACAAGTGGAATCACGTTACCTACGTACATCTACTCTCCACGTACCATGTTATTGCCATCTTTCAAAGTCAATAGAAATAGAGCTACTTCTTTGTCATTGCCATTCAGAATGCCACTGTATGGATGTATCATCATTTATTTAACTAATGGCCCCTTGGTGGGCACTAAGAGTTGTTCCAGTTTTTCCTCCTCCAGATAACTCTGTAGTCAAAATCCTGGTGGCGTGAGTCTTTGCTCACTTAGGTGCTTATTTCTGTGGGACACATTCTGAGAAGTGTATTGCGAGTTCTGAGACAGATTCTAGGAAGTGTATTGCAGGTTAAAAGGTGGGCACATTTGAACATGAGACGCCTACCGCCACACTCACTTTGAAAGTGTGCATCCATTTGCACTTGATTTCCATACCGCTCCTGCCAACAGTGGATATTATCGCTCACTGGGGTTGCCAGTTGGATAAGTAAAAAATTCTCATTGTAATTTCATGTATTCATTATTAATGAAGTTACTCATGTTTCCATATGCTTCAAAGTCATCTGCAATTGAGTTTTTGCAAAAATTAGCTATTCTTGTCCTTCGCCTATCTTACTATTGGCTGTTGATCCTTTTCTGTGGATTTGTAAGAACTCTTACATATTAAAAATATTAACCTTTTATCTAGAATAAAAATTATAGTTATTTCCCCCAACTTTCTGACTTTGGTTTTTTGTTTGTTTGTTTGTTTAAAGATCTATTTATTTTATTTTAAGAGAGAGAGCACGAGCAGGACAGGTAGAGGGAGAGGGAGAGAGAGAATCTCAAGCAGACTCCACACTGAGCGCAGAGCGCAACTCGGGGCTCGATATCACAACGCCGAGGTCACGACCTGAGCTGAAACCAAGAGTAAGATGCTTAACCTAGTGCACCACCCAGGCACCCCTAACTTCTTGTCTTTGAACTTGGTTCAGTGTGTCTGTTATCAAACCAAAGCTGCTTGGTTTTTACTCAATTAAATATGCTTATCTTTTCTCTTATAGCCTCTGGGTTTCATGTTACGCCTTAGCCCCAAGATTATAGATTTGTTCCCCCATATGTTTTTGGGTAATTTTATGTGTAATTTCAACACTTAAATCTTTAATTACGTGGGAATATTTTTATGTTTGGCATGAGGTGAGGATCTGACCAGTGATCCCAATATGATGCTCTTTTCTGTTACGAGTAGGTAGTTTGGACCAATTCTCTCAAGCTCCATTTTATCTGGTTTCTACTTGGCAAAAGCGCAAAGTGAGAGAAAACATTTTCTAGACTCCCCAAAGCTGAGGTTCTGGAAGCAAATTACCTTCTGTCATTTAGATGCACTTGTGAGTGATTTTGGAAGGCAGGAGTGAGCCATCTTCCCATGTCTCTTGAGTGTTGCCACTGGCAAGGACCTCAGCAACGCGGAGCTTCCTTGCATGGTGTCCCCAGTGTCCATCCTCCAGTGTCCTGGAGATCCAGGAGCAGCGGTGAGAGGGGCAGCTGCTTAATGTGACTTCCGGTTCCCAGACCACTGCTTTGGGCACCACGGTCTGGTATCCTGAACGTGAGAAGCAGCTGTTCTTGTTTCTCAAGTGGTTGCTTGTTTCTGGCATGGCTTCAGCGACAATGCCCGAGTTAGCTCCAAAGGCCCCCGTTGAATAAGCTCTATGTGCACTGAGTCATCCGAGGAGATCCAGCCTGGAATATGCTCCTGTCGAACTTCCAATGCTGTTGTAAACATCTCAAGCGCCCAGCGCGACTTCTATTCCCTGCACTCACCTCGACTGATACAGTCTTCGGTTTAAATGCTCCCAGTGATCATACACAGTTTCACGTTTATAGGTGAATCTATTTCTAGAATTTCAATTCCATTCCATTGATCAATTCAGTGACGTCACATTGTTTTAATTAATAAATTCATCGTGTTTGTGTTTTTTTTTCAAAGCCAACTCAGTCATTTTGGAATATTTATTCTTCCAACTGAAAACGAGAATCAACTTTTCAAGTTCCTCAAACTACTCACTGGACTTTTGACTGAGTGGAATTATCCTTATTGGTGAGTTTAGGGGTAACTGTTATCGTTACGATATTGACTCTTTTTTTAAAAAGATTTTTATTTATTTACTTGAGAGAGAGTGAGTGAGAAGGGGGAGAGAGAGGGAGAGAGAATGTGAAGCAAACTCTGCACTGAGCACAGAGCCTAACGTGGGGCTCAATCCCACAGCCGTGAGATCGTGACCTGAGCCGAAACCAAGAGTCGGACGCTTGATCGACTGAGCCACCCAGGCCCCAATACTGACTCTTAAGCCAGAAATGTGTTCAATCTTGTCACTTATATGTCTCCTTTTATGCCATTATTCGGTGTTTAATAGTTTTCTTTACCCAGGTCAGCTTGTACTTTGTTGCTCGGTATAGTATGAATTATTTACCAGTTTTTTATTATGAATCTCACACTTTCCCCAATTGTACTTTAAATATATTTAAGTATAATATGTTAAAATATAATAACAAGAGCTGGCATTTATTAAGCATTCTTTAGGTGCACCAAATGTTTTTTATGTTATGCGTTACATATTATTCAGACACAAATGAAAATCTGTAGGTCGCCAAATACTCACCCAACAATAGCTTAAACAAATCCGGATTTGTTTCTCACACATTACAGAAGCTCAGAGATGTGATAACAGGTTGCTGACATTGGCCCTTTTCGTCCTTATCAGACAGGTGTCACAGTTCCAGCATTAACTCCATTTTTAAGGTGGAAGCAAAGGAAAACAGGAGACATCTGTGACTTCATCCATCCCTCTGGCCAGAATTGTGTCAAACAGCCACCCCAGCTCCAAGGAAGTCTCTGAAAGTGTGTGACGGTTGCAAAAACCCCAAAGAACAGGGAGGCTAGAAGAGTGAGCCTGGGATTAGGTGTTGAGGGAGTCAAACTACAGTGACTTCCCAGAACCTCTGAGGGCAGCAAGGTTCAGCACCCCAAGTTCACACTTGAGGAGACAGGAGCCCCAGGAGTTTGGGCATGAGCCGTGGTCACGCAGCAGCAGGGGTGAGCGCAAGCTGGCCGCCACTCCGTGACACCTGTCTCCAGTAGGCAGGAAAGCCACTGTTTTTAAATGTTGACATTTTGTCCAGCTACACTGCTAAATTCTCGCATTTTCCTGCCTACTATTTAGGCAAATGAATGTATTGGGTCACATCTTCCCTGTCATAATGATAATTCTTTTTCCTTCCTCATTTCTCAGTTTTGATGTCAAAAATAATGGGTATTGTTTGTTTTCCTATTTAAATAGGAAGGCTTTATTGTGTTGCTGTTAAGTAAATGATTAAATTTGTCTTGGAAAAGAATGCTCTCCAGGGGCGCCTGGGTGGCTCAGTCGTTAAGCATCTGCCTTCGGCTCAGGGCGTGATCCTGGCATTCTGGGATCGAGCCCCACATCAGGCTCCTCTGCTGGAAGCCTGCTTCTTCCTCTCCCACTCCCCCTGCTTGTGTTCCTTCTCTCGCTGGCTGTCTCTATCTCTGTCAAATAAATAAATAAAATCTTAAAAAAAAAAAAAGAATGCTCTCCAAATAGTTAATGGTAAAAACATGTATTTTCCGTAACAACAAAGTCTCCTAGTTTACCCTTCAAAATGTTTCCCTTTATCACGACAAATTTCCACGCTCTGATGCATCTCCAGTAAAGTTAACGAACGCATATCATACCCAAAAAGAGTGCTCCAGAGGGCTTCCCAGATGCTTTCCCAGCAAACTTCAGTTTCACTTAGAAATTAAACAATTTTGCTGGAATGTATAAAAGGTTGGTCCCCCGGTCAGGAGTGGTTTGGGTGGCTCTGCTGGAGACAAAGGAAAACAGGCACCAATTTCTCTACAAGGCTCCACCATTTGCCAATCTTACTAAGGTATCTAGTGCCAGGAACGTATTTTGGGGGAATATAGCTGCATTTTACGTCTTCTACAGATTCTAGGAGAAAGAAAAAGCTGGCTGTCTGGGATTCTAGAAATCGAAGCCCGAGGCAAAGCTCGTGTGCTGAGGCTTTCTTGGGAGGGACAATTCCAGAGCTGCAAGATGAGGAGAAGGGATTGGCTAGGAGGTGGTGTGTTACCAGCCTGACTACAGCTCTCCCAGCAAACGAGCCCTGCTCAGTGACGGCGAGCACCGTGCAGCTAAGCACGGTTTGCCCAGCTCCCACCTCGACCTGCTCAGGGTCCACCTTGTGGGCTCTGCACCAACTCTCCTGCACTTGAGTTCCGTGTTACCCACCCCACGGCAGTCTCAGGGAAGGACAGGCCCCCACCTTCTGTGCCAGTCTGAGTTTCTCAGTGATGGAGGCATCGGGGTGTCTGTCCAATCTGCTGGGTCTGACCTGGTACAGGGAGGAAGCGGGGATGAAGCCACCCACACAAGAAATCACTTGAGATGGCTGGTGGGGTGGGAGAGGGGAAGATGCCCTGGACAGGGCCTTCCCTCCCCACCTCCCCCGGAAAGCAGCGGGCAGGGACCCTGGGGTAGCTGAGGCCCAGGCAATTCCACAGGAGCGGACACTGGGTCTCGGGGCAGTGGCTGCTTTCATTATGGAAGAGGTCACCTTCTTGTATATTAGGAGAAAGGTCCAGAGTGGCACGGGTCAGGGCGCATAATGAGTCCTGTGTTGGGAACCACCACACAGATGGCTACGAGCAAAGGGGTCAATGCCTGGAGGCTGGAGGCATGTGGGTCTCAGCTGGGGTCGCACCTGTCAAGCTCCGTTCCTGCCTCACAGTCCGGCTGGGCTGTCTGCACGTGGGGTGAGCCACATAGGAGGACACGGCCGGGAGGCACTGAGTGCCCCGGCTCACTTGCAGCCTGGTCAGCTGCGGTCTGACTCCTGGTCCCAACACCTCTCATCTCTTGACAGGGTGGCATGAGGGTGCAACGCCGTGAAAGTACACAGGCAGGTCCAAGTGCCCTGGAGGTACCTGTGACTGTAGCCCCGAGTGGAACCGAAGCCTGCATGCGGCACACGGAGAGCCCACTGCTGAATCCTCCGTGCATACAGCTTCCTTCCTCCCTTAGGTGTTTGGGCCTGTTTCAGGAATTTTCAGCCCTGGGCAAGTAAACCAACTTTGTACACCAAGATTTCCCCCTCACGTGTCTTGATGAGCTCAGGAAGCTCTGGGGAGGCGCTAATCCCAGGTGCCCCTCCCTGGGGAGCGAGTGGCACCAGTGCTCACCATTCAGGAGTCACAGGGCTTCCTCCCCTAGAGCAAAGCAGGAACATCTGGGGACCTGGGGGGGTGGGGGGTGGGCCGGAGCCACATGGCACAAAATCCCAGAACATGTGACATCTGTCACCACCTTGTCATTGGATGTGACCATGCTCACCTGGCCTCACTCTGTGTGTTTCTGCCACCTTCCTGTCTGCTGGCAATGACTTGGGGAGGCCTGCCTCCTCTGGGACCAGCGTGTGATCCTCCATGTCTCCACCTTTCCATGCTTTGCTGCCTTAGCTCTTCACCCCTGTATGAATAACCAGTGTCCAGTTCCCCCCCTTCTGGGCTCATCCGGCTCACCACTCCCAGCTTGCTCCTTCTGGCGCACGGCTCTGAGCAAAATGTCCATTGAATGGGGCACAACCCAGGCCATTAAGCAGCGGAGTCCCGGCCCTCAACCGCTTCCCCACACTGACGCTTCATGTGTGACATTTTGCACAGAAACCTGTTTGAAACAGGGTATCACTTCTGTAGACCACGTCCTCCAAGCCAGCTGTACCCCTGCCTGCCTGAATCACGCACAAGCCTTGCTGGTGTGGCCGGGCCGGTCTTCCCACCTGTTCCCCGGCTGCAGAATCTTGCATACTCCGGGCTTGGAAGCCCCTTGGGCCACCCTAGATCATTGACTTCCCACCTTCATGTCTTTGGTAGCGGGTCCTTCCATCAGGTATCGTCTCCACCAGTGGTCTTATCTGCAGAATGCCCACACATCTTTAAAATTCTGGTAAGTTCTACCTCTTTCAGGAAGGATTCCCATCTCCCTTCAGTGGAGATTTCGTCTGGTGGCACATGGTCTGGCATTCGGCGTGACAGTTCCACATCGTGATTGCACGGGGCACGGCTTAGTCCGTGGCCCCTGGTCAGTAAACTCGCATCAGGGGAAGGAGTGAAGGAATGAGCTCATGGTCTAGGGCAAGAACGGGGCTTCGATCAACCTTTCCGTGAACGTTTCAGTACCTGAGGTTCAAAAACTGGAAGAATCAGTGAGCTCTTATCCCCAGCGTCGTCCGGCGTGCTCTCTGGTAGACGTGAGCTCTCACTGGTTCAGCTGCATTGAATGAGGGACGGACTCTGTAACGGAATCCATTGTCCACATCACTGAATAGGGACACACGCTGTGCACATACACCATGACGCACACGTACACCCGCTCTTCTGGTGAATGATAGGGTTTCCCTGATGCAGGCTGGTTTTGTGTTGGGTTAATAACAATACGTACGCGTGTCACCATTCCCGGTCAGGTACTTTCCGAAGCACTTAGTAGATCCTAGCTCATTTTCACCTTGGAACAACTTGTTGGCATTGACATTATTATTATCAACGGTTGCAGGAGGGGGAAACCAAGGGAGAGAGAAGTTAGGGAAGGTAACTTGCCCTGTCCACACAGCTCGTGGGCAACAGGCTGGGATGCGGACCCACCAACGGCCGCTCCTCCCTGCTGGGCTCTCTGTCCATTTGCTGGGTGACGACCACCTGAAGGCCTGCTGCGCCGTCATCCAGACAACATACCCACATGGCAACCCTCTACGGACGTGTGTTCCCTGCTTGGGGAGATCATCACAAGCAGGAGCTGCCCAAAAGGCTTAAGCACTTCTGCTCAGTTGCTCAGAGTGTATTATTAAACTGGAAGTTTCTCAGAAGACCAGAAATGTGGTCAAGCACCCAATTTCCGGGCTCCTAAGTGCCTTTACCAAACTGATAGCATTCATTTGAATCTCTTGCTGAAACAAACCACACCTACAGAAGACGCTTTTTGTCTCTAAGTCCGTCAGTGTGCATTTCACGGTGTAATTTCCTCTTGTGCATGTTGTAATTAGGCAAAGAGAAGGTTACGGGGCGAGCCAGCATTAACCAAGATCTTCTTCGTAGGTGCCCAATGTGCAGCTTTCCCCTTCTGCAGTGTGCGCTCGTGGCTCATTCTGGAGAATCACCCCCTGCAAGGCCAGAGGGAGGCTGCAGAGTCCGCTTCAACTCCATCAGCCCTCAGAGGAAGAAACGAGGGTCAGAGAGATGAAATGATTCCCTTTGTGCGCCTGGGGTCTAGAATGCATGAGAACCCCGGCCTCCTGAGTTGTAGCCCTGGATCTTTCCAGTGAATCCCCTGGGCATGACTTCACAGAAATGTTTAGACAAGGTTTGCCTCGGTGACTGGAGCTGCATTGCGGGTGGATGTGTCACCTCTTATTCTTAGTAAGATGTTTTTTGTTAGAGCACATTTCACAATTTTATATTTCGCACTCTTGTGACCCTGCTGTGTCCCCGTTGCCGGCTAACTGCTGCCCCAGTGCTTGCCCCATCACTGGGGATTTTGCAATGAATGCAATTAGCCGCTTCCCAAGTCTTGACCATTTTTGGTGTATTCCCCTGCTCCTCACCTGCCGTCTCTGTGAGTTTCCTTTATTTTGACACGTTTACTCACATATGCCATTTAATCTGAAGGAACACAAGAGCTAACTGAACAATGGGTTCCATCTGCGTGGCCGAGTTTAAAGACACATTTCAGTGTTTGTAATGCTGTACTTGCAACATCTTCTCCTCTTTTGCAAAACTACCTCTTTCTGGTCTTTTCCTGGGTCTTTTGGAAATGCTTTGAAATGTATTCAGGCCATTGGCTGCTTTTGTCTGGGGAAATCATGTAGTCGGTGTAGAGATCTAATTTCTTTCTTAGCTTGAGCAAGAGCCATTTAATACGAAACATTTCAACTTCTCATACTTTAAAGCCTGTGCTTCTATGGGGAGTTTATTTGACCATCTTCTATTACCCAATTTCCCACAAAAACTAGTTTTTGAATAATAAGGCCGAGCATGATAATGGAACTGTGGATGGAACCAGGTGGCAGAGGCTAGGAAAGGCAGAGAGGAAATTCTAAACCCTCACAATGTCTGGGTTGTGGCTGGGATAGGCAGGGGGCAAGACAGTGAGGTAGAAGCTTGGTAGAGGAAGGAACCCAGAGGACCAGTGAGGATTTGGTGACTGGGGAAAGGCCAAAGGAAAAACTAAGAATTCATCGAATAAGGCGTGCCTGGGTGGCTCAGTTGGTTAAGGGTCTGACTCTTGATGGGCTCAGGTCATGATCTCAGGGTCGTGGGATTGAGCCCCGTGACAGGCTCTGTGCTTAGTGTGGAGCCTGCTTAAGATTCTCTCCCTCTCTTTCTCCTTCTCTGCCCCACTCCCTGAGACCCCCCCACATTTCCCCTACACCTCCTTGCATGCTGGGAAAAAACAAACAACAAACAAAACAGATCAAATAAATCAGGAGAAGAAAACACAAAAGAATAAAGGTCAACACAAGCAGAAGGTGGAAAGAGAAGGCCCAGGGAAGGACAGGAGCAAGCCTAATGACTGGAAATGGCATAAAGTGTACAAATAAAACAGAGAGCAAGCATGAAAGAAAGAAATACCCATTCCAGGAAGTTTCTGCCTAAACATTCAATGACTCATTAGGTCACAGCAAAATACCAGCATAAATCGCATACTGACGGGTGTGGGCAGGCCTTCTGTGGGTGACAAGCAGCTGCGATCGCTGCCACACTGGCTCCCTGTTGAAAGCCTAACCCAAACACAAAACAAAACGAGAACCCCTGAATTCCTAGAAACTGTGCAGCCCCTGTTCATGAAGTTTACAGGATGGACACCAGACCGTCCATAAGCACAGTGCAGCGGGAAGAGTGTGGTCCTGGCCTCAGGAGCCCCGAGCCTGGCTCTGGGGCCCCAGTGGTGGCTAAAGGGTTTCTAATGATGGATAGTTTCTGGAAGAAATCCAGAAGCCACGATGTGGAACAGGTAAGGTGGAGCTGTCCAAGCTGGGTCACCAGGCTGGGAGCCTGACTTCCTTCTGCCCTGCAATGGCCCCTCCCCTGGGCATCTCCGTAGCATTCTCAGTCAGGGGGCACAGCCTGCCCAGCGTCCAGCTTGCCAAGCTGCGGGGTCTTTTCTTTTTTTGACCAATTGCTTGCCAATCCTGAAAAATCAGGATATTTTACCAAAAAAAAAAATTTTTTTTTGATGTCTACTGTCTTTTGAAAAACTGGAGCCTGGAGCCCCTGGAAATCTGTCCTGTGCAGCAACGACCCACGAGGGCTGAAGCATGGTGTGTGGCTCTCCTGCAGCCACAGGCCCGTGCAGCTAACCTCAAGTCTCCATACGTATCCAAGATTGTTGCTACCTCTGCCTGATGAGGCCCCGAAGAAAGAGCTCTGGAGACACGGCCCCTCGGGGATCTTCTAACTTGAAATGTTCTGCAGTTGTAAGGCACTCTCCAGCTCAGGAAGGAGAAGCCACACTTGTAGTCATTCCGCTCTCCTTATATTTGCTTAACCAGAAAGTATAGTGGGAATGTAATCAGAAGTAGCTGATTGTGACGGACTGTCTTTTGCCCGTAGTCCCAATCAGAGCCCGTGCCTCCTCCTCCCGGGCATCCTCCACCCCACGCACTGACAGGGGCTGAGAGTAAGGAAGTTCTGACTTCATGCTTCAACCAGAACCCCCTTCCTCCTCCTCCTATCAGGGACCTGGTCACAGCCCTGCTCTACTGTCAGGCTGACGTCTTCCTAGAAGCCTCCCCACCCTGAGTAATTTGTTTCCAGTGTCTCGGGTTTATGCTCCATTGACTTGTACTTACTCTGCAAGTGCTTGCCTATTCTGTGAATGTTCTGCATACACTATCAGACACACTACCTCTTGGGTAATGGGGACAGATCCGTCATTGTATTGCTCAGTGGTTTCCCAATCACCAGGAGGAGCTAAAGAGTTACTTTCTAAGTTGGTATCACAGACATCTCTTGTACTTCATCTGATTTCCAAGTAGGATGGCAACAAGATATGCACAGATACGATACAGGCACACTTTAGAGCCCGCCCTCCAGTAATCAGGTTTCAAAATTCAGCATAAAGTAACAGTTTCCGAGTTCAGAGAACCCCCCCCCCCACCACCATCATTGTCTGGGGTGACTCCAATCACGTTACCTACTTTTCTTCCATTTCAAGTTGTCCTTCTATGAAATCATTCACTACTTATTCTGCAACAACCTCGGAATTCCATGCAATTAATTAAAAAATCAGAACAATGTGGAGAACATGTTGTAGGTGTGGGGTAGGGGAGCTCTGCGGCTCTGGATTTCTAGGAATTAGCTGCATTTCTAACCCTGAAAAGGTAACTGACTTATGGATATCATTTTCATTTCATCTAAGTGAGGTTTTCAAACTCTAATGGGCATTGTGAGGGTTTGGAAAAAGGAAACATGATAGTAAAAAATGAGAGAAGTGGAAATTATAAGCCAAAATCAAGACTTATTTTCAACAGAGTCAACTCTGTTGGAATAAATGCCTAATAGAAGGGGCAGACTCAAAAGCCATAGACAGATGTGCTGCTTGAATAGGTGAGCGCCGGGACAGTGGATTTGGCAAAGATATTAAAACCCATATTGCATGCCCAAATTGTCAGGGCCTTGTTGGGAAACCTACACTTTACCAGATGAATTGTGAATAGTGTGTGTTCTGAACCACAGTATTGTCCCTGAAGAACGGTTTGAAGTGTGAGGCTTTCCAAAAACCAGGTGATAAGTCATAAACATTTTTAAACATCACTCTTTGGGTTCTTATTACTACTGTGTCATGTGAGAACGGGGAAGACGGAAAGACACACGTAGCAGATTTTCTACTGATGACTGGCATAGGCGATAGTAGCTGGGGGTTCAGTCTACTCTTCCCTTTACTTCGGGGTTTGGTTCAAATTTGTCTTAAAAAAATGTGTCATGGGGAAAAGAATGGAAAGTTACAGACGGCAGTCAGTCCAGCTCCTGCATAGTCTAAGCAGAGCAAGAGGTCCATCCCCACCTGCCACATCCCCTATTTGGGCAAGTCTGTGCGTCACTGTAAGGAATATGGCTCCCTTCGCAAAGGCAGACTCGCTGGCTCTCTCTTTCATTCTGTAAACGCGCTATGTGTGTGCCACGTGCCTTTACAGCCTGCAGCGCGCGATGCCTGAAGAACACGCCGCGAGGTGCCATTTCTCCCGTTTCTTTACGTCTCTTACGTAGCCCGGGAATTTAGGGGAGAAGACAACCGCATCCAATTAGGGGCAGAAATGACACTAAGGAGCCGCTAGCGCCGAGATCACCGGAAGAGACCCCGCGCGGCCGCGTCCAGCCCCAGCAGCGCGCGCCAGCGGGCGTACTGGCCGGGCGCACCCGCGGCGGCCACCTCTGCGCGTGGCCGGGGGCAGATGGACCTCAGCGAGCCTCATTTCCCAGTCCTATTACGCAACAACTTTGCATCCGTCATCTTCGCCCTAATTGTGCAGGGGGCGGTGTTTGTGTGTTGCGCTTTCTCTCCCCGCTCCGGGCGGTCGCGCTCCCCGGAGAGACGCGCGGGGGCATTGTAATAGCTGCCTACGCAGCACCGCGGGGCTCCAACCGGCAGCCAGTCCTCCTCCCCACGGCCGCCCGCCCCGAGCGCTGGCAGCTCGCCAGCGCCCCCCTCACATTTCCCCCCTTCGCCCACCAAGGAGGAGGGGTCCTCCCGCGAGGGTGCGGGGAGGGGCAGGCGGAGGTCCGTGCCACGCCCGGGTCGCCGCAGCCCGGGGCCCTCGGCCGGGTACTCGGTTGGCAACAGGTAGTCCCGCCGCTGCTTGCTCGGGGAGACAAAAAGCGCCTGTGAGTGAGCGCGGATTGCCGGGCTCCCGGAGGCACCGCGGCGACGGGAGGGCGAAGGCATTGGTGGGAGAGCTGGACGGCAAGGGGGGGGAGCTAGGGCCCCTCCCCAGCTCACCGCGGTAGCGGCGGCGGCGCCGGCCGTTGCGCAACCCTAGAGCTGGGCGCAGGGCGCGGGGCGCGGATCCTCGCCGCGCTCGGGCGGCGGCGCTGGCCGCAGCCGGGGAGGGACGCCGGCGGCCGGCGGCGCAGCGGGGAGGGGGGAAGCAGAGCGGGCGGGGGGAGGGGGGGGCGGGCCGGGGGGGCGGGGCCGCGGAGAGCCCGCCCCCGCCGGCCGCGGCCATTGGCGGCGGGCCGGGGGCGGGTGCGGGCGCGGCGATTGGGGCCGCGGCCGCCCGTCACCGCGAGGCTGGCGGGCGGCGACGTAGCGCGGCGCTCGGAACTGACCTACTAACACACATCTCCCGGCGCGGCCACGGCGCCCGCGGACCCGGCGCGCCGCCCGCCTCCCGCGCCGCGCCCTCGCCGCCGCCCGCCGCCG
The DNA here is from genome assembly GCF_023065955.2 of Ursus arctos. Classification (NCBI taxonomy): domain Eukaryota; kingdom Metazoa; phylum Chordata; class Mammalia; order Carnivora; family Ursidae; genus Ursus; species Ursus arctos. Next base: position 3,389,654 of record NW_026623019.1, on the reverse strand, counting down.
CCGCCGCCCCGGAGGCCCGGCCCGAGCCCCGCGCGCAGCGGGGCCCCGCTCCCGGCCGCCCGCGCTCTCTCCCCGCCGCCCGGGCTCGCCGTCCCGAGAGCAGGAACACGGTAAGCGCTCCGCCCACCGCCAGCCCGGCCCGGCGCCCCGCTCCCCGCCCGCTCCCGGGGCGCGCGGCCGGCGGGCGCGGGGCGCGGGGCGCGGGCCGGACTGTGCGCGGGGCTGGCCGGCGGCGGCGAGTGTGCGCGGGGCATTCATTACATAAACTTTTGCTGCCTTGTCAGGAGGGGACTCGCCACCTTAAGGTGGCTGCTTTGATTGCAGCGCCCTCGCGCCGGCACGTAGTCCGGGCTGGCTTGCGCTCCCCCCCGCTGCTGTTGCATAATGTCTCCTGATTTCAGGAAAATTGATGTTTTGGTGGAGGAGAGCGCCGGGGAGGCTGAGCCATCTCGAGCGGGAAGGGCAGCGCTCCCTCCTTTCTCGTCCCTTCTGCGGGGCTGGCGGCGGGGGAGGAGAAGGGAGCGGAGGGGGCTGAGTAAATGGGACTAGTCTTGATTTTCTTGTTGAGAAAGAGCGTTGGTAGCGTGAACCGTGACGGCATTCCGAGAATGCGTGCGCGGCGTTTGTTTGTGTCAGGGGCTGTGTCTGCACAGACGTCTTCCACCCTGTTTGTCGTCAGCGTGTGTTACCAGCGCCCGGGAAGGTTGTGGGATTTGTCCTTGCGCAGATTGCATAATCTGTCCACCGTGAAATATTGGCTAGGGTTACGGGCAGATGTGGGAATGTGCGCGGACGGGTGCAATGATTTGGAAATTTTAGCGCAGCGTTGGATATTAGAGCGTTATTTACATCTATACTACGTCCCAAATAAAAAGATCTATTTCTCAAGAGTCCTACAAAACATGAATTCCTCGGGTTGTATTCGGATCTTGGATACTCCCGGGGTTTGCCCCTTAGGTGTCCTGAGCTATTATTTTTAAATCTGGGACGAACCATTGTGGCGTTTACCTCCCTACCTTCTTGATTTTCACGCATTCCATTCCATCAGCCCTTTTTCTCACCTTATTGTCATTGCTTTTTCAGACACAAGACAGATCACATAATAGTTTCCTGGAAATGTTGCATTATGTAACTGCCGAATTTGCTGGCAGTCAGCATAGGAAGCGGGAGCTAATTACGTGATTTTATAATCTTGCTACAAAGAAAGTAGGACAATCTCAGCCTTTAAAATGTCACTGTAACAGTTTTTTTTTTTTTAAAGAATATTTTAAACAGGAAAGTAGACAACCGGGTAAAGCATTGAGTTAGCTCACGCTGCCGAATGTGTGTCTTTTGCCCTAAATGAAATGTGCGTTCTTCTAAATTTAGCCCTATCACATTTTAACAATTGTGGCCTCGCAGCGCTATTTCTGGTGTTTTCTCCAGGGCTGTGTGCAAATACAAGTTCAAGGCCATTTGCTGTAGTTTTAACTCCACGGAGCCTTCGGAGACCTTTGATAAGATTGTATTTTTAGGAAGGCATTTCGCAGAGCCCGGTGATTTGCTGGATGCTGACTCCCATTTATCTTTATAAAAGACACTTTAGGAAAGTGCTGTGTTCCCTGAGAACAGCAGGGGATGGCCAAGTGTCATCTTCTGGTCTTGGCTTTTGTAAATAACAACAGGGAATGAGGTCACAAGTATTTATTTCACATCGTGGGTATTTATTTTTTTCTCCAGACCAGGTATGATTTATGGGAAACAGATATAGGTTAGTGGATTGCATTTTTGTGTAGATACCCTAGTTTTATTCCTGTGAGTATATATGAATATATAATGTACCCAGATTTTAAATTTCTTCCGGCACTCTTAGGTAGTGTAATTATGTGTGAATATATGTATATGACGGTTTGTATATGCCAGATTTTTTTTTCCTGACGTAACATTTAAATTACTAAAGAGCAGGGTTTGGGTTTTTTTGGGGGGGAGGTATTATAGACATTCAGCCCTGGAACAAATTATATTACCCCAAGTAATTGCAGTTGCTTTCCAACAAGCTAATATTGCTCCAGCCCCCCACCCCCCCACCCCGGTGGCAGACCCCGACCTACTTTGGAGCTTGGTCAGGGAGCTCCAGGCCTGCTGGGGAACACGTAGCGTCCCCTTCCGATCGCGACCTCCAGGGGCCCGCCCCTCCCGCCGGCGGGGCCTTGGGGGACGGAGGCAGGGGGCTGGGAGGTGGGGGCGGCGCGTGGGGGCCTAGGGTCAGGACCCGGGAGCGCCTTGGGCGGTGCTTGGGCAGGAGCCGCACGGCGGCCTGCGCGCCTCCTCGCCCCCTCCCCACATTCCTTTGTTCTGGCGAGGGGGTCCTGGCAGCGCCGAGGCCCCGCTGCGCCGCCCACCCGGCGGGGGCGGGTCCCGGTGAGGCGCCGCGCCGGGGGCGCGGAGGGACCTGGGCCGGGGAGTGCGGGTGCGCTCTGGGTTCGCCCGGCCGAGGGAGGGGAGAGGAGCGGAGCCGGGGAGGAATGGGAGGGGAGATGGGGAGGAGCGAGAGGCGCCCAGGGCGAGGCGCAAGGAGAGGGCAGCCGGGCGGCTCGGCAGCTCTAGCGGCCTGCCTCCTGCCTTTTGCCCGGTGAGCTTCTGAGCACCGCGGACACCTTTGTTCCTGGAGTCCTCATTGTATTTCGGAGCCAAGCGCTTCTTGATTCGTGAAGTGAGAAAGACTAAGAAAACCTCCAAATGTCAACAGACCACAGACATTGGGGGTGGGGGCGCTCCAGCATTGGTGGTGATGGAAAGGAGCGCCCCGGCTTGACTGTGGCTAGTCGAGTTGATGTATTTTTTTTTTTTTTTTGAACCTTTACTTCATGCGGTCAAAGGCTAGAGTAGAAAGAACTTGAATCCCCCGAGTTCAAAATAAAACAAAAATCAAAACGCCCACGTAGACGCCGCTGTCTTACTGTAAGACTACAGTACTTTCATCCTGGCATAAAGACTTCTGAGAGTGTGCTCAGCAACTGGTCTGCAGTGAATTCAGGGCGACATCACAGGTGTTCTCCGGCAGTCTGCTTTGTTGAAAAGTTGATTTCTGTGGGATCACATCCTACATCCGTGCCCCTAAATCAGTTTCTCTCTTGAGCTCCAGGCCACTGTCAGTAGTTAGGGACCAGCTCTGGCGGAGTCCTAAGAGTTCAGGCTCAGAAGAGCTGGGTCCTAAGCCCCAGCCTGTGATTTTTGGGAGCAGCTGTGATCTCCGCTGGTGTCCAGGGTAAACTGAGGGAATATGATCCTTCGAGGTGGGTAGTTGTGAGGAGCTCAGTAAACCGTTTCCATACAATTCATCAGGAACCAATTTTTTTTAAATAAAAGTATTCACCTTCATTTTTCTCTGCCTAAATCTCTGTCCAATAATAGTAAGGACTGAAGTTTGAGTTAAGACTATAATTAAAAATCATTCTTCGGATACATTTTTCTAATAATGATTATTTTTCTTTTCTTCTCAAAACTGTGTGCCATTGCGTCCAGTGGTAATGTAAGTTTGAAGTGAATTCGTGACAGTGTTCTAGAGCCTCCCTAATCACTGGGTTAATGTTTTGGGGAAGTGTTGGTAGGAACACAGTTGGTGGTGGCCGGAATGATGTAACAAGTGCCACACAGCCCTGGCTTTTTCCAGTTCCTTTGACCTCTCTGTGACGGTTTTCCTTGGCCCGATCATCCCCATCTACACTTCTATGGCCTGAGACCAGCCAAGGCTGGTTAGACCGTACCGATGAGCCCTCTGCGAGGAGCGTGTGCAGCCTGTGTGGTTGACAGCAAAGGCCGTGCCCCGTGAAACTGCTGATGTGTTTTGGCCCGTTGATTAATACACAACATTTCATCTGGTTGAGCTTTCTACCTGCCGCACCTCCCTAAGAATCGGAGAGGCTCGAAAGCCCTGGCACTCACCATCCTCGTTGCCTTGATGCGGCTCAGTCTTCAGAAATGAAATGAAGAGCTCGTACTTCCTAGCCTCTTAGCCTGCGTGTGCCTGGCACTGTGTTGCGTTCTAGCCCCATCCCCAATTTACAGGTGAGGGAGTGGAGGCACAGAGAGACGGATTAGCAGCCCAGACCACCAGCCTGAAAACAGGAAGGGGGGGGATGGGCTGTGCTAGTAACACCCCCCCAGTCTCTCTCCCTCCCCAGAGTGTGAATGCTAGCTTACTGTCGTCTTTGAAACAATTTCCTTTTCTGTGTTAAAGGCTTATCTTTGCGAAGTGCAATTATAACATCAGTGTGATGCAACAACCTGAAAATTAAAAACCCTTTGTTAGAGCGCTTTCCCGTGTTGAGCAACTGCCTGACTCACCCACGGAGTGGATATTTCTAGTTGACCTTGCCTTGGTCCGTAGTCAGCTCCCAGCTCCACGAAGTGAATGTGATTGCCGCATGGAATGGAAAAGGTGCAGTCATATTGCCTCGGCTTTATTTTTACCCGAGCTAAAATCACACATACTTCATTATTTCCATTGTAATCCAGATGGCACTGATGCTGTGAGGAGTTGTTTATTTTTAATTTGTATTGAGGGAATGAGAGCACACTTGGGATTCGATTCAAAATATGACAGAAACAATGCAATTGAAGCTCCTTTAATATGCATTTCTGGGTTTTGTGAGGTGTGCCAGTATTTCACAGCATTAACACATTGTTTGATATCCTGTTATTTTCCTAAATTGTATTTGAGTTGATTTTTATCCAGATCAGACTCATTGAGAATGTCGAAAGACGTTGACCTTTGATCACAGACATTACATAAGAGTTTTTCGGTTTCAAAATGAATTTGTATTACCACTACCCCCAATTACCTCTCAAATTTCTTCGCAAATAACTTTCCTGTAGTTAAAAAAAAATACTCTTTAAAAAAAATACCATTTCTCATAGGGTTTTAATTAGAGAGCTTAAGCTTGTTTTTATGATAAGAAAGTTTAGTGGGGATTTTCTAGATGCCATTCATAATAATCTGTGCTTTGAGGACTCAATTTCATTGGAATCAGAACAATCTTTGTATTATAAGCCTTTAGTTATCAGAACATGGTGTCTTTTATCAATTTAACTCTCCAATGGTCTTAATGGGCAATTCAGTAGCCTTCAAGTAAACATGAAAACATTTTTTAAAAAACCCATCTTATTCATAAGGCACGTAGTAAAGCAAATGACATTTGTAATCATCTGCTCACTGGGCAAGAAAGTGAAATTAAAAAGAAGAAATCAAAAAGTCAAGCTGAGGAGAACTGGAGTGTTTCTTCAGTGTACCTAAAAACATTCGAGAACTTTCCGTGCCCCCCCCCCAGCCCTACACCCACACCATTTCTGCCACCATTCTGCGTGCTGCACATGCTCTGCTGGTGTGAACCCATGGCAGAATTTCCTGCGGCAGTTACTTCGCGATTGTTGGCGTCCCTTAGGATCTCAGATTAGTTGTCAGACTCATAAGTTATCTTTGGAAGTAGCAAGGAAACGAGTGGTCCCCATTTGGAAGTGACTGCAGCTTTTAAAAAATGCTTTACCCCCCATTCCTCTCCCTGTTCAGTGAGGGTGTGTTTGGTCTTTGGTTCTCCAGCCGTGCAGCTGTATGTGTGAACATCTCTGCGCTTCCCGCACACAGTCTTCCGAATATTTCCATCCTGAGCTGTAGGTTACAAACACTGGCCTCTTTTATACAAGAGTGTCAAGTTATACCGTTCATACTTCAGTTCCTGAAGTTATAGCAGTGCTGTCACCAAATGCAATGTTGTCGTATTTGTTAAGATTGAATCTAATTTTTAAGTGGTCCTTTGTTGAGGATGAGAGAACAAGAAACTTGAAATATTTTCACGTAGCATAAACTTGATCAGATTCTGACACATTTATTTACAAATGCGCCCAATTAGAAAAAGTAGGTTAATTTGTTGCTATGATAGGACAGATTTGGCAAAGCATGAGAATCAGTGTGTGTGTGTGTGTGTGTGTGTGTGTGTGTGTGTTCGTATAGGGCTCATGTACACATTTCTCTCTAACATTAGGGTTAACGTCTTTGTTTCTAGAGATAGACTTATATTCTTTTTTTTTTTTTTTAAAGATTATTTATTTATTTATTTGACAGAGAGAGAGACAGCCAGCGAGAGAGGGAACACAAGCAGGGGGAGTGGGAGAGGAAGAAGCAGGCTCAGAGCGGAGGAGCCTGATGTGGGGCTTGATCGCACAACGCCGGGATCACGCACTGAGCCGAAGGCAGACGCTTAACCACTGTGCCACCCAGGCGCCCCGATAGGCTTATATTCTTGAACGGGAGGCACTTCATTGGCAATTAGAGAAGTTTAACATAGTTTTGGGGCCCCTGGCTGGCTCAGTCGGTAGAGTTTGTCTGTGATCAAGTCATGTGTCTTGATCTTGGGTTTGTGAGTTCCAGCCCCACGCTGGGCATAGAGATTACTTAAAAAAAAAATAGAAGTCTTTAATTTTTCAGCCTGATTAGAAAATCCCCTTGCGGCTTCAGCGCCCTCTGAGGTTTCTCACCCCCCACGGCCCCCTTGCCTGCGCGTGTGTACTCCTTTTCTGTTCTAGCTCTGCTTTTAAGTACTGGGTTTTATTCGTATCCGTGAAAAGAAGTAAAGCTTTTCACTGAAACGATCATGTCATTGATTGTTAACCCTACCGCGAGAAATGTAGGTTGACATTTTGCTAGTTTTAATAGTTTAAAGAGTTGTGAGTTGATTAACTTTATTTATTTTTCACCGAAATGACAAGTGTCTCAAAAACAAGCATCCGTCTGCTTAGTGGAGAGAGAGTTTACAATTTAACATAAAATGATTTTTTTTTTCTTTAATGGTATCTCTGCTGTGCCTCTGAGAGGAAATGAACGACACATCCAGAGAGTGGAGGACAGTGAGAGAGTTCTACTTAAAAAATGCTTCCAAAACATGGCGCCCATCAAATAGTATCTCATCTTGTGTAGACAGAATTTTTAAATCAAGATATGTGATAGAAGCTATTTGCAAGAAGACTTCCCCTTTAAAGAGAGCATTAATAACAAAATTTTCTTATGGTAGACTATTTAACGTCTAAACTGTTGGTAGGATTTTAGATGCTTGAGACAAAGTGTTCCTTCTTATTTGGGAAAGTTCGATTTGCCAGCCGTGGTTCTTCTGAGAGGTGTGCTGAGGCCGGGCAGGCACAGGTCTGTGTCCGTGAGCACAAGTAACCACGTCACTCCTTGAGGAAGAATTTGGCGGAGAATTCATGTTGTGAACTTTTATTCTTTTTTAGACTTTTTTAAACCAAATTTTAATCTTAATTAAAGATCATGTTTAGGTCCTCTGACTTGAATACACATTACAGCCCAGCGTTTACAAAACCTAACTCCCGCCTGTGGAAGTAGTATAACGTACTATGAAAAAGCATGTATTAGAGACAGCGCACCCACGTTAGGGACGGGAAGACACGTCGGCTGGAATGCGGTGTCTCCTGCTCTTCGATTTCTCTTTTATTCATGTTCTTATGAAGCAGCCCTACTGTCTAATGGGGGTGATGAGGCTGAGCACACTGAACATGCCAGCGTCACAGAACTGGCAGTAAGGCTCAGTTACTCGAGAAGGGAAATCGAAGGGGTGGCTGCAGCCCAGCGCTGGCGGCGGCCCGAGAGTGTGACGCTGAGGTGCTGTGGGTGTTAAATCAATCCAGAGGGAGATCACTGGCGTTTGTATTAAAGTCATTAGTTGAGCATAAACTCCGATGTTTTAGAAGGCCGTGTAAGCCACCTTAGCACTTCCGGTAAGTTCACTGTCAGGGGACACGACTAGCTTCTAAGGCCCATCTCTGCCCTCAGCGCTGTGTAATCTGGGGAAAGTCACTCAGTCTCTCTGTGTTTCAACTGCCCACCTCCCCTCCATGTTGGAAATGGATACATTTTGGTTTTGTACCAAAAAAATCATAGGCGATAGTGTCTCCAGCTCTAGTTTTTCTTTTCCCCTATTTTAGCATGTAGGATTGCCAGGAGATTAAAATTTTAGCAGAGACGAGAGTTTTGAATGTTTTTGCAATTCATTAAATACTTTCGGGATATAAAACAGCTGCCGAAGAGGCTGGAGAAAGTTCCGGGTGGTACCTTTGTTGCTTTAGGGAAGTTCTGGCCGCATCTAATGGTGCCTTCCTGCCCCCAAGGTAGCTTAGCAAGTGGGTGCGTATTACTCAGAAATGGGAGTGATCCAGAAGAGGAACTGGGTGCGCACCAGAACAACCCCTGCAAGCATTGGGGAGGGTGCTGGTAGGGGAACTGCCCTGGGGTCTGGGCGGGAGTCTGAGCTCTGCTGCGTAGCCACCTGGGGGCACTGGGCAAGTCGCTGAACTCCGAGCCTTTTCTGTTTTGAAAACCGTTATCGTGAGGGTAACGAACACAGGAGATGCCAGGATCATGGTTTCTACTGTGTAGTAAGTGTCCAGTAAGTGGCACCTGTTGGGATTGCTTGTGGTGTTGTCACCAGACCAAGAAACAAGCTGTGTGACCCGGTCCCCACGTCACGGCGCCGTCACGCATGCCTCCCCTAGCGCTGGGTTCTGCAGTCTGGCTCCTGCAGGAGACTACGAGTTCCTTGACTCTTGAGTGGGGTTTTCCCTCCCTCTGTATGTGCCCCCAGTCTGGCTCAGTGCCTGGTCCACAGTAGGCGCTCCGTATTGTGTTGAATAAATCAATTAATGAATAAGAGAAGCTCTCTGTTAACAAGTAAAATGTCTTTTTTTTAGAATTTACATAATAACAGTGTGTTAAAAAAAAACTATCAGAAAGTGTTTCATTTACAAAACTCTCTTAGATAAGGCAAATGAGTGACTACCAATCAACTGCTGGGCACCTCTATGTTCAGTGTGTTGCCAGGACACAAAGACAATACTTTGCACCCTGAAGAAAATTGCAGACTGGCTGGATATACAAAACAAACCTGCAGAAAGATAGCATACGAATCAGCACCTCTCTCTGCATGATCTCACACACCATAAACTTTTTTCCAACACTGCAAGATTATTTGATAAAAAATATTACAGAAGATGCTCTTAAGATAGTAGGTGGTGATTTGCCAGTGAGTCAGAGAGACAATATTTACAGATGAGGGAAGATTCCCAGATTCTAATACATGTAGTAAAATTCACACCGGAAGAAGATGAAAAAGGAAGGAGACTTCCTGTAGGTTTTGAAAGTACCGAGGAAGTTCTAGAGATGACAGAGTGGACACGTAGTACATCGACGGTGAGAAGAGAGGATTCAAAGAGATGCTAAGACAAGAGGGGTATTTTCATCAGATGGAGTGGGACAGTGTCCTCGACGCAGCGTGGGTGAGGGCTGCCCGCCTCACTCGGCCAGACTCCTGGCACATGCAGCCTTCAGACCAGGAGGCTGAAAAGTCCCAACCCCCTGGTAGATTTGAAATGATGAAAATGGGTAAGAAATGATGAAATAAGGAAAAGTTTAGTAAGAGTCACTAAGGCAGAATGGTGGGGCATTTGAAAAGCGTAACTGTGAAAACTCAGTGGGGAGGCAAAGGTAAAAGGAATGTGACTTTTTTTTAAAAGGAGGGGACACATTTTAAAATGCAGGGGAGAGAGTGAGTCTCTGGTGGAAAATGTATCCGAAAGAATAGTGTTCAAGAAACTATATGATGTTTACAAGAGCAGTAGTACTTGAGGAGCTGGTGGAGGTTTGAAGGGCACCCCCCAAAAAGATCAGTGCCATTGTTCTCCTGCTGCTGAAGTTTGACTCTTTGCTTCAACACTCAGTTGATTTTAGTGGTGGGGACGTGACCGAGCTGGGGAACAGAAATATTTACTAGCAGCGAAGAGTCCATTGATATGTAGAGGAAAAGTGGGTTTTCGTGTCAGAAGACGAAACCTGAGTGGGAATATAGAAAGCATTGTTGTTGTACTATAGAAAGATGCCCTTTTTATACCGTCACTGCCTGCCGCTGCAGACTCCTTGCCTTCACGTCGTGTTATCAAAAACAAACAGAAACTTGGTATTATTAATCACGGGTTTCGCTAAGTCGCAACTGACTGTTTCCATGTTGGCTCAGCTTTATGGACAAAAATGTGGCATTAAACCTTATTCTTTATGATCCTGAAATTACTACATCATTTCTTCTGTTCCTTCTGGAAAAGGCACAAGAAGCCAGCAGGCTTTTCCAGCTGATAAAATTAAACTTCCCTTCATTAGTCATTACAAAACTATGCACAAGAAAGGGGGAGTGACGTAAAACAAAAACATTCAATCTTTTTAATGTGGCAGGAGAGAGTGCCGTATGCAGAAAGCACTGAAAGAACGGTGGTCTCCCTTATGAAAGTAGTACCTACTGGGAAATCAGGCGGAGAAGCCCAGCGAGAAACACAGTTGGATCCAAAAACCACCACAAAAAGGTTGTTATTGGAATCTAATATGGGTTTATTACCTCATGTCAAGCCAAATTCAGATTATAAATATCTCATCAGTGGAAAAGGAAGCTAGCTGATGGTTCTATTTTTGAGGGTTTTTTTTTTTTAATATTCTGTTCGAAACTAATTAGTAAAATGGAAAGAAATGCTTTCCATAATTACATTCTCTGGGTTTAAAATAATTTTAAGTTTCAAGAATGTACTGTACTTAAAAAGAAAGAGTCCCTTTGAATAGTAACTGTTTATTTTAGTCCCAAACCACTGCATAAATGAAATCTATTGGGGCAGACTTTTCAGGACCAAAAAAGAAAGCCAGCACCTGGGGTGCTTCAATCTTAAGTGGATATTTGGTAAATCAATTTGAAGGAACCAGAGAAAAGAAGGAACATATCTAACGTCATAGCACAGACGCATCAGAAGAGATGGCTCATTGAGAGGACTGCTGTGCGCACAGGTGTGCTGAGCCACCTGGCAGAATGCGGCCAGGGCTGTGACGGACAGGTGTGTGTCCACATTAGAGTCCGGTCCAAACAATGACGACTCAGTCATTTGTGTGGCTTTTATTTTCATTTCTGTGAAACTACAGATTTAGCTTTAGAGTGTATTTTATTCCACGTAATTGCAGAATTTGTATACGGGTATGAGAGTTTACCTGGCAAAGTGCCTTTGAAGGTGTGAGCTTGTTTGCTCCGTAGTGATACAAACGTCATCTAAAATTATTCAGAGGCACCACGATATGCAAGGACTGTTTAAAACTTAACCAACCAGAGGCGATCTTTCATTTCCTTCCTGGGACGTCTTGTCTCCATGTGCCCCCCCCCACCCCCACATTCACGGCGTATATTCCTGCTCCTGAAACCACCTTCTCCCCGGGCACACGTGTGGTTTTGCTCCCAGTGTCCAGGACCACGTGGCACTCCGCTGAGAGGTCTCGCCAGGGATTTGTCCTCTACAACTTACAGCATAGGCATTTGGGCCCCTATCTCCTTTTCCAGATGGCAGCCTCTTTGAAGGGAAGGGCTACGTCTCGTTCAGACCTGTATACTGTACGTGCTTAGCGCGGCTCCTCGTGCATAACTGGCAAAAAATATTTACCAAATGGATAACGTTCTTTTCCTGTATTGCAGGGAACCTAGGAGGAAGACCCCTACTCCATTCAGTAAGAGGACCGGAGAGATTCGTTCCGGACAGCAGAACGGAAGAGAGAATATTGATGGCTCTTACACTGCAGTTTTTAAAGCATTTGTGAATACTGGGGAAGGCATCTGTCCTGATTCTGATGCAGCTGAGAAAAATGCAGACCATCAAGAAGGAGCAGGCGTCCCTGGATGCTGGCAGCGGTGTGGACAGGATGATGGTGCTGAACTCCGCGCTGACCGAGGTCTCGGAAGACATGACGGCGGGTGAGGAGCTGCTTCTGAATGAAGGCAGCGTGGGGAAGAGCAAGTCTTCCGCATGTCGGAGGAAACGGGAATTCATTCCCGATGAAAAGAAGGATGCCATGTATTGGGAAAAGAGGCGGAAAAATAACGAAGCCGCGAAGAGGTCTCGGGAGAAGCGTCGACTGAATGACCTGGTTTTGGAGAACAAACTGATTGCCCTGGGAGAAGAAAATGCCACTTTAAAAGCTGAGCTGCTCTCCCTAAAATTAAAGTTTGGTTTAATTAGCTCCACAGCCTATGCCCAGGAGATTCAGAAACTCAGTCACTCTACCGCTGTGTACTTCCAAGACTACCAGGCGTCCAAGTCCAGCGCCAGCGGCTTTGTGGATGAGCACGAGCCCTCGATGGTGACGAGCGGCTGCATTTCTGTCATCAAGCATTCCCCGCAGGCCTCCCTGTCCGACGTTTCCGAAGTGTCCTCGCTGGAACATTCGCAGGACGGGGCTGCGCGGGGTGGCTGCGGGAGCCCCGAGAGCAAGTTCCAGGCCATCAAGCAAGAGCCGGTGGAACTGGAGAGCTACGCGAGGGAGCCCGGCGACGAGCGGGGCGCCTACCGGGCCTCCGTGTATCAGAAGCTCATGGGGACCGCGTTCCCCGGCTGCTCCCACTCTCCCCCGCTGCTGCAGGCCGCCCGGTCCTCCAGCAACTCCCCCAGGACGTCGGAGACGGACGAGGGCGCGGTGGGGAAGTCATCCGACGGGGAGGATGAGCAACAGGTTCCCAAGGGCCCCATGCACTCTCCCGTGGGGCTCCCACGCGTCCACGCCGCTGTGGTGAAGGTTCCAGAAGTCAGCTCCTCCGCCTTGCCGCACAAGCTCCGCATTAAAGCCAAAGCCATGCAGATCAAAGTGGAAGCGTTCGATCACGAGTTTGACGCCACGCCCAAACCGTCCTCGCCTGTCGAGGGGACGCCCAAGAGACATTTCGAACTCGAGAGGCATACTGCCCCAAGTATGGTCCATTCTGCCCTCACCCCTTTTTCAGTGCAGGTGACTAACATTCAAGATTGGTCTCTCAAATCGGAACACTGGCATCAAAAAGAACTTAATGGCAAAACTCAGAATAGCTTCAAAACTGGAGTTGTGGAAATGCAAGACAGTGGCTACAAAGTGTCTGACCCAGAGAATTTGTTTCTGAAGCAGGGGATAGCAAACTTATCTGCAGAGGTGGTTTCACTGAAGAGACTCATAGCCACGCACCAAATCTCTGCTTCGGACTCTGGGTGAATTACTACTGAAAAGCTCTGGGTGTTTAGAAAGCCGTCATTTGCAATAGATGAGTACGTTTTGTATTAGGCTGAATTTTCACTGGACCCGTGATGTCATTCCACTGTAATGTTCACACATTGTCTGCTGGGTGTCTTTTCGTGCACAAATTATTATGGAAATTAGATCGTGTTATCACTCTGCCTTGTGTATAGTCAGATAGTCCATGCAAAGACTGTATATATTGAACATTATTTTTGTTGTTCTATTATAAAGCGTGTCAGTTACCAGTTTCAATAAAGGATTGGTGACAAACACAGAACTTCTGCTCCATTGCACTTGATTTTATGGAGAAGAAGAAGCAATTTAAGTTCCAAAAGTGGATATTAAAATATTCCGTGTTTTACTCTTTTGGGGGTTTTCTCCCCTGCATTAGGGAAAGCCGAAATGTAAGTTCAGCACATAATTTGTTTTTCTTCTAGTTTGGCCCGGGCTATATAGTAAGTTTGGAAACTGTCCAAAGAGAGGGCAAAAAAATAACAATGACTTTTCTTGCATTTGAGACTAATTTACTGAATTACTCCCCATTATCTATTTTTCTTTAAGCTTAAGTTTTCTGTGTTTGTTTGGTTTTGGTTTTTGGGGTTTTTTTAAGTAGAAAAATCCAAGTTGTCTGGCATCAGCCTCTCTTGGGTCATCTCTTTTTTTGAGTATGACACATTCATGTGGACAGTTGAGTCACTGACCCACTTTATTAATTAGAGGTTCTTTTAAAAGAGTGTCTAAAGACTAAGGATGAAGTCACTCTTACGTTATTCTAAATCTTAACAGTTCTTGACTAGAACAGTCTAGGGAATTAAGCTAGTGAAATTCCATTTTTATTTAGTTTCCAAAATTTCAAAGAACACATCAGCTATCCCATTCCAGTATGTATAGTCTGAGTATACATAATGACTTGTTATTTTCCACTTTGCCGGTGAGGAATATAAATAGTAGCTCTGTAGTAGAAATTGTAATGCAGAAACCCAGAAGAAAGCGTCATTCTAAGTCAGTTGATGCTAAGATGTTACTGATGATTTGTCCAGCGTCCACAGTGGCTTGTAGAAGTAGGTGTGGTGGGACCAAATGTCTTCTGTTGCAGGATGGGACTGGCCTCCAGGTGGGGCGGGAGGGACAGACGGATGCTGGTCAAGCCCGGCCTTCTCCAAAGCTGCTGTCCTCACGAAGGCCCTCTCCAGATCCAGCTCTTTCCACACTGATGTCCTTCCTGTTCTGCAGAGAGTGGAGGGGCTCGAGGCTCACAGGACGTGTGCAGAGTGACTTAATCCTCACTCTGCTGGCTGCCCGTATGTCATGGTGTCCCCCGAGAAGGGGCCCGATTGTAACATCCCATTTACAGGGCTGTGGTTTTTTTGGCTGACCAGTTGGAGCAAAAGCTTACTCCTTTTTATTTTTAAAAGTGGCCCTTTGAATTAAAGGCAATGCTGATAATGCACGTACATGCTCTCCACTCTGTCCTTTTGGTCACAGTGACTAGTTTTCTCTCTAAAATCTCCCGGCTCGTAGAGAAATGTGTTTTCTTTTCAGCCCTTGGCCTTCTCTCTTCATATTTTATCAGTGACGGGGTGAGACCCAGAGGCAAACCCATCTCATTTCAAATGTTACAAAGCACAGGAGGACTAAAATATTGCATGGGGGTCAGGATCCCAAAGCATTTGACAGCCTAGAGTGGGTGAAATGAACCCAACCTGGATACAGTAGGGATACACTGTAAAGTCAGATTCCTATGTTAAACGGAAAAAAAAAATGCTGTCTAAGTTCACAGTGGGGAGAAAAACAATACCATAAGTACATGGTTTGTGTGTGGGGGTTAGCCTCCTCCAGCCTGCCATGAGTCAACTCCCAGTACATGACGGTTGCGTCCATACAAACAGTGTCCGAACACGAAGACAACGGCCCTGTTGCACAGGGTGGACACGTTGACGTACAAAAGGAAACGCTCCAAAGGAACCTAGCCGACGTGTCAGGTGTCACAGCATGAACTCGAAGGTACTAAGAAAACCTGACAAATCGCCTCGGAAAGAGGTGGACCATCTATACTGTGTGGCACTGGAAGGGAGAGTAAGAACAGGTAGGTGAGAGCAGGAAAGGTAAACCTGGGGCGCCTGGCTGGCTCAGTCAGAAGAGCGTGCAGTTCTTGGTCTCCGGGTCGTGAGTTCGAGCCCCATGATGAGCACAGAGAGCACTTACATAAATAAACTTACAAAATTTATCTTTAAAAAAGAAAGGTAAATCTGAGTTATTTTCAGGAGGAACCGGCATCTGTCAGCAGTGTAGACGCAGAGTGGCCTGACGGGCCACAGCACCTTCCGCGTTAACTGCTAATGGGAGGTGGCAGGGTGAATACTTGGATTTAAACACAATTGGATGCCTTTTTCCTCTATCGTTTTGCCTTATAATTTCAGGGACCTGAGATATAGTTGGAATGATGTACAGAATGTTACTCCTTAAAAATAAAAGAACAGCATAAACAAGCAATTCCACACTCACGAGGAACGAAAGAAACATCGTGTAAGTACACTGACACTGTTGGTGTAAGTACACCGTCATCGTGTGCGGGGAAATGCGGCCACCCTTCCCTCCCACTCACAGAGTCCCATAAAATATAAAATGCCCGAACACCAAATAAATCTGTACTCTAAGAATGAGAAGGCTCAGAACACCCCAGTTTGAAGCATTCCCAGGAACATGGCTGTCAGGTAGGGCTTGATGGGGAGGAAGCTGTGAAAGCACAGAGGCCGCACCCCAGCCATGGGGCACCGCAGAGGGAGGGGAGCCCGCTGACCGGCAGTGGGGTCCATGGGGACATGGCAGCAGGAGCCACTGCATTTCCCCTCCACCTGCCCAGGAGGAGGGTCCTAGGACGGGCATCGCCTGGCAGAGGAGGCAGGCATATGTGTCCCTGACGGGGCCCACCTAGCAGCAATCCCCTTCCCCTGCCCTGTGCAACAGTATGTCATTGGTCCTATGCCCATTTTAGGAAGCAGAATACCGAGACTCTCAGCGGCCCCCGGCCAGGCCGCCCGCCCCCAGGCAGAGGCGGGCCAGCAAGCCCCGTGTGGCATTTCAGTCCGTGTCCAGGTGGAGCCCCGAGAGCGGAGCAGGAGCATCTCCGACCTACAGGAGCAAAGCGGGGGAATCTGAGAATGGTGCAGCTTGTAAGTGGCTTTTGTCTGGGGATTAGGAAGGCTGCTGTGGAAACAACTACCTTTCTGCTATGTAATGGTCGAGTGAGAACTATTCTGCTTATCTTCAAAGGCCAACTATTCCCACAGAAAAGCAGCTAACGTCTGTGTAGCTCTTCCTCACACATGTCCACACACCTGTCCACACACACATCCACATGCATGACCTCTTCCAAAGTCCAGTCACTTTCTTGTCACGGTTATTATTCATTAAAAACTGCTTTTAAAAATCATGTTAGGTTAAAAAAAACAACAACACTGGTAGCTATTAAATTATTTTTGAAAACCCTAGAAATTATCCCTCAGGAGTGAGAATCATTGGCAGCACCCTCTTGGTCTTTATTTTCGGATGATTTGGGGCAGGGATTGGGGGTTGTTTAGGAAGTAGTGCAATTGTTAGAGTGATTTGAACACGGTCCCCCAAGCTACGTGCACCAGGAACACTTAAGTAGGAAAAACTTGCCGAGGATGTGAGATGTGGGGACTCGGTATGCGTAGGAGGCCAGAGAAATAAGAGAAAAGTCACGATTATGCACTGTAGTGAATGGGCATGTCTTACAGGCAGGTGAGGTAAGCTACAACTGGTTGAAAGATGTTGGCCGTATTTTCCATGGAGCTAACTTGTACTGATCTGAACGGACACGAGGAAAAGGTAAATGGAGAACTAACGGAGCTAAGTGGTAGAAGTCCAGGCAAGGGAGAGCAGGTGACGTCAGGTGACGAAGAGCACTGCGCAGGGAGTCAGGAGAGCAAGCAGTTCCCGCCGCTGTGTCGTCCTGCTAGGGGCCCCCAAGGAACGACTGTGGTGTTGAGCTGATTCCCTAAGTAAGCAAAGTAGCCCACTGCCTTGTCTGCTATCTCCCATTGGCAGTCTTCCTGCCTTGAGAAGGAAAAGGTTACTGTGCAAAAGTGCTTGACTAAAGTCCAAGGTTCTGGGGGTTCCAGAGCAAGGCCCCTTTGGAAATGCACATGGACGAAACCCTGAGGATGGAAAGAGAGGGGACAGCAGGTCCTATGGCCAGGGGGCACAACAAGGGAGACTAGGAAGGAGGAGGCCCAGAATGGACCCCCCCCCCCCCCCCCCCGCAAAGTAAGAGATAGTTCACGGTAACAAGGTTAAAACTCTAACAGCAGTGCCCGATTTCCCATGAGACGGGGAACTTTCTCTTTGAGAAAATAACTTCTGGTTTGCTGCTGGGGTCACAGGAGGGCTGTAAAAACAGTGGCACAGGTCCAGGTCACCGAGAGAAAGAGGTAGGTGCTTTGCAGAGAAAGTGTGAGGAGATGGGGGTGGGAGCTTGGGGCTCTGCTTTTGATGGGGAGGGGCTAGGGAATAAAGAGAAGGGAAGGAGGGGACGGAGGCCCAGGAAGGCCACTGAGGAATATGTGGTGGAAACACTTCTCCATGGCCTCCTCAGATCGTCAGTGAGTCCTACAGGCTCTCCAGTGCTTTGTGCGAGTGGATTTTTGTTTGTTTGCTGGCTTTGCCTCTGGGTCAGCGTTGTGCACGGCAAGGCCGCTCACCTGGGGGCAGGCACCGAACGGGATGGTGAAGGTGGACGCCCTCAGGAACCTGCAGAATCTGGAAGGGGCTGTGGACCTTGACCACCCCGGCAGCGGAGGCTCGGAGGCCACCTTCCCCGGGCCTGGGGGTTAGGGAGGCCCGGGTAATCCTCAGTAAATACGAATTGCCTGTGGTGATCCAGTTTTGTGCTGCATGCTGTGGGGGAACATAACATGAAGATACAATATCTCCTTTTGAGTTTTGAATTTGCTTGGGAAGGAAAGACGAAAACTCCGAGGGTGGTCAGAGCCCATAGGCACCACGGAGAGGTGGAATGCGTGGGAAAGAGCAGGCTAAGAAAGAAGCTCAGAACACACGTGGCAGTGCGGCAGTGACGCTGTCACCCGAGGGGCATCTTCTACCACTTAGCTCATCTTCAGCAAGAGGAGGAGTGGGCTGGAGGCGGGGTAGAGGGGGCCGACAACAAGAGCAGAGAGCAGCGATCTTCCTTCCCACCATGCTGTATCCCTGGAGAAGTGAATCCCTTTAGAGGACTGCTAAGACAAAATTCAAAAGTAAATGTAGACCCAGCTGCCAAAGAACCTCAAATCCCAGGCTGCAGAAATTGCCCGGAATCACTTGGGGAGTGGTTGTAGGAAATGCTGTCTCATGACCTGCTGCCGAGATGGGGAAGGGCAGGAGAGGGGAGGGCGGGGTGAATCTGGGAAGCGGGTGTGGCCGGTGTGTGACGGTGGGAAGGGTACTGTGCATAGGCACAAGCAGAAGGTGCCTGTAGGGACCCCTGATCCGGAAGCTGCATTCAGAGTTTTCTGCCTGAACGGATGGGAGTTGTTTTGCCTTGGGAGTGCAGCTGCACACAGTTGGACTCTCGAGTGAGCACACATGCATGAGGCTATGTGGTGCTCTGGGATTGTGCACAATGCCACTAATTGTATATATACTTTGGGGAGCTCTTCCTATGTCCATCACAGAAATGTGAAGTTACTGTGCTGTATTATTAGTCAGGGTTCTCCAGAGGAACAGAAACAATAGGATATGAGGATATCTGTAGATATAGAGAGAGACCGAGATTGATTATGAGTAATTGTCTCATGCAATTATGGGGGCTGAGAAGTCCCATGATGTCTGTCTGTAAGCTGGAGGCCCAGGTCTAGCTTTTAAAAAATGGGTCCATCCATCCATCTATCTACCTATCCATCCATCAACCCAGAGAAAGAGAGAAAGAACACATGCACTAAAGTCATTTAAAACATTAGATATTTGTAAAGGTTAATGTATCACATTTTTGGACACATAAATGTCAAAAGAATTACCAGTATTTTCTTCACATCTTGTAAACATCCTGGGCATCAAGACCCCACTTAGCGACCACAGCTCTGTGTCGGGGGCCAGAGGCAGAGGGCTAATAGCTCTTCGTCCACCTGATGAACTAATTGGGAATCTTTTTTTAAATCTTTTTCAAAGGTGTATTTGAGGATCTCCACTCAAAGGTCTTAGATGTTTCTGAATTTTAAAGATATATACACATTCCTAGTTATTCTCCCCCCCCTATTTCTTTTCACCAGCCTGGATTTTAGTAGGTAATAGAGCATTATTGATATTTTCCAGTTTTGAACTATTTTGACACCTATACACTCTTGGCATGGAGGCTGGGTTTTATAAGGTGTCTAAAGACTCGCCTGTTACAAGAGGGGGCAGAGAAGTCATGGGTCTGCCTGCGTGTCTTCCTGTGGCCAGGGAAAGGCTGCCCCGCACATCAGCAAGCAAAGTCTAATGACGCAGAAAACTACAGGAAGCTGGGCTTGGAATTCATCACTAGTTGTGTTTACTCCAGGTTCTAGACACGGGCCTATGGAATAGAAGGCCAAAGAATATAAGAGCCCCTTCTAACAGTGGTAAGTCCAGGGTGCCTGGGTGGCTCAGTTTGCTAAGCGTCTGCCTTCACCTTAGGTCATGATCCCAGAGTCCTGAGATCAAGTCCCGCATCGGGCTCCCTGCTCAGCAGAGAGCCTGCTTCTCCCTCTCCCTCCCCCTGACTCGTGCTCTCACTCTCTCACACAAATAAGTAAAATCTTAAAAAAAACAAAGTGGTAAGTCCTCTGAGGATTGGTGTTCAAATAGGCTTCATGGAAACAATCACCTATTAAAGTTTTTGTGGGGAACATCTCTGGATTAATCGTTTAAGGAATACCATCTGGCCTCCGAACTTAGAGCTTCTTTAAAATTACTACTAACCCCACAGTCATTCTATTTTGTTATTTTCTGCCTTGGGTTCCAGCAGCCTGTCCAATATTTGTAAGACATTTGGAAGATTCACCATCTGCTATTGCTCACTATGTCCCGGGCTTCTGATGTAATAAAAATATTATTTTAAAAAGTACATTTTTAAACTTCTTATCCCCTTTTTATGAATGTTTCCTAATGAATCCTTGTGAAACCATTAAGGTAAGTACAATAATTTATTATTACGTATTTGTTTTTCTATAAAATGAACACAGCTTGTCTGTAATGGTAACAGAAGCTTCCAGAACATCTGCTTTGAAGTTAACTTCCAAAGGCCTCGCATGGAACAATCTGTTCTCTGCGTACAGGACTCAATCATCGCTCAAGTCCCTGAGAAGCGATGGCACCAAACCAACCACTGCTGGTTTGATTTGCACTATTTTTAAGTCATTTTATTTTTGGCAGTCGATATTCTGTTCCTGACACACACTACTTACTTACATGACACCAATATTCCATCTCTATAATAAGACTAAAGATTAAGTCAGGAAGAGATACATATAGTCAATTCAGGGAATGCATTTATTGTGAATCCTTGAGGTGTTCTTGCCATTTGAGGAACTCCTACAGTGAGTCAGAGGATGGGAGAGCTGGGCTGAAGTAATCTTGCACAACCCATGGGATAGGTATCTGCAGAGCTTTTGTTGTGTGACCAACTAACTGCAGGAACATTTCACTCACAACCAATTTTACACGTGGCTTCCTGGTTAACTTTCAAATATAAATACGATCAAAACCAGTCTTCTGGTTTCTTGCCACAGAGACTCAGTTTTGCTAGTCAAGGTGTGGTCTGAGCTCCAGCAGTGAGAACCTGACACAGAAGCTTCTAGAAACACAGAATCTCGGGCCCCACCCGGAATTAGAATAGCATTCCAATAAGATCCTTAGGTGATTCACATATCCTTGTTGAAGTTCGAGAAGTGTGATCCACAGGAGTGGTTCCCAAAACTCTGTCTTGGTGAAATTAGCGGGAAATGGCGAGTATAGTGAGTTTTTCATAAAGCTAAATAAATGTATTCAACTTATTGTTTTTTTCGTAGAAAGTTAGGACTGTCCTACATTCTTGGTGGTGGTCCTCATATGAAGTGATGTTGAATTTCAGATGATAGTAGTTTGGTTTTCTACTTAGTAAAATAAAAATCCAGCAATTGTATATCAGCTTTCTACTAATTTTTATTTACCCGATAAGAGACATGAAAATGCCTGGGAACGTCTGGAATATGGAGCAAAGGCCCAGCTCCCTCACGCTCATGGAAGGCTCTCTGGAACCATCACCCACTCCGCCTGCCATCACCCTCCAGTCTGTTCTTCTGCCACCACACTGGTCTCCAGCTTGCATAGCTCTGGACTTCACATGGGAAGCTCCTTCTGCCGCAAATCCCAGTCTCTGCTGACAAGCTCCGTCAACTTGCTGACAAGCCCTGCTCAACTTCCACCACACCTCTGAGGTTCTGAATGGTGTTGCCACGTGCTTTTCACACTGCATGAAATACTGTGTGTTTAGGTGTCCATCAATCCATCTGGACTGCATGCTCCTTCGAAGCAGATGCCATGTCTCCATTGCTGTCTCCTCAACTGCTTAAAGACTAACACACACACACACACCCTCAGCAAGTAGTTGCAGGATGTATTGGACATATTTGGAAAGAAGCATCATCCGAGGCTGCTATCCTTAAATGTTCCATTTGATAGGATAAAGATGGCAACACAAAGTCTCCTGATCCAGGAGAGCAAATATGCTCTTGGTTAGAGAGGAAAAAATTATGGAAGAGCTTCTAAAAGTTAAAATTGAAACACTGAACAAATGCTTAGGGGTAAAGATGAGTGCCATGAGCGTGAAGACATACCCATGCTGAACGCACAGAAATGAAGAGCAGAATGGCCGCTGTCAGGGGCCAGGGGCCCGGGAAGTGGGGAAAGTCTGGTAAAGAGACGCACACACTTCCAGCTGTAAGATGGATGAGGTCTGAGGGTCTGATATAAAACACGATGACTACAGTCGATGGCACTGTATCGCAGAATTGAAATTTGCTGAGAGAGGAGAACTTAAATGTTCTCACCCCAAAAAAAGTATGGAAGGTGAAGGATGTGATAAGTAATTCGAGGGGGGATTCCTCTCACAATGTGTATGTATTTCACATCATCACATCGCACACTTTATTTACTGTTTTGCCAGTTATACCTCAATAAAACTGGAGGGGGAAAAGAATGAAGGTATACCACATACAAATGTTAGGCGACTGTTAGCGTGCTAAGGCTGTCACAGCAAAGCACCACAGCCGGGGTGGCTTAGACTGTAGATATTCATTTCTCTCGGTTCTAGATGCTGGAGGTTTGAGGTCAAGGTTGGTTTCTCCTGAAGCCTCTCTTCCGGGCTTGTAGATGGCCGCCTTCTCTCTGAGCCCCACATGGTCCTCTCTCTGTGTATGTCTGCATCCGAATCTCCTTTTCACATTGAGGCCCCAGTTCTATTGGATTAGTGCCCACCCTAATGACCTCATTTTAACTCTGTTATCTCTGTAGAGAACTTGCCTCCATTCTGAGGTCCGGGGCTGAGGGGAGATAGGGCTTCAACATATGCATTTGGAGAGGACACAGTTCAGCCCATAATTGACTTCCTTAATTTAGCGTAGTAAGTATTCAGTGGAGTTTTTATAAAGATAGGGTTTATAAAACCTCCTATTTGGTTTATCCACTCCACAGATACAGCCAATTGTTACGGGTTCCAACGCTTTCCAACAGTAAGTCACGTCAGAAATGCAGGCACCGTTAAATCAGCAATGGTGATCCAAAGCAGTTGACCCCTGTAAGTCGGATTTTACTCCAATGTGACTCAAATAGATAAAGACGTGTCTACAGTGTTTTTCAAGTTATGAAGATATAAAAGAAATATAATACAGAAGTATAGAGAGAAAATGTTAAGGCTTCCACTTCTCCGATCTGATCCTTGTCAGATGACCAGTGTTAAGCAGGTCAGTAGTGTGTATTTTTCCATATTAAAAATGCCTGCATGTGGAAATGGACACAGACATATGCACATATGGGACTCCATATGGAGGTATTTTCATACCCATTTCACTTTTATCAGTAATCCATCATAATATCTCAGTTTCATGATGTAATTTCAGTGGAAGTATATTTTTAACAGCTCAAGTTACATCTCATCAACACGTCTCAGTGGGAGGAGGGGCGTGTAATGCACCTTCCACTTGCTGGCCACAGGAAGTCCTGGTACATTTCTTTCTAGTGCAGGCTTCGCTGGTTGGCCACCTGACCGCCATGTCCAGTGCCCCGTTCATGAGAGACAGGCAGGAACAAAAGAGATGTCCACTTCCCTAGACTCCCTTGCACTGAGGGATGGAGATGTGACCCGATTTGTCAGTGAAATGTAAGGGAAGTCGGCTGTGGCTTCTGAGAAAGATCTGTCTCTTCTGATAGAAGGGAAGGTGTCCACAACGCTCTTCTCTGCCTTGAGATAAAGCTGCTTGAGGCCACCAGGCCCATGGGGGAGGGCCAAGAAAACAGCAGGGATGCTCCGACTTCCAGAAGAAGAAGAGCTCCCCAGGAACTGGACCATGTTGAAATTAGGGACTTTTATTCGTCAGCATACACCATTACATGAATGAATTGTCAGTCCATAGACTGGAAGATCTCTACCAGTGTCTATAACCAACAAGACAGTCACAATGAGATTCTACTAAAAACTCCCACCAATCTATAAGAAAAGGGGAACACTTCACCTTAGAGGATATCCAACTGGCTAATAAAAATATGAACGAGTGCCCAGCATTCTTAGTTATCAGAGAAATGCAAATTAAAGCCACACTGAGATCCACCACTCACCCACCACAATGCCTAAAATTAAAGGGCTGAAAATATCAAGTGTTGACAAAGATATGGAGCAAGTGGAACTTTCATACCTTGTTGGTAGGAATGTAAGTTGGTATAAAAAATTCAAAAACTATTTGTCAGCATCTACTAAGGATGGGCATATATGCAAATCTCATAACCCAGCAATTTTGCAGACACATGCCCACACAAAAACCTGTATGAGTGTTGACAGCAACATTATTCACAGCTAAAAACTGGAAATGACCCAAGTATCCAACAACAGTGAAAGAGATCAATTAATCCTGGTATTCTCACACAGGGAAGTATTGTACGACACATGAGCGGTCTGAAGAGGCATGAGCAATCTCAGTAAGTCTTATAAACATAACATTGCAAAAAAAAAGCCAGACTTAAAAGAATATATGCTATGTAATTCCATTTATATAATTTTTTTTTTAAAGGGTAAAACTCCTGTATGGTGTTAGAAGTCAGAAAAGTGGTGGTTTTTTCAGGAAAAGGGAGATATAGCAATGAGGAGAAGGGATGCTGGCAATGATTTGTTTCCTGAATGGGGTGGATTCACTTTGTGAGGACCAATCCAGCTGTACAATTATTATTCTGTATTTTCTGTGCCTGTGTTATACTTCAACCAACACAGTTTTTGCATAAAGAAACTGCACTTAAAAATGGAGGAGGGGAAGTCTGTGTCCCAGGCCAAGTGTTTGAACTTTCTCCATAAGAAATGGGAAGCAAGGGGCGTCTGGGTGGCTCAGTCGGTGAAGTGTCTGCCTTGAGCTCAGGTCGTGATCTCAGGATCCTGGGATCAAGTCCCGTGTCGAGCTCCCTGCTCAGCATGGAGTCTGATTCTCCCTCCACCTCTCTCCCCCAGCTCTTTCTTGCTCTCTCTCTTAAATGAATGAATAAAATATTAAAAAAACAAAAAAGAGATGGGGAGCTGGTCAAGATTTTTAAGCAGGAGAGTGGATTCCCTGGGCAGCGGGGAGGGGAAGAGGTCGGTCTGAAGAGCAGTCAGGGGGAGGAAAGAGAAAAAGAGGACTCTGTCCAGGGCCGCTGCAGCGCGGGTAGGAGCATCAACAGGAGGACGAGTGAGAGCCTGCAGGGTCTCAGTGAGCAGCTGGGATGGGGAATGAAGGGCAGACAAGAGCTGAGAATGGAACCGGGGTTTCTGGTCGAATATGGCAAGACCGAGAGGATGCAGTCAGGAAGAAGATGTGTCCCCACTGCTCCAATCACTGCCGCCCCAAAGAGGCATCACAGAGGTGACCCTCGCATGCTCATGTCCCCTGTCATCATTTTCTTCGTGTTCCCCAGGCCTGGTGGGAGGCAGCAAACACAGCCTCTGGTTAGATGACCCTGGCCCAGAACCTAAGTCTCATGGCCAAGCCAGACTTGCTGTGTCTCTGTCCCTGCAGGACATCCACTGTTTTGTTGTCTTTACACCCTCGTGTTTGTAACAACCATCAAAGGAATGCCAATCTAGCAGCAAGGAGATGCGAGCAAATATAAAGCCCACACAATCCAGTGATCCAACAGCAGCACCCACAGTGGGGCAGACTGAGATGACCCTTCATGAAGTGAAAGCAGCCCCCAGATGGCCATCCCTTTGGAGTAAGTGTTCATGCCTAAATATGCAGCCTCAGCCTAACTATAAGGAAATAACCCGAGAAACCTGGAATCCAAATATTCTACACGACAAATGGACTTTTCAAAAAGAGAATGTTTTTAGAAGGAAAAAAAAAAAAAAGAGTAGGGGCTGCTCTAGATTAAAACCAGCCTAACCAAGTGCCTAACCAAGTTCAGTGTGTGAATTTTAAGTGGAAAAAAGGCTGTAGAAGACCTACCAGGAAATTCGCAGTATAGGTGATTTTATGGAACACTTATCAGGTGTTTAGTGTGATAATGGTATCACACAGGGCAATTTCCTCATTCTTAAGAAAGACATATGTAAACACGTGGGGGGGAAATGTCATGATGTCTGCAACTTCCTTACAAAAACAAATGTTACAACTGGTCAGTATACCTTTTACCAGTTACAAATATATACCTTTTACCAGTTAACAAGTTGATAAAAGGTATGCAGTGTTGGTTGTACTCTTCTTTCAAATTTCCTATAGATTTAACATTTTTCAAAAGAATTTTAGGAGCAAGAATCTCAAAGTACTGCATAATAAAAAATAAAACGTATTTTTAAAAATAAATTTCAGGGGCGCCTGGGTGGCTCAGTCGGTTAAGTGTCTGCCTTCAGCTCAGGTCGTGATCGTGGGGTCCTGGGATCAAGTCCCATGTTGGGTTCCCTGCTCACTGGGGAGTCTGCTTCTCCCTCCGCCTCTGCTGTTTTCCCTGCTCATGTTCACTCTCATTCGCTCTCTCTCTCTCTCAAATAAATAAAATATTTAAAAAAATAAATAAATAAATAAAAATAAATTTCATTTTGAAACAATAGGGACCATAACGCCCTGCTCCACAAATATGTCACATGATGAAATCTATGGCTTCGTACTACACTCTCAACAGTGAGTGCAGTGAAATGCAGAGAAATGGGATAGAAAGCTGCAAAATCCAAAGAAATAAAGACATGGCAAGCAGCTTTGATAAAGGGCCAGGGAGAGAGTGAGAACAAATCCCAGATGCACAGAGACACAGAGACTCTCCCACGAAGTGAGAACACAGGGGTCAACAGAACACCCCTTGAACAGAACAGCACCCTCTTGGAAAACGGCCACGAAGGACGTTTACAAATTGGGAGCAGGATAGGTCAGAGCTCAAGCTCTAGCCCCGGCCCCCACTATCTATAGGACGCTGGACATGTTTTTCCTTGTAACTGTCCACATTTCCGTTTCTTTATCACACATGACGGTTAAGATACACATTCACGCTGGCTGCAGAGAGAGTTGTGTTCAATACTTAGCGAAGCTACAATGATCACAGGTGTACTTTACAAGTTTTCTTGGGTGCCAAGAAGTCAAAAGAATGATTGCGTTGAATGACCAGTAGCCGTTCTTGTTAAAATCTGAGTGGATACTCGTAAAGCGTTCTACATGGGGTCATATTATTTAAGAAGAGGTGTGCTGAACTGAATGAGAATTTTTACCTTCGTATGTGAATCGCAAAGATGTCTTCTTTGTGGGGGGAACAGGGCACGGATCAATAGAGAACCTCTGCCTCAACTGTGTTTTCTTTAAAACAAAAACTGGTCAACTCTCTACTAGATCTTAGGTGGGAAAGATACTGAGAAGACCTGACAGTACATCAGGCGTGTTACCGCATCCCTTTGCATCCCTATTACCTTGCTCTTCAGGTTTTGGATTTGGGTTTTGTTTTTGGTTTTTTTTTCAGTCGTTTTCTCTTCAATTTCATTATATTTTAGAGGAGGTGGTGTAGCCCAAAACCTTGTAGAATCGTCCGGCTGTGGCTGCTCCCTGGCATGATTACATTCTGTTTTGTGTCCAATGCCATCTTTTCCCCCAAAAAGGAACTTAGGAGGTCGGCGAGGGCACCCGGACAGAGCGTGGCAGTAGCCACAGGTGCGCGGAGAGCCTGCTCCCAGTGCTGGAAGAGACTGGGACAGCCACGGCCACCCTCCTGCTTTCTTCTGCCATGACTTCTGGATATTTGTTCCCGGGCTGGGACGCCAGGGGTGGAGGAAGGAGGACAAGGTCATCTAAGAGGCTGGGAAGGGCTGTTCAGGTGATCAGATCAGGCCAAGTTTAACAGGCAGTAGATGGTTTTTGTTCATGTTTTTCCTAACAGCAGAAAGAAGCTTGGGAGAAACACCTGAGTAGTTATATACAATTTAAAGCAGCTATTCTTGGAAAGAGCTGAGTTGCAGAATGAGCTCGGTGTTGCAATGCGACGTTGTCTTCAACATGCCGTGGGTGGAGGAGCTGCCACTGTCGCCGAGGGGTCAGTTACGTAGAGTGTCGTGCTTAACTTTCTGGGTCAGCTGGACTGGATCACAGGGCGCCCCAGCATCTGGCTAAATATGATTTCTGAGCATGTATCTGAGGGTGTTTCCACATAGGTTAACATTTGAATAAGTGGACTGAATGAAGCAGATTGCCCTCCCCATGGTGGGTGGGCCTCAGCCAATTCACTGAAGGCCTGGGATATGGTCTCCTGTCCTTGGGCTGGGAATTATACCATCAGCTCCCCCGACTCTCAGCGCTGTGGACTTGGACTGGAATGTACACCACAGACTCTGGGTCTCCAGCTTGCATACAGCAGCTGTTAGGACTTCGCAGGCTCCATAATTGCACAAACCAATCCTTATAATAAATCTCTCTCTTTCTCTCAATCTCTCTCTCGTACGTGAGATACGTATATGTCATGCATATATATGCATCTGTATGTGTCTCTAAATACATATATATATCCTACAGGTTCTGTTTCTGTTTGTCTGGAAAACCCTAATACACTGAGATTTAGACTCACAGCGTAGAGTGCAGTTGAAGCCATGTTTGTGGGTGATACCATCCCAAGAAGGAACATCAGGCGCAGAGAAGACAGCAGCTGGGATGGCACCCCAACATCCACACTGGGGAGCAGGAAGGGTCCGTAAATAATACTCAGAAGGAAAAGACAGAGGGGCAGGAGCAGAACCCCAAGCACTACCACAGGAGAAAACTGGGAGGAGACGCATTTTAACCAGGATTTGGACCTTCCCCTTGCTAACTTCAGACATTCAAACTGCCAATTTTCTACACTGACTTGCTTAATTTTCGTAGCTTCTCCATATTTATCTGAAATGTCACTGCCTGGGAGAGTTGCAAATGGAAATGGAATATTGCTTCTTAAAATGTTTCCCTTTGAGGCTTCGTGAGGAGCTGGCACAGTGCCAAAATATCACTGGTCGGTGCACTTGTTGCTGGCCGGGCAAACGCAGCCCGCGATGGGAGGGCCGGTGTGATCGGTGTTAGCAGTGCTGAGAGCAGAGGCCATCAGACCACGGCTCCTCCTTCCTGGAACAATGTGAACTTCATGCTAGCACTTAGGAAGTGTCCTTGTTCAAGGGGGTGAGCCCGCCTTGAACGAGGCCTTTCCAGCTGCCTTCTGGGTTACAGATAAATCCAGGAAAAAGGGGCAAGGGAAGCAGTTCCACAAACAGAAAAAATCAGGAGGTGGGACATCCACACTACCACGCACTCACTAGACAGTGTAAGGCCACTGAGGTTATTTGTTACTGAGGTCGAAACATAGCCTTTCCTGACTGCTACAGTTAACGAGTATTAAAGCTAGGTGTCAGGTTGATTTTATTTTTCTACTTTCCTGAAATTTTTTACAATACAAGTTCAAGTAATGATTTTCCTTGAAAATGAGTTTCTACTATTAATGTCTTTTTTGTGATGCTGGAGCCTAACTCCATACGGTCAGAGCAAATATTCCGGTACAGTGGAAAGAGTCAGGACCTGGTACTATATTTTTTTTTTTAAGATTTTATCCATTCATTTGAGTGGAGGGGGAGAGGCAGAGGCAGAGGGAGAAGGAGACTCCCCGCTGAGCAGGGAGCCCGATGTGGGGCTTGATCCCAGGACCCTGAGATCATGACCTGAGCCCAAGGCAGCCACTTAACCAACTGAGCCACCCATGCGCCCCTGGACCTGGTACTATTTCTGAGTGACAAGAATCACGTTCTTTGGATTTCAGTTTCTTTTCCTGTGAAATGAAGAGTTTAGATAACACAGCCTCTGAGCTGCTTTCCATTTCTAAACGGTAATGATTAAGCAATTTAGGCACCTATCCAATTACGTTTAAATGGATATTAACATATATATGTATTATGTGCAGTTGATTTTAAATCTATTTGCTTTTTCTTGGAACTTAAATGTCTTTCTTGATCATATTAACTTTGTTTCTTGTGTAGATACACTGCCGAGGAACAAATCTTGAAGAAGATGATGATTTTGAGGGTGAAAGCAAATAAATTTTATCTTCCCATCTCAAAGCATTAGCCACATAATAGCACGTATAAGAACTAAGTACATATGAAGCACTTCGGAGAGGCATGGGGCCAAAAGTATATGGTATACGTGTGTTTACAGGGATAAGGCTGTTTACAGCTCTTACTCTTAACAAGAAAGCTGGAGCTATTTTAAGTGTTAAAAATAAGGATTTTAGTGCTATTTTAAACAGAAATAGCAATCAACAAGATCCGACATGGGACTAATACACTTTGATAAGACTCCGTGGTGACCAGAGGTTGGAAGCTGACACCTTGTAATGTCACTCCTCTGGTTTCCACGTGGAGGGAGCTGGCTGGAGTGACACTCTGGGCTGCCTCCACTCTTTCCTTGTCCCAGGGAGGAGAAATGCTCATCTGACTGATCAACATCAAAGTCAGGATAGTGTTTCTGTTATTGCTAAGGTTACTTGCAGTGGGAGGGGATGCATGGAAGCCACTTCTAGGCTGGATGGCACAGCTGTGTTTCTTGACTTGGGTAGTGATTTCAAGTAGATACCTTACAATAAATCATTAGGCCATATATTTGTGTTTTTTTTAGTTTTCTGAATCTTCACTTTATTTTTTTTTTTAAGATTTATTTATTTATCTGAGACAGAGTGAGCACAAGCAGGAGGAGCCGCAGACAGAGGGAGAGGGAGAAGCAGACTCCCCGCTGAGCAAGGACCCTGATGCGGAACTCGATCCTGGGATTCTGGGATCATGACCTGAGCCGCGGGTAGATGCCTGACTGACTGAGCCACCCAGGTGCCCCTGAATCTTCACTTTATAGTAAAAAGATTTTGATTGGTCATATGGGGAGAGGGAACTAAGGTCGGTGGTTTAGCCCCTTCCTCTTCTGTTTTTTCTCTCTTTGGGTTGTACCAATCTAGAGAAATGGGCTTTCTCTGCTCCTCCATGCCTGGGGTCTTAGGGGACCAGGTCCCCCAAAGATGGGAAGGGAAACAGTTATGACAGTTCCAGGGCTGTTCAGTTTTGTTAGTGACTGAGGAAGAGGGTCTGGTTCTAGAGCCTGGTACTAGTGACCTCATTTGGCTGCAGAAGGAAAACCGCATTTGCCAAAAGCCCTAATAGTGATCAGAGTAAGAGAGGAGACCCCTTGATAACACAAACATGGGTGCTTCCCAAAGATGAGAAAATAAAAAAAGGGGAAGATGTAAGTTGGGTGAGTATCAGTATATAGAATGAAAGCCGTCGGCAGCATCCCTAGATAACGTCCAGTAGAGAGAGGCTCATAAGCGTAGCAAGTGTGTGTGTTAAACACAGACAGAGAGGGAATGGAAAGACGAAGCAGTAACTCTAAATATTCATGAGATTTTCCCTTCAACCACCCTTGGTGGCCCTCTGTGCTCTCAGCCTGAGAAATGCAAATATAACCCTGGGCCACTCCGCAGGCTCACTGGCAGTAGTGATGGGACAGGGATGCCTGGCTGCGGGCGCCTCGTCCGATGGGGTCTCCTTCCTCAAAGGTCAACCTGGTCCTCTTAACAACAGGGCTGGGATACTTCGTGTTGCAGAGACAGACAGACAGACAGCTGACATTAACACGGTGTAACCAGGATTCAGGGAGTGAATCCCACCGCCCTGCTTGCACCCTTCCCTGAGTCCATTAATGAACCCTATTTTAACTGACTTCACAATCGAAGGGCTTGGAGCAGCTTAATTTGGCCAATGAGACCTTCTGTGCTGGGACATGTGGGATCACTTGACTGCTGGCATGCCGTTGGTGATGAAGACGGGATAAATCTCAACTAGGTGCACAGGAAGAACTGGGTCCCACTGTAGAAATGCTCTGTGAAGTTAAAGCAGTATTTAGGAGGAAAACTGTCAACCTAGGACACTGTGAAAAACTGACTAGTCTATTATAAAAAAGGCATTAAAGCAGGTTAGGAAATAAATCCAGGTCAAAACTCAAAGGAGGCCTGATCAAATCTATAGAGAAAAATCCCCCAGAAAACCTGAAGCCAAAGGCGATGTCCTCGGGGTCGGTGAGCTATGAGGAGCGTGGGCACAGGTGTGCGGCAGGTGTCCAACCGGAGCAGGGCCTGCCCCTCCGGGAGCTGACCCCAGAGGGTGCTCCGCCACCCCTGCTCCGCACTCCGCCTGGGGGCAGAGAGAGGACCCTATGGCCCATGGTGGAGAAGGTGGTCTGCAAACCCGAAAATACCGCCCGTGGCACCATCACCTGTCACAAAAACGAGGAACTTACACCAGGTGGACTTAAAAGACTTTGACCAAGTCTTGGGAAACACGTGAGTTAACAGTGAGGGAAAGAAGACTCTGCCATCAGTCTTTCTGGCACTGTACGTTTGTCTTTCCAAGACGGTGCTACAAACAGAATCACGCTGTACTTGGCGCCCCGGGCCAGGCTTCTTTCTGTCCACACCATGCCCCCAAGACGGACCCCACGTGCTGTGTGTGTCAGTTGTATGTCCCTTCTCGTTGCTGAGCAGAATCCAGTGGTGTGGCTGTCCCACCGTCTGTCCATCCTCTCACTCACAGGACGACATCTGGGTCGTGTCCAGTTTTTGATGATTACGGGTAGAGCTTGTACAAGTTTCTGTGTGAAAAGGACGTTTTGTTTCTCGAGGGTAAGCTCCCAGGAGCAGGACTGCCGCACCATCTAGTAAGTGTCTGTTGAACTCTAGGAGACATTGCTGAGCCCTCCCTGGGCGTGTGCCCAGCCTGCCCTCCCCCAGCCACGTGCGGGGTTCCACGTGCTCCGGATCCTTGCCGGCATTTGGTGTCATTGGGGCTTTTCACTTTAATCATCCTAACAGGTGTGCTGTGGTTCCTTCTTCTTTCTTCTTTCTTACTTGGGAAACTTTGGGGATTCACTGATATCAAAACAAACAAAAACCCAAAACTCTATCACTTATTACACACCTGGAAGAAAAAGTTATGGAAAGTGGCTGAGGGGAAAAACTCTGATCCGCTGAACAGCAACAGAACTTTCAGACGCCATCAGAAGAAGGGGTTTAGGACCAGATGTTATGGGGAAATATAAAAATAATGGCTCTCTGTCTTTGGCAAGAAGACCGCACAGAGCCAACGGCGCACGCAGCTGTTGGAGATACATACGGTCACCTCCAGCAACCCCTCTGTGAGGTTGGGAGAAGACCCAGGAGCCTAGACAAGGACCTCACGATAGCAGATCATCCCGTGAGCGAGCTACGCAAGCCCTCACTCTCTCCCACCGTCCATCCCTTCAGCTAGAAGCCGCTGTTTTAGATAACCACGCTTTCGTATCTCTGTTTCATGCTGGCAAGTAGGTTTTGGGGCTAAAAATCTGTCCCAGTCTGAATCTACATAGACACCAATTTCACATACTCTCTCTCTCACACACACACACCCGTTTGTGCTCGGACAGTATGTTGGCTGTTACAACAAATTGAGATACTCACTGGAAAACAGTGAGAAACACTGACAACCCCCAGTGCAGTGAGCCACACGTTCCCCTGGCCAGACTTGGGGGGACCCGGACTCTCGAATGCTCTGCAATGAAGAGGGACAGCGCAGCGTGGCCTGAACCTGGACGTGCGGCAGGCCATTCCTACGTGAGGCTACCACCTCCCTGCGAGGGGACTTGCTGGCATTGACAAACCTGAGGGGAAGCCCCCAGGCCTCGGTCCCTCCCTGGCCTGGTGCCATGCTGATACCCGGGTTGCCTGGAAGGCCTCCATCTATCACCCACTGCTGCAAGACCGCAGTCGACCAGAGGTTGGGGAAATGACCAAGTCAGCTCAATTACAAGCTACAGCTGAAGGCATCATCGCAACAACGCATAATCGTATTTTGCACTGAGTCCTAAACAATACCAAGTGGTCTAATGTTTGGTCTGCAAATTGACAGCCTATACACTGAGATATTGTTGGCAATAGGGTAGAGCAATACAACTAAAAGTCACAAGTCCAAGGGATGGGTGGAATGTGGCCCAACACACCGTAAAGGAAATATCCAGAGCCATAACACGGGAGGCAATGGAGAAGTAGCTCAGAAAGGAAATAAATACACTGCTTGGACAAGACACATTATCTCACAGAAGACAGCAAATTGTTGCTCCTGAAACCTTAGAACACCAAGGAAAACATTCTTTGATAATAAGGGCTGAACAAAGACACAGTCCCTGACCAAAAAAGCCATTTTAACAGACATCGGAGCGAGTAAGCCTTCCATCCATCAAGGGAGAAAAGGAATCATGAGATAAAGCGAGCCGGAGATGCGGGACGGGTTACAGGCAGATTCCACACGGAGCGAAGGAACCCCATCTCACTATCAAGGGTACAAACTCACGGTTCGCAGTGGCCGTCCCTCCTGCCGCTGTCCAGACGCCTCTCCCCAGTGACAGCACTGACGAGCTCGTGTGCGTGCGGAGGCTTCCACTTCTCCTCTCCAGGTGGGAAGCATGCCTTTGGCCTACAGAGAGTTAAGAAGCTCCAATAAAAATAGGTGGGAATGTAAACCAGTGCAAACACTGCAAAACAGTATGGAGGTTCCTTAAAAAAATTAAAAATAGAATTACCATATGATCCAGTAATTCTACTACTGGGCATTTACTCAAAGTAAATGAAAACATTAATTCAAGATACATGCATCCTTATTCTTGTTGCAACCTCATTTATGATAGTCAGGATACGGAAGTGACCAAATGTCCACCGGTAGATGGATGGACAAAGAAGAGGTGGGATGTGTGTCCACACACACACACACACACACACACACACACACACACACACACACCAGAGTATTACTCGGCCATAGAAAACAATGAGATCTTCACATTTGTGACAACACGGATGGACCTAGAGGGTGTTATACTAAGTGAAATAAGTCAGACAGAGAAAGACAAATACCACATGCTTTCACTTGAATGTGGAATCTAAAAATGAAAATAAACAAAGCAGAAAGAGACCCATAAATACAGAGAACAAACTGGTGTTTGCTAGAGGGGGAGGAGGTAGGGGTAAAGGGCAAAATAAAGGGGATTAAGAACAAACTTCCAGTTATAAAATAAATAAGTCGAGGAGATGAAAAGTACAGTATAGGGAATACACTCAATAATATTGTAATAACCTTGTATGGCGACAGATGGGGACTGAACTTACCTCGGTGAGCACTGAGTAATGAATGGAATTGTCCAACCTCTACGTTGTACACTTGAAGCTAACATAACATGTATGTCAACTATACGTCAATTGTAAATAAAAATTTTTAAAAAGCTTAGAAAGTAAATTTAAAAATAGGTCAGTGCTCAAAAACGAAAAACAGGGTACACAACAAAATAAACGTCTGAGTTTTTTTTTTTTTTAAGATTTTATTTATTTATTTGAGAGAGAGAGGAGATTATGAGCAGGGGGGAAGGGTAGAGGGAGAAGCAGGCTCTCTGCTGAGCAGGGAGCCCGATGTGGGGCTCGATCCCAGGACCGCGGGATCATGACCTGAGCCGAAGGCAGACGCTTCACCGACTGAGCCACCCAGGCGTCCAGCTTCTGAGGTTCTAAGGGTGCTGGTGTTTCAACCCCTCTCTCACCGAAGTGGCCAAGAGGAGTGACGATAACTAAACCTCTGCATACCTGGACTGACCAAAATGCAGAAAAAATACTCTAGACAGCCAATACTATTAGACATAAGTTAAACAAGCTCTAAAATTTAGTTGGTAAGTACAAAGGTGTATATAAATTGTATTAAAAACGGCAGGAGGAATATTGCTGTCTTACACGAATCCTTGGCCAATTTTATCAGTTTGGCGATTCTGAGTTAAAAAGTAGCTGTATATCTTCTCTCTAACCCCATTATTTTAAATCTTCTGAATTTCCTCTATTGGTTTTATGGGTTAGATAAATTATTCTTTACACAAAATATTTTAGGGCATGAAAATATAAACATGTTTATTTAAAGAATAACAGCCATTTTATAAAAGAACTGCTTTTTGTAAACTCCAAAAACTAGTGCAAATCACTTTAACTTGATTATTTCACTTCTGCCATCTGCATGTGATTTTTAAATGTCATCCCTTTGTTTTTAAAATTGATGA
Organism: Ursus arctos; assembly: GCF_023065955.2. Classification (NCBI taxonomy): domain Eukaryota; kingdom Metazoa; phylum Chordata; class Mammalia; order Carnivora; family Ursidae; genus Ursus; species Ursus arctos. The sequence continues at coordinate 3,353,702 of NW_026623019.1, read as the reverse complement.
CTTTATTATACTTCAGATGTAATTTTTGAGATCTTTTGATTTTAACACCTGGGACTAACATTAACTTAAGTTAGTGAATAATATTGTCACCTAAAATCTTTGGGGATTAAAGTGCATAAATACAGATTATAGAAATGACCCGTCACTCTATTAATACACACTTGCTTTTTGTGACGTTCCAATTAAGACAGTAAACGTATGTGGGATATATATTACCTGTTACGCTACCTTCAGACGGTTAACTTGTTTTAAAAGGCTGAAATTAAGGTTTAAGTTTTTATCCAACTACCACAGGCACGTGTGTGTATTTAAACAAATAAACATGCTTGTGAAAATGTGTTTAACTGAAAAGGCTTATGAATGATAAAGAAGAGAACGAATAGTTCAGATAAATGTTATTTTGATCTTTGAATATACAGTGTTCTCTAAAAAAACCCAGGAAATAACAAAAAAGTTCTTTGCCTCCTGTGGAGGCCAGAACAGCGCAGTTAAGCAGTTAACTCTTATCTCCTGAAGACTAGAACTTCCGGAGCCTAGTCCCTGTTTGTAGCTTCGCACTGATTTCTGGAATCCTTTTATTTAATTAATTAATTAATTAATTAATTAATTAATTTATTTTTAAATATTTTATTTATTTGTCAGAGAGAGAGAGAGAGAGAGAATGAGCAGGGGTGGGGGAGGAGCAGAGAGAGAAACAGATTCCTCACTGAGCAGGGAGCCCGATGCAGGACTCGATCCCAGGACCCTGAGATCATGACCTGAACCAAAGGCAGATGTTTAACCAACTGAGCTACCCAGGCGCCCCTTATTTATTTATTTATTTATTTATTTATTTGAGAGAGAAAGAATGCGCATGAACCTAGCAGAGGGGCAGAGGCAGAGGGAGAAGCAGACTCCCTCAACCAGAGGCTTGATCCCAGGACCCTGGGATCATGACCTGAGCCGAAGGCAGATGCTTAATCGATGGAGCCACGCAGGCACCCTTTTTGAATAATTTTAAACAAAGGTTCCTCATTTCTAAAAAGCTAAATCTACTTACCAGTATGCTTAATTTAAACCTTACTTTTCTGGCTTTAATAATTTCTTTTCTTTAGAAAACTAGGACATATGCTCATATCTTGTGCTTAAATGTTTGATGACACTCTTTTGATATTTCCCTTCCCTGATCTAGGTCCACAATGAAAACAAAACTGACAGATCAAAAAAGAGAAAATGATTAATTACATCGTGTTAAAATGTCATCAATATGAGTGTTTCAGTAACTGTTTGCTTTTCAGGTTGAGCAGAACATACATGGGCTCGTGCATAATAATTAAGGCAAAACTGTTCAAGAACTGATGTTTATTCTCAGACGTAAAACCCTTATAATTTTCTGGCAACTATATTACATACTTAACAAAAGAAACCAAAGGTTCTGGGCACTTGTCAATATCCTTACTGAGCATAAGCTCCTCCCCTCTGGATCATCATTGACTAAATATACCCAGATAGGGGATTCCACTCTCCTCCCTTCTGATTAAATACCATGGACGATTCAGAGCTATTCAGTCTTATCACTTACAGGTGGTTTCATAAACTACACATCAGAAACAGGGTTTTCTAGAAGTGGGAAGAAAAGAACCTCAATACAAAATGGTACCAGATACCAAACAGACTTCCCAAGAGACAAAATTAGGATTTCCAGTACTCTATTTATGAAGAGATGACTCTGTAGACATGTGTATTATTATTATTATTATTATTATTTGTTAAGCTTCCTGGGTAATTCTATTGTTCAGCTAGGGACTGAGAACCGCTGGCATAAGGCGTGAATTGCCCATCAGTCTTGCAACCTCACCCAATATTTGAGAGTGGAAAACCATTCTTAATATTGATGATATATAAGTGGTGTTCTAAACTGCTGGAGCTCCTAAATGTGGGGTCCATCTGCACCTGGGCACAAGAGCCCTGTGTTCTGTTTGCACACATACTGTCAAAATGATTAGTTGTTGCATTTTCTAGCAACAGAGCTCTAGCAGAACTTTCTGGGCAACTCAGTCTTATGAAAGTTCACATTATTAAATCAACACTACATTGCTTGCAGAAAAATATACTGATCATAGAATCTAACTTTGTGAGATACAACAATCTGTGATATTTAAAGCAAAAAGTTAAAATAATCTTTTAACTAAAAAACAGCTTAAAATGTGTAGATATCTTACCATCTAAAAATATCTTTAAATATCGTCATTCAATTCATGGACCCCATTGAAGAATGAAGTGTTTAAAATGTTACAATTAAAGAAATGACGATTTAATTATTTACTGTGAGAATTAGTACCATAGAACCAGACTGATACTGCCTACTTTACAATTCTAGTTTAAAAGCCACATGTTGGGTCTTGAGATACATCTAAAATTAAGAAGTAATTTTGGGGGTTTTTAGTCCTAATTTTGACTTCATGGAAAGCCACAGGTCTTATTTTCATTTGTTCAACAAGAAGAACAAATATTTTCTTTTTTTTTTCAAGATTTATTTATTTGAGAGAGAGAGAGAGAGAGACAGAGAGAGCACCAGTTGAGGGGGGGAAAGGTAGAGGGATAAGCCAACTCCCTGCTGAGTGGGGAGCCCAATGCGACGCGGGGCTTGATCTTGGGGACTCGGTCCCGGACCCTGAGATCATGACTTGAGCTGAAGTCAGACGCTTAACCAACTGAGCCACCCGGGCACCCTAAGAAAAAACATTTTCAAGCATCTAATTTATCTCAGGCATTGGAGAGGTCGCTGGGATGCTACGGCTAGTATGATGTACAAGGGGCTGTTCTCCAGGATCTTATAATCTAGTAGGAATTAGGCGTTGATCCTGAGAATATACATAAGAGCCACAGACATTCTTCAACATAATTTAGAAATCAGTCCTGGCCTTGAGAAAGAAGAGTGTTCAACCCCAAACAGCAAAACTTGACATGTGGCTCTGGATCACATTTTCCTTAATTAACCTATGCACCAGCAGCATTACAGGGATGTGCCTGTGAAAAATACACGTTCTCACTCTCGTATTTAATGGGAAATAGAGTTGGCTTTCTCTTTGGGGCTGAAAATGACTTTTGACTCGAAAGGCCAGAAGATTCCAGGGCATTTGTGGGGTTATGACAGACTGTCCCGAAGTGGACATCAATCACAAAAGCTTCCAGACTGCGTTGTCTCTCCCTTGGGCTCTGCATCTCAACACCTCGCATATTGAAGGAGACATCTCAGTTGTTCAAAAAATGATGTTTCATAAGTATGGCATTCTTGGGCTTCCTCCTCTTTCTCTTTGATAATGTGACTATTATCTCCAGCAAAACTTTCACATTGTCTCTCTTTCTTCCTGAATTACTACCACTACCTGTTTTGAGAAAAAAGGCAGAGACCACACTGTGACACGTACTCTGTGCCAACCTCCTGACTGGTAGCCGCTCGCGAATGTAACACATGGCAAACGTGTGGGGAAACACAGAGGGTCTGCGCCATTGCTGATTAACGAGGATTAAAAGTCAAGAGTTCTTCCTTCCACGGCTCCCAAGCCCCAGTTTTCTAATTTGGCGATGTGTAACTATCAAGTGACTTTAGATGAGATGACATACATAGTTTTGCTATTGGATACATCTATAGGAATGCTGCTGATTAAAACAAGGTCTGTCTCATTTCCTGAATTATTTATAAATTCAGTTGCTTAATATAAACTAAGTATCCAAGGCAACACACTGCTCTTGATCTGGGGGTTTGACAAAGGAACTTTCATTGACTGCTTGGGGTTGCAGATAAATGTAACACACTGGCTTTTTGGACCAGAGTCCAAAGTGGGAATATTCCCATCCCCTAGTACGGGTTGGCAAACTTTAAATAATTAATTAATGATTTGAAAATATTTTGTGGTCTGCATAAAAGAAGCTTCATTTTGAGAATGAAAATGCTTCTGGGAGAATATAAATACGTTTCTGAATCTCTGAGCCAATAGTCTCCGATTTTTTTAAAAAAAAATCATAGAATAGGGTAAAAAAATGGTAAGCATATAATTTCATGTGTGTGCATATAAGCATGCACGAGTAACAGCTATACGAAGGGGTAAAATGTAAGCAGAAGTCCTAGATTTTTTGTCCTACCCTAGTGTATATTGTCTTGGAGATCATTGCTCAATGCTAAAATAGCTGTCTCTTAAAAATAATAGTAATAACAGCGAACATTTATAGGATGTTTATAATATGTGGTACAGTATAAGTGCTTTACATATATTATCTCACTTAATTCTCAAACAACTCTAGAGAGCAAATAATGCTATTTTTTTCCATCTTATAGATGAAAGTCCATTGCTCAAGCTCATGCTGCTAATAAGAGGCATCACTTTCACTAAAATTTATGTAGTTTGAATCCCAAGGCCATGCTCTTGCCATGCTGTTATCTGAAAAAGTGACCTTAGGTTCTGCAATGTATTTTTAACTTCTCTTCCTTTATATTTTTAAATTTTTCAAATAATACATGAATATGGTATAAAAAATGTAAATGGTTAAAAAAATGCACAGCAGGAATGGGAAAAGTCTTCCTTCCCTTCTGACTCTATTTTCTAAGTAACTTGCTAAAAGATCCTGGGTATTGTGACATCAAACCCAGTAAACATTTTATTCCTCAAAAAGTACAACTGAGTTATTTTTGCCTTTGTTTGGAGTTCTGTTCTGGTAATGGCAGAGTAACTCTTAGGGACAAAATTTTAAAAACAACTAGCTGAAGGCACTGCAGAGGGAAAAGCAGGAAGAAACTGGAGGGGAGTTGACACTTGGAAGAAAAGTACAGTACTGGTGAGTCTCCTGCTTTTACAGCTTTTTGCCTGGGGACAAGCCTTAGTTTGTGCCATTCCTGTGGCAAAAACTCCAAAACCTGCAGATATAATGGTAGAGATATCAGAGGAGAAACTTTGGGGCAACCACAAAAGCTGGAAAATAAAGCGAGAAATCTCAGAAAGGATGGAGCTACAGAGCAGATGCCCCAAATTATGTGTGTAAATGCAGCCCAAATCTCTGACTGGTTCCTGAACAATGCATGACCACAGCAGATTCCAAGCAACACAGCTAACTAAGGCTAAAAGAACTAGCAAGAGATCTCTGCTACCGCCCACTGTAAGAGAGGCAGAGTTTGTGTTCAGATAAGTTAGCCACCTGCTAAAACAAAATAATCAGTACTATTAGATGAACAATAGAATCCAGAGTCTATAATCTATCACACAATGTCCAAAATAAAACTCAAAATTATTAGACAACATGAATAAACAGAAAAATACAACGCATATTAAAAGCAGTATCTCTCAAACTTTTTGAACTGAGGACCCCTTTACACTCAAAAATTACTAAGGATCCTACCAGGATTTTGTTATGCATCTTATATCTATCGATATTTACCTTATTAGAAATTAAAACTGACCAAATCTAAAAATATTTGCTAATTAAAAAAATAAACCTCATACATCAATAACCCGTTTATGAAAAATAACTATATTTTCCAAAACAGAAACAATTAATGAGAAGAGTGGCATTGTTTACATTTTTTCAAATCTCTTTGATGTCTGCTTTAATGGAAGGTGAGCAAGATTCTCATATTTGCTTCTGCATTCAATCTATTGCAATATTTTGGTTTTGTTTACGTTGTGAAGATAATGTGTTCTCCCATAGATCAAAAGATAGGAATATTTTAATAGCCATTCCAGATAATTGTGGATATTCTTCTTTCATTCTATACTAAAATTTGACAAGTGCTAGTTCCTTAAAGGTCTGTTGCAATGTGGAATTTGAAACTATATGATAGTTTGTTGTGTTTCACATCCTATTATATTAGAATCCATTATTTTATATTGTGCTTTGAGTGGATCTTTTATTCATGCACAATGTGCAACATGAGCTTTGGTCATTTATAAAATACTGACTCACTGAGTTATGTAGATCTTTTAAATGTTGGCGCACTTCACTGTTCAATATTTTAAAAAAACCAGTCACTAATATCATAACTGAACTCATCAGGTAAATCTTTAAATATCAAGAAACTCTTATGCTCATGATAGTGGATAGAAGTTTTTCAAAATTTCAATTTTCACTAGAAACTTCAAATTTCATTGTGGGCCCAAAATAGTCCTTTCTTTGAAGTTACACATTCACATGATTCTTTTTTTTCTTTTTTTAGAAAATATCTATCAAATATTAAATTCTGAGAAACCAGTGTGACTACCTATTGTTCTTTCAATTAGAAATGGTGTTTCATGAAAGAATCAGCTAGTTCTGCTGAATCAACCTCATAAGTGCTTTTTCTATCTGCTTCATTATGCAGCAAAAGTGACTTATGCATGAATCACATCTTGTTGCATGGAATATTAAAAAGATGTGCACTCAGAGGTTGAGATTTAAAGAAACTAATAGCTTATCTGGCTTTATCAAAGAAATTCTTAACTAATTAGCCAGTAGTACAGAGTACAGTACAGCTACTGCCTTGATTCATGCCCACATGCCAGCAGTTTAATTGACAACTGCTTTTATACCATCACTGCAAATGTCAACATACTGAAACAGGCAAATAACATCTTAGTATTATCACGAAAATAGTTTTGACCTTGCAGTTCCCCAGAAAGCATATTGGAGAACCTCAGGAGTCTGCAAACCATACTTTCAGAGCTTCTGCACAAGAGAAAATGTAAACAATGGAGACAGACCTCAAGATGACCCAGATGTTCGAATTAGCAGACAAACAGCTATTATAAATATGCTTAAAATTTTAAATGGAAATGTGCTCCAAATAAATGAACAAATAAGAAATCTCAGCAATCTCCAGCTCTGAAGTTTAAAAAAAATTCACCAGACGGGCTTAACAGCAGAATGGAGAGAAGGTGTGCAGCCCACACTTAAATAGCGGTTATGCTTTTCCTCCTTGAGGGCAATGTCTACATAAGTTATTTGGAATTCTGCTCCTTGGGATATTTGTCTCTTCTCTCCTATTTATTTATTCAATCATTTATTTTATATCAGTGGGATTTGTGGATACTTATTTTCTGCTTTGGGTTATAATCTTAGACTACTTTATTTATTTTTGTTCAACTCGTTCCAGATCTGGCCATTAGGGAGGTCTTTCACTTGGTTTCTGAGCCTCTTTGACACACTCCCATGATTGTGGGTTTCTATATTTTGTTTTGTTTTTTAGCACTTTCTTACTTTCTGACTCTACAACATCCTTCTGGCTCATCCTGTATATTTTCTATAATGCCCCAGTCCTAAAATCAGCTATTTCTCCAAGGAGCACTTTTACTGAAGAATGGTATTAGAAACCAAGATCTGGGCAATAAGTGTGCTTGTTGCTACTGGGCTACCATTGCTTCTGGGTCATTGCAGCTGAGAGCAAGGACATATATGTCTCCATACTAGCCAATGTATATGCACATATCTAAATATTTCTATATGTAATCATCTGTATCCATACTAAACTAAACGTGAGTTTATATGGATGTCTCCAGTGCTATTCCCTTATCACACAGGTAATCCTAGCACCTTCCCTGGCTGGTGTATCTGTATTCTCCCACTCCAACAGGGAGAAACTGGCCTCCACATCTGCCAGACATTCACTTAATTGTTCACTGACTTAAAAAAAATTCTAAATGTTTGGATCCATTACTGGTGTTATTCCTATTGATGCTCCCCTTGTCCCAGATTTGGCCAGAGAGATCTCTTTCAGTCCATGTCTTTCTCACCTCTGCCAGTGTTTGAGCACCTCACTGTGTTCTGGCACAAGATATTCTGGACTTGCCTTGTGTTTTCTCTGTCTCAGATATAGAATTGACCCTACCCTCTAGAAGCCCTAATCCACCTCCTCTTTTTACTGAAATATAATTCCACATACCATACAATTCATCCATTTAAAATACAATTCAATGGCTTTTATCCATTTAAAATGTACAATTCAATGGCTTTTAGTATATTCTCAGAGGTGTGCAAACATCAGTAGTCAATTTTAGGATGTCTCCATCACCCCAAATGAAGCTACATATTCTCTACCTATCATCCCCAATGGTGCCCGTCCCTCCCACCCCTCCCATCCCCCTAGACAATGGGGGCATGTATCTTCAGAGCCTAGTGTACGTGTGCATGTATGTGTGTGTGCATGAGTGCATAAACAATTGGCAACTATGGGGTTGGCAGGAGGAAGAGGCAGTATCTGGGAAATCATGACCACAGAGGATCTAATGCAGAAGGCGAAATTTCCAAATGAGAGGATAACAAAGGAGACTGGTCAAGCTCCCCACAGCTGGGAGTGGGGGTGTCAATAGTAGAGCAGAGCCCTGATGATCACCTGAGAAAAGTAGACAATACAAGGCAATAATTAGTAACTCAGATTCTAGAGTCGAGTGTTTGAGTCTTTGCTCTGCAACATATAGCTATGTAACTCTCAGCAATTTAAAGCCTCGGTTTCCCTATTTGTGCAACACCTATCTTTTGCCTTGTAGGGAGGGAGCTCATAGGCACATGTGGTCATGGTTGGTACTTATAAATGGAACCTACAGAATCTCGGCAGGGGGTGGAGTACTGTGTCCAGTCAAGAGGCCTCTTCAGAGGGGATCCTCTGCCATACATTCTCTGTGGGGACAATGTCCTTGGGTGAGGCTTACTGGAACCCTCCAAGACTCTGGACATGGGGTTTTCTGGGTTTGCCATTCAATCCCTCCCATGCTGAAGTGAGTATTCAGGTTAGGTGGGAAGGGAGAGCTTTTGGAGAGAAAATCCACTCTGGAGACTTAGAGAACACTTGAAAAAGAAGACTATTTAAAAGCATTAAAAAGGGACCCAAAGAAATTCAGAGGGGTTGTTGTTTTGATTTTTATTTTGGGACTAAGGTATGAGTTAAACTTTGCACCCCTCTTGGAATGTACTGTGACCATTTTTGTCCCTTAAAGCAATAGATACTCAAAATGCCGATGTAATACTTAAAGGGCTTTGTATTAAAATTACACAAATATCTCACATTGAAGACAATTATATATATATTTTTTCTATCACTTTCTTATCATTATCTATGAGACACATCATTTCGAAACAGTTTCTCGGGGCGCCTGGGTGGCTCAGCTGTTAAGCGTCTGCTTTCGGCTCAGGTCATGATCCCAGAGTCCTGGGATCGAGCCCCGCATCGGGCTCCTTGCTCGACGGGAAGCCTGCTTCTCCCTCTGATACTCCCCCTGCTCGTGTTCCCTCTCTCGCTGTCTCTCTCTGTCAAATAAATAAATAAAATCTTAAAAAAAAAAGAAGGAGTTTCTCATAGTTCTGTATTGTAGAACACGTAGATGACAAGCATCTGTGTGTCACTGTCCGCGTGGAGCCTCACAGATTTCACACGGTGTGACTGTATGTACACCATGTCTTCTGCTTACCTTTTATATTGTCTCCTCAATTCCAAAGATGTAACAGCCATTGTTACCAGGTAGCTGGTACTGACAAACGTCTCTAGTGTGCAGTTCCAGCTCTTTCTTGTGAAACCTATCACATTTTAGGGCTGTGAATCTTTCTCTCAGGATTCACGAAAATTTTGGTTTAAAGGTAAAAAAATCAAAAGAGTCTGTGGCAGAGTGTGTTCCTGACTGACTGTAATTACTACCTTTGCACGTAGTAATAGAATTGTAGCTGGGTATATGGTTGCCCGGCACAAGGATACATTTTGAGGCCCACTTTGCTGCCTGGTGTGGCCTGAGGGAAGCAGAAGGGACGCATGCCATTTCTAGAGCTGGGTATCCCCCTCCTCTGTCCTGCTGCTGGCAGGGAGCAGCCACTTTAGACCCAGAGATGGACGCTGCAGGTTGAAGATGGCCGAGCCATCTCATAGGCCTGGACTGTTAACATTCTCTCTCGTCCCACCCATCATGTTCATGGGTGTCTCAGATACAGGGGCCCAGCCTTTATGCTAATATACTACTTTCTTGTTGATTGTTTCAGGCAAGATAGTTTTAAGAATATACTCCCATTTTCAGAAAAGTCCAGACAGAGTTCTGCTTGATTCTTCACACAGCATTTGCAGTTTTGTCTTTCCACTTGTGGTTGGTAACGTGTGGCAAGTGTCTTAATTTGCCCGGGACACCTACGTTCTCCTGCATGTTTTGTGCAGCAGAGCTGTGGTCTCGGAGGGATGGCTTCTGCCATTCAGGGCTGCCTGTATTCCGGCAGCTCAGGGTTGGCCATCCTGTATTGCACACACGTAATATTATATAGAAGTAAGCATTAGACAAATGTCAGGGGTGTGGCAAATCAAAAAGAGTGTTAGCTGAGAGCTGGCTGGAGGCAAAGGTCCCTATCCTATAGTCAGATGGTAGTAACAGTAATAGAATACCCCCAAACATCAGCCCTACCTTCCTCTCCCAAGCTGATACTCACTGTTCCCGGCTCTCACTCTGCTCCTGGCGTACATCTTCTACTGAAAAGTAGAAAGGAACAAAAGGGAATTAAATTTATGGGACAACTTAACATTATGGAGAGGCTGTGCTCAACAGTGATGAAGAACACGGGCACTGGAGTCATATATACCAAGGTTCAAATTCCAGCTTCGTGACGTCCTAGCTGCAGGGTTTGAAAGTAACTTAATCTCAGTGCCCTCATCTGCACAATGGGGATAATAATACCAACTTCAAAGTTGTCTGGACATTAAGTAAAATAATGTATCTAAATTTCTGAAATGGGCTAAGAAGGAAGTTGATAAGTCATAGCTAATATGATCTATTCTGTTCTCATTTCCTGGTGCATGCTTATTTCATTGACCTTATACAATGGGCATAATCCCTCCCATTTTATAGATGAAGAAACTAAGGCCAGAGAACTTGTGAGGTGAAATAGATATCATACTAGCTCTCTTGCAAATGGAGAAATGGAAGCATGGAGTATTTATATAACTCATGGCTGGCCCAAAGTGAAGCAATTACCGAGCTGGGATCCAAAGCCACATCTGTCTCACCTTACATGTAATGGTCATGGTGATATTTGTTACCTGCATTAGCTTTTAAAAATCAATTTCACAGACTGGGATATCCTTATGACTGTCTTTCAATAAGAACCAGAGTTAAAATTATTAAGGAAGGAGCTAGCGTCTCCGTGTTGCGTTTTCCCATCAGGCTCTGTCCCATCAAAACCATGGGCTGTCCTTCTTAATCTGATTTCTAATGTAACCAAACAATCTGTGATTGTGTTTTTTGCAGTTTTCCTAATCAATCACAAGTATTTCCTGAAGTTGTATTCTTTTTTTGCTTACCTTTTTCATTTTGTTAAAGTATGAAACTTTGGCACTTTACAAATAATTTGCATTTTTCTGACATTCTTTGTTTTTTTTGACAGCTCCTGAACAAATTTCTGAACATCTCTTTTCTGACCCTATGAAAAACTTAGTATAGAATGTGTACTATCAGTAATTTAGAAATTTTCATGAACAGTTGAATGTATTTTCAAACTTACATTGTGTCCATTTTATTTTTTATTTAAAAAAATTTTTGAGTATAGTTGACACAGAATGTTACATTAGTTTCAGGTGTGCAACATAAGGATTCACCTTCTCTATACCTTAAGCCCTGCCCACAAGTGTAGCTACTCTCTGTCACCATACAACTATACAGTACCATTGACTATATTCCCTCTGCTATGTGGTTGTGGCCACTTAGTTGCATAACATTTCTGGCTCTACAATAAAATCTAGATTATTACTATAATTGGATTCAATTATTGTGGCAAAAGATGGGTTAGATAGCTCTTTAAAGCAACCAAACAGTATTTCTTATCTACTTGCTTCCTTCTTTAATAATATTTTACTAAGGGTCACAACACTCAATTAAAAATATTTATTTTTTTAAAAATGTTATACTGTTTCAGGTACAAAACAGTTATTTGGCAATTATGACTCAGGAAAGCTCACCACAATAAGTGTAGTTACCATCTGTAGCTATACAATGTTGCTACATTATTGACTATCTTCCCTATGCTGTACTTTTTGTGACTTATCTATTTTACAACTGAAAGTTTGTATAAGGTTATATTATTTTAAATAGCACTGTGTTAGGTGTGCTGGAACTCCAGTATTTGAATTTATAATCTGTTGATGAGCCAACATAAAGATAGCAAAATAATTAGCAACTAATAAAAGTGAACAATAATTAGTGGTAATAATTGCAACAGTTGAGCTATGAGCAAAATTCTTGAGTTTCCTAGCATCAAAGTGAACATGAAGGTCAGAATAGGGGAAAAGATACAAGAGGAAGCAAAGTTTTTCCTTGTCCTAAACTTCAAGAGAAATCTCACAAGTGGTTCTTTACAGAAGATAGAATAAAAGTGTCCTCAACAACATTTCCACAGCAGATGCATTCACGGGACCCAACTGGCTTTTTCTTTCCACTTTGGACAGAGCTGAGGGTATAATATTGAAGAAAGTTTTGCTGAGGATCCAAAAATGTGGTGGATGTACAGCTGAAATTTGCGTGGCAGTGGGAGTATGCTCAAAGCAGCATACTTTTCAAACAGGATTCCTAAGCACACCTTTTGTCGGCTAAGATTTGATAAAAACTAGATAGAAAATTTCAAGTTGCTTTGATGAACACCTACCCTCCAAATTGATACTCTGCGTTTGTGGCTGAGGGAAGAGCCATATGCTCTCAATGCCACCTCAGCATATGGTTGCGCCCACTTTGTCAAGACGAGGGTGCCTTACCGGGACTCTGGACTCGGGGAAGGCCATTGCACCTGCTTGAGGTGGTGGGCTGAGGTCCGCTGCTGCAATGGCTGTTCTCACCCCCTTCCTGAACTCTGCACAGCAAGCACTGCGCATGTTCACAGGCACGTTTAAGAGCTGTGGCTCTTAAATGCATGGATAAACGGGAGTCCCGCTCAGAGCTGCTACCCAGCCACACAAACCTGAGACCAAACATTTCAGCTCACCTTTGCAGCTAACATAGGACCCCAGGGCGTATCCTAAGGAGAGCGGGGAGTTCTTATAGAACATAGTCTCCTAATTCCACAGCCTCGGAAAGCTACTTCCTCCTGCTTCTGCTGGAGGAGCCTTTATCCCGCGCGCCAGCCAGGGGAGGCTGAGGCAAGTGGCCGCGGGAACACTCCGTCACCGAGACTGGGCGGGGCGAGGCGGCGAGGGGCGGGGTTTGGGGCGGGGCCTGGTGCCAGAGGGAGGCTCCGGGGGCGGGGAGTAGGCGTGCCCGGCGGCGTGCGCGCGGCTGCGTGCGCGCGACGGGGGCGGGGCAGTAGCCGCAGGCCCACGCCGTAAACAGACAAGATGGCGGCGGCGGCGGTGGCGGCGCCTGGGGCCTTGGGCACCTTGCAGGCCGGCCGCGCTCGCTTGGTGGCAGCTTGCTGTGCGAGGCTTGGCCCCGGGTGGAGGCTGCCCGGCTCCTTAATGGGCCCGCGGGTCGCCTCGGCGATATGGGCCCGGGGCTGGGCGGCCGCGGCCGGGGGCTCGGCCCCGCGGAGGGGCTACAGCTCTGAGGTGAAGACGGAGGACGAGCTGCGGGTGCGGTACCTGGAGGAGGAGAATCGAGGTGAGGGGCGCGGCGCTGGCAGCCGCCGGTCCTGGGAAGGGGTCGCAAGGTCAAGTGTCCGGGCTGAAGTCAGTGACCGCTGAGCGGCCCGGGTCGAGACCCCTCCCCTCCCCCACCCCAGCCTTGCACCTTTGTAGTGCTTTCGGTGCCTAAAGGTGTATTCCGGAGCGGCTTACCTGTAAAAGTGGCCCCACTCAGCGCCGAAGACAGAAATGCATCTTACGCCCTCATCTCTAGACGAGCCAAGGTCAATAAACCGGGTGTGTGATATTTGCTTCCAGGTTTTGTGCTTGCTCTGAATTGTTTTCTGTCAACTCAGATATCTGGGTTTGGGGGGGTGGGTGGAGTTTCAGAAGCTGCAGTGAGAGTGCACTTCATTCTGAAGAATCTCACATTTAAAGCTGTGCAGCCGCAACAATTTCTCCCCTTGTTTATTTTAGAAAGTTAAAGTTAGTTTGAGGGACTGAATTCCAATTCACTGAAATCATTTTTGAGCATGTTTTTGTCTTCCGGGTACCGCGCTAAGCTCTGGGGACCCTTGTGGGTGATAGGGATCTTGCCCTTGAGCTACCTGCGGTGGAGGAGACAGAATCCTTGACAATACAATACCGCGGGGAGGGAGAGCTGTGGAGGAGGGAACTGCCTACCGGAGGGGTTAGTGTTGGAGCCCAGTTCCTTTCACTTGCCCCCTTGGGTCAGGAAGGGTAGAATAGCAGTTTGCCAGAGGACCGATTATTTAATTTGGACACTTAGTTATTGAGCACTTGTCATCCGTTAAGCAGAAGTGCAAAAGGAGTTAAGTCATGATTGCTATCTTTAAGCATCTTCTAACAGAGTGAGGAAGATACTGCTGGCAAAAAGGCTCTGCTAACTTTGAAGGCTTGGTGAGATCGAAGGGCTGTAATACTCCCAAGAGACCTACCATCAATTATATTTGGGGAGATTGGAGAACTTGATAGGGATGTTCTGAGGGTCGAGTTAGGGTTTGGCCAGATAAAATAGGTTCCCAGGCATTCCTTACTAAGGCAGTAGAAATCTGGAGTAGTGACGGTTCTTAGGCTAACTGCCTCTGTGCCTCAACTTTAGTGTGTGTGTAATAGGAAAAATAATACCAACATTGTAGGGCTCCTGTGAAGATTAGATGAGAATGTCAATACAAATTGCTGACTGTGTAGCTCATAGTGGATGCACATAGTGGAGTATGAGGAGTTATTTCATTTGTTATTTATTACCCCAGACAGAGCAGAGCATGGTGAAAGGCGTGGAATCTGAAGGTGTTGTGTTTTTGGGAAATACTGTAGGGCGTGTGTGCTGTAGTGTGACATGACAGGCAGAATACCGAGAAATTCACCTGGAAAGTAGATTTGGGCCTGGAGTGATTAGAGCCTTTTTGGGTAAGCTTAGTCTTACTGGGATTTCAGATACGTTAGGTGTCCCTGCAGTACATTAGATACAGAAATTTCAGGTGCAGTGAGTGATATGCTCCATATTCTGTATTTTTTTGTCTTTATGACTTAGATGAACGCAAGTTGCAAGTAGAATTTTCACAGAACGTCTGGATAGTCCTCAGGTTAAGATCCACATGGATCAAAGAGGAGAAATTAAAGCATACAAGACAATTCAATAAATTCAGATGTTTACAATTACCTTGAAATAAAATAGTGGGTAAAAACCCACTATTAGGAAGTCATGGTTTCTTAAGAAAGTTGATTCAGCTTCCTTTGAATGACAGCTTAGGCTTGGCTAACGTTACATATGCTTTGTTTTACTAGCGAACCAGCAATAGGCAGTGCAAAGAAAAACATGAGGTTAAGGAATCTGCAGGTAAAGGAGTCTCCCTGATGCCTTTGCTTCTCATAGAGGCCAGTCCAAAATTTGAGGGTCTCAGCAGCCTGCAAGGGATAAGAGAGTGAGAGTTCTCTCAGAGGTGGGGTCAGAGGAGCCCCAAACTGCTGTTTACCCTGTGGGCCTCTTTAGGCTGGTGGAGGTGAGTGAGTGCAGAATACATTAGCAGTCATCTGTTTTTTGGGTTCCGTATTTGTAATTTGTTGAGGAGGCGCAGTTATGTGACCAGCTTTCTTTAGCAGTTATTTCTTGCTTTGTTGTCTGACCTACTCGGGGTTTTAGAGCCGTAGTCCTCGCCGTGGTTCACCAAGGTCTCTCCTTCATAGGTTGGCTGCTCACCAGTCATTCTCCTTTCCAGTTTATTGTTCACACTTGTCCTGGGGTTACCTTTTTTCAAGGCCAAGAAAGACTGCTCTGCTCAGTTAGAAACTTCTAGTGGCTCCCAGTTGCCTGCAGGCATAGTGTCCAATCTCCCCTCCTCTGGGTCTAAGCTTTGCTTTTGCTGCTCTTTGTTTGTGCTTTTAAAAGCATGCACCTCCCAGAATGGAATGACTTCTCTCTTCCCCTTACCAAACCTCTCCCAGTCTGGCAAGCTTCTACTTATAATTGTGACCCATTTCAAAGATCATCTTTGTGAACCATGCTGGAAAAACTGCTGGCAGAAATGGAGAGCAAATAAACAAGTGCATCATGCAAGTCATTCTTGATACCTGCTCCTTGCTTACAGTTTACATCCAGATTATCAGGACTTCCTGAGTGTCTCTGAAATCTTTCCACTTTCCACTGTGTTCTTTACCAACACAGCTCTTGTCCAAGCCAGCACCGTCTCCCAAGGGGACTATTGCTGGGGTCTGCCAGCTGGTCTTCCGACATCTGCTTGCTTTTCATTTTCAGTAGATTGATTTCTTTCATATATTTTTCTCATGTTTTTATTTTTATTTATTTATTCTTTATTTACCTTTCTCATGTTTTTAACAACATATTTGCATACATTTTATGACATGGAATTATATTTATAAAAATATAAAAGGGTGTGTGTGTGTGTATATATATATATTTAAGATTTTATTTGTTTATATGGGAGAAAGAGAGAGGGAGAGAGTGCACTAGAGAGAGCACTAGCAGGGGAGAGGGAGTAGGAGGGGGACAAGCAGACTCCCAGCTGAGGACCCTGGGATCAGGATGGAGCTAAAGTCAGATGCTTAACTGGCTGAGCCACCCAGGTGCCCAAGATGTATATATTTTTAAACCTTTATTGATGTATAATTCACATTCCTTAAAATTCAAAATGTACAACTGATTTTACTATATATAGGGTTGTGCCCCCATGACCAGAATCCAACTTCGGAACGTTTTTATCAATCCAAAAAGAAACCCTGTTTTCTTTATTCATGAGACTCCCCATTCTCACAGTCCCCTCCCCGCAAAATAGGGCCCAGGTATCTATTTTCTGTCTCAGTAGCTTTGTCTGTGTTGGACATTGCGTATGAAGAAATCGTAGATGTGGTCTTCCGTGGCTTTTTTCACTGAGCATTATGTTTGCAAGGTCCGTCCATGCTGTGGTGTGTGTCAGTACTTCATTCCTTTTTATCGTTGGATAACAGTCCCATGTTTGGATAGATCAAGCCACATTTTGTTTGTTCATCATTTATACACATTTAGATTGTTTCCACTTTTTGGATATTGTGAACAGTGTTGCTTAGAGCATTCATATAAATTTTTGTGCACGTTTCTTTTCACTTCCATTTAGTGGAATTGTTGGGTCACATGATAATTCTATGCTTAACATTTTGAGGAACTACCGAACTTTTCCAAAGTGTCTGCAGCTTTTTACATTCCCTCCAGCGAGGTATGAGGGCTCCAGTTTCTGTACATCCTGACCAATACTTGTTATTGTTTGTTTGTGATTATAGCCATCCTGGTGCCTGTGAGGTGATACCTCCTTGTGGCTTTGTTTTGGAGTTTCCTAATGGTTATTGGTGTAGCTCTTTTCATGTGTTTATTGGCCATGTGTGTATCTTCTTTAGAGAAATGTCTTCTCAAAGCCTTTGCCCATTTTTAAACTGGGTTTGTCTTTTTATTGTTGAATTGTAAGAGTTTTTTAAATATATTCTGTGTACAAGTCCCTTATCAGATACATGATTTGCAAAAAAATTTCCCATTGTTTTGTGGGTTATGTTTTCAGTTTTTTAATGGTGTATTTTGAAGAACCTAGGTCTGAATGTGGTTTATTGGAGATACTCTGTTACTGGTTTTCAGTACTTTGTGTATTACATGTTATTTTTTAGTAATAATAATTAAATTATTCAAGTTTACAGAATTTCTAAAGTAAAAATATTATATATGCATATAGTAAGATTAAACAAAAAAAGCACTGTGGAAGGGTGTCACCTTTTCATTTTCAGGCCCTGCCATCGAAGGTCAACACTTTAAATATCTCTTGAATTCTGGCTGTGAATGATAATTTTATTCACTGTTCTTATTTTTTATTCCACTGTATGGATACACCACATTTTGTTTCTACTTTTTGAATATTATGAATAATGCTGCTGAACACTGTGTACAATTATTTGTTTGAACATATGTGTTCATTTCTCTTGGGTAGATACTTAGGAGTAGAATCAGTGGGTCATGTGGTGATTTTATGTTTAGTTTTTGGAAAAACCACCAAACTGGTTTCCACAGCAGCTGCCCCATTTTAACATCTTCACCAGCGGTGTGCAAGGGTTCCTGTTTCCCCCACTGCTCGCCAGTGCTTGTTTCCATTTGTTGTTCATTATAGCTGTCCTATAATGCTGTGAGGTGATGCCTCATGGTGGTGTTGATTTGGGTTTTCCGAACAAATGATGTTGAGCATCGTTTCATGTGCTTATTGTCCATTTGTATATCTCCTTTGGAGCAATATCTGTTTAAACCTTTTGCCCACTTTTCAGTGTGGTATTTGTCTTTTTGTTGTAGGTAGTAAAAATTCTTTTTTATCTGGATATTAACCCTGTGTCAGATGTATGGTTTGCAAATATTTTCTATTCTGTAAATTTTTTTGTTTTTTTTTTTTGTTTTTTTTTTTTACATTTTCTTGATCATGTTGATGAATTATGGTTTGTTTTTTCTTTTGTTGCTTGTGCTTTTGTTATATTTAAGACACTGTTGCCTAATCCAAGGTCGTGAAGGTTTATACCTGTTTTCCTTCTGAGAGAGTTATAGTTTTAGGTCTCATAATGTGTCTAAGATCCATTTTGAGATAATTTTTATACATGGTGTGAGGAGAGCGTCCAATTTCATTCTTTGATGGTTAATCTCTAGTTGTCCCACCACTATTTGTTGAAAAGACTGTTCTTTTAGCACTGAATGGTCTCAGTATCTTTTTTGAAAACCAGTTGGCCATAAGTGTAGGTGTTTATTTCTGGACTCTCATTTCAGTTCTGTTGATCTGTATGTCTGTCTTTATGCCAGTACCACACTGTTTGTTTTTACTGTAGCTTTGTAGTAAGTTTTGAAATCAGGAAGTGTCTTGGTTAAGTCCTTCAACTAAGACTTCCAATTTTCTTTTTCAAGATTGTTTTGACTACTTGGGATTCCTTACAATTCCATTTGATTGGTTTTGTATATTTTTTCAGAATTATAGGTAAATATAAAAATTCAAAGATGTAGGAAAGGAAGTGTAGGTCATATACATAATTGGAAAGAAAATGTAGTAGTTCTCAAGGTTTTAACATTCTGAAGGTTTTAATATTTATATCTGTCCCCAATTCAGTGTGTGTAATTTTGTATTCTTTTACTTACAAGGGCTCCCTAGATTTATAAACTTTAGGCCTGCAAACCCTGGATTCCACCTGGTGACAGTTCCAAGATGTTTCTTTACATTTTCCAGATGTCTTCTAAGACGTTTTTCATCCCATTGATGTCTACTATTGTGAACAAATAGGTATTAGTGTTTTGGCTGGGTGGTTAATAGAGACAGTATTTTTTAGGTTAAAATTAAGAATGCACATTCTAGGGGCACCTGTTCAATAGGATAAAAATACCCTTTCTCTTGGGTTGCTGTGAGGGTCTCTTGGCTTAATGAACGCAAAGCCCTGGAAATAGTGCCCAGCACATACTATAGCGCTCAGTTAGTGACAGCACTGTCCTTAGTCGGGGGTTTAATGCAGAGCCTGTCCTAGATACCAGTTCTTTTTTATTTTTTTTGTAATATTTATTTATTTGTTTATTTTAAAGATTTTATTTATTTGAGATAGAGCGAAAGCGAGTGAGAGAGCACAAGCAGGGGGAGCTGCAGAGGAAGAGGGAGAAGTAGGCTCTCTACTGAGCAGGGAGCCCTACGCGGGCCGATCCCAGGAAACTGGGATCACCACCTGAGCCAAAGGCAGACGCTTAACTGACTGAGCCACCCAGGTGTCCCTAGAAACCAGTTCTTCATGATTTTCTTCATGCTGAGATCATTTGGAATTCTTGAAAATTTATTTTGTGAGCTGAAGTTTATCTTTGTACTTTCTTTGAAAAACAGGTTTGCAGTTTCTTGCATAGAGAAGGCATGTGTGTATTTTGTTGTCTTCAGTTTAACTCAATTACAGTAAGGATTGTACCCACCCCCTCACCCCCACCCCCAAGGAAGTGGACAGCATTTCCCTACACTGGGAAAAGTTGTGCTTACTCAAGGGACGAGCAAGGTCAAATACAGGTCGTATAGGGCTTTGAATATCACACTAAGGTCTTTGAATGCAAATGTTTTGGAGACAGATGAAGGATTTTAAGGAGGGGTGGATTCTGTGCATAATTGTTTTCGGAAAATTGATTATTGGACTGAAGTACTTGGAATGGGGTGGTGGGTTCCTGATAGAATTAGGGAAATTAGGAGGGAGAGCTGGGCTTCATGGGAGAAAGAATGAACTTTGCTTTTATTTACTCGTTGGATTCTGTCTAAATGGAAGTGCCTTCAGGTTAAGTATGTGGAACAGAGTCAGCAGAGAAACTTGGGATGGAAGTACTGAGAAGTATGTAGTATGACAAAAAGAGTAAATGGGATGCTAACTCTTGGTACATTAGCAAAAAACTGGTCCCACGAGGCTTGCCTGTGACAAGGATTTGCTAGCTATTACTTCTGTATGTACTTGAAGGTGATGAAACCACATTTTAAATAGTTTTCTATAATTGAGAATTTTCACTAGTAAGTACATTTAGTAAAATGTGCCAGATTACTTTCGTGTTGCTTAAGAAGAGATAAAGTGAAAGGGACAGGATGTTAATAAAATTCTTTTATAACAGGCAGAAGAAAAGAGGGGCATATTTAGTACTAGAGTGATCTTATAGATATATTACGTATACCACATTGTTTAAAAATACGCTTATCTTGAAAAGGAGGGTAAACACGAAAATAAGAACAAAGCTCTTGAAGTGAACCTCAAGGAAGGGGCAGATTTCCTAAGTCCCAAGTTAACTAGTTGTGCACGTGGGAGTCATACCTTCAATACTCACTAACTCAGATGCTTGTGCTGTTTTGTTTTTTTTTCCACTAGGAATTGTGGTGCTTGGAATAAACAGAGCTTATGCCAAAAATTCATTCAGTAAAAATCTGATAAAAATGGTGAGTGTAAAGATTAAGCTGTTTGTTTCTAATATTAAGATACAGTATTGACATCAATCTAAAAGTGAGTTTTACTTGTTTTTTTCCTCCTTACCCTTCTTGTATCTGTTTAGCTCTCAAAAGCTGTGGATGCTTTAAAATCTGATAAGAAAGTGAGGACCATAATAGTCAGGAGTGAAGTCCCAGGGATATTCTGTGCTGGTATGTAAATAAATTTTATTATGACATTGAACTGTAGTCCAAGTTTTCCTAAGCGATAGCCTATTTTCCATTATAAAGTGTTCTGTGATTTGAATTCCATTACCAACATTTTCTTTGTCTGTTTTTTACTGTTTTACAAGAGAAAAAATGCTTTGTCTGTATTAGTTAAGGAACTTTCTGTTGATTGTTTTGGAAGTTGAAAAAATAATTTGAGCCATGAAAATATTTGTAATGCATGTATAGTATTTATGAAAGATCAGCTGGAAAGGAAAAGCTGAGTCTCCTACCTACAGTATTGTGCTCTGTATTTATTTGTGCTCAAAAAATACTTTCATCGACTAGCAGTAGCTACCCCAGTGAAAAGTGTGAAGTGCAGACATTTGCTTTGGAGATTGTCGTAGCACCTGCTGAGGTGGTGTCCACAGATTGTATTTTTAAATTGGCATCTACAGCAGAGAAAATTAGGATCCCCCCCGCCCCGATTGTACCGTATTACCAAAAGCTGAAGATTAAGTTGTCTTGCATTTTCCGTATTTGTAATTGTTTTGATGCCATGAGATTGAATAAATCTGTTTCAACTAATAAAATAGTAAAACAGGTAAAAAATGTAGATGAGGACGGTAAAAATGCTGATAATGTGCAGTATCATTGTCATTTATAAATGGAAGTAGAAGTTGGCTGAAGCATAAACAATTTTTTTTCAGTAAAAATATAAATGAGATAATCCCCTTCAGGTAATTAAATATTTGCAGGGATGACTTACAGTATTTTATTCATTAAACTAGTATCTGTTAAACCTTTAGAGTAACACTGAGCAATGCCGAGAATGACGGACAGTTTGTAGAGTGCCTTTGTTGTGGTGCATAGACTTCAGTTTCGTTCTCAACAGTCCTCGGTCAGTCGGGGCTCAGCTTCTGTGGCTTCCACCTTAAAATACTGCAGAATTTTGTGGTATTTAGGAAACGTTCAGTGTAAGTTCTATTTTGGCGTTCGGTGTACTCTAGCACGCCTAAAAAGATTAGTGTTCACTCCAGTTGGGTCATCGGAGAGAGGAGGACTATTATCCTCAGCTGTGGGGGGGAAGGCCTTTTGCAGTAGGGCCTCTGCTTCTACCCGAGTCCCAGGCAGGGAACGCTGTCCGCCTGGTAGGGCTGTTGGAGGCTTGGAGTGCCGGCGGAGTCGTCTAGGACGGCACGCTGAGTCAGTCCGTGATGGCCATTAACAATTTTAATATGGGCTTTAATATTTTCATTTTTTCTTAAACAGTATGGAGAACTTACACTGAGAGAATTAGGATTCTTGTATCTGTGACTTTAGGACCAGGTGAATATGTCTCCAGGTGACTGAGTCTAGCATATGACGGATGGCTGTCACTGCACTTAGGGCCTTGGAGGGCTGCTCAAGGGCTTGTTGAGAAGAAAGACTGTAGAGCAGTTCGGGGGCCTTTAAGGAAGGCCCAGGGACATGAATCTTTGAGGGTGACAGTGATACCATGATGGCAGAACACGCTTCAGAATTCAGTGTTTATGAGGCTACAAGTATTACTGTCTTCTTTGGTCCCAGGCTTGCTGACTGTAACACTGTAATTACTGGTAGGGTTGTATTTTACCTGTTCCTTTGCTGCCCATTTGTTTTGCGTCTCCACCTTATTAGTACTCTGAAAAAGCCTTTAATGCGTTAGAGCAGTTTACAACTCTTTTTTTATAGGTTGCCTTTTTAGGGACATATTAAGTAATATACCAGATGCTTTTTACCAGATGAACGTGTTGGCCTCGAATACTGTTTTTCCGACGGTACATCAAATTTATTTCCTTTGCTGTGTGTGCTTTGTGACTTCTGCACGATCAGGATAATCTTCTGCTATATGTTTTAACTCATGAGATTTGTTATTGTATTTTGTTAAAAAAAATCAGTGTTTGAATTGTAGAAAAATTGGGGCAAATCATTTATGGTAGTAACTCAGTGTATATAATAGAACCATTCTTTAGAATTTCTCTGAAAGGTTTTTTTTTTTTTTCTTACGTATATTTGAAAGAGGCAGTTTGGTAGGTCTCATTATTAGTATGTACACATTAATTATAAGTCCAGTTAATAAAATCTCTGCAGAAATAAATTAACACTTAAATTTTTCATAGTTTTACCATTATAGAAATCTGAATTAATCAGGCCTCATTTGTTATTGTTGAAGGATAAAGACTTTCACATAATTAGAGCTTTAATTTCTTTCTTTCTCGTTTTTTTTTTTTTTTAAAGATTTTATTTATTTATTTGACAGAGAGAGAGACAGCCAGCGAGAGAGGGAACACAGGCAGGGGGAGTGGGAGAGGAAGAAGCAGGCTCCCAGCAGAGCAGGGAGCCCAATGCGGGGCTCAATCCCAGGACCCTGGGATCACGCGCTGAGCCGAAGGCAGACGTTTAACGACTGAGCCACCCAGGCGCCCCTAGAGCTTTAATTTCTATTCTGAAGTAGTAATATTCAAAAACAGTGTCCTCATTTAGTGGTTATTCTCTTAGTTCCCCCAACCCCTCAAGTTACTCCTTTTCCCTCTTCCCTTTCTGCCCCACAAAGGTTCTTCTTCTCTATCCATCTGTATTCCAGTGGCACCTTGTTTCCGGAAACTTAAAGCTCATCAAGTGGGCTTGCCTCAGATTTCTTGAGGATGGGAACTTCTTTTTTTTCTTCTTTAAAAGTCATCTTTTGTATTCTGGGAACACAGCCCAGATAGGGACTCAGCATGTAGTTGCTGAAATTAATCAACCTTGAAGCCGCTGTGACTCAGGAACTAGGATGTGTTCCGCAGCTTCTCTCAGTTGTTGCAGATCGCAGTCCTGTTCCCTGATAGCGTCTCTGGCTCCTGACTTTGGTTCATTTTTCTTACGTCCGTTTTCTACTATGGCAGAAAGCAGATGGTGAAGCACTGTTAAAGTGATCCTAGCGCGTTGACCGTTGGACTGAGTGATTTCCGACTTCCCCTTTTAAGTATACTATTTAAAATCGATAACCATATTTCACTTACATTTAAATTTTTTTTTTTTTAAAGATTTTATTTGTTTATTTGACAGAGATAGAGCCAGCCAGCGAGAGAGGAAACGCAAGCAGGGGAAGTGGGAGAGGAAGAAGCAGGCTCATAGCAGAAGAGCCTGATGTGGGGCTCGATCCCATAACTCCGGGATCACGCCCTGAGCCGAAGGCAGACGCTTAACCGCTGTGCCACCCAGGCGCCCCAACATTTAAATTTTTTAAATCAAAATTTATTTTTTAAGAAATCGGTGATAGATCAAAATGTATACAAAATGTGTACAGAGAAGTCCCACTCTTACCCTTCTGCTCATTCTTCTCCTAATAAAAGTAGAAATTTTTATTAGATTCTTTTTCATCCTTCTAGTATTTCATTATACAGGTACATACAAATATGCATACTGATACGCAGAGGCACCTGGTCAGACGTTGAGGGACTATGCAGAGTGGTAAGATGGAGAGGGCAGCGTGTGCTGGTGCGGTTGTGTGGGAAGCAGGTGCTGTGAGAGGGCTGTGTGTACAGTGTTAGGCCCCTAGACCAGGGCTGTGCGCTCCCCAGTAAGATCAGGGATTCCGAGTGTTACTCTCTTGTCTCCTCCACACTTTCTGTGAGATAATTATCTTATAGTAATAAATTATAGTAACCAATTATATACAAAGTAAATAATCTTGAAAAAAAAATCACCAGGTACCTAAAATTGTGATATTGACCGAGTTTCTGAATTATTGTTACATCTGAGAGGAAAAACTTTAAAATAAAAAGACCTCAGAACCATTCAGATGCTTTCATTTTACAGAATCCTTGTGAGGTGACTAAAGGAGGTGACTTAGCTGGAACTACTTCTCTTGGCTCCTACAGCAGGGTGGTTTTGTTTTGTTTCTTAAGCGTACCGTGATTTCTAATCTTTTGGAGGATGGGCTCTCCTTTTTGAATTCTGAAAATTTCATGTACTTGGACATCATAGTTGATTGAGAAGATATGTAATGTCACAGTGCCGCTCTGGGTATAGCATTGTATTGAAGTGAATTTTCTGTTAATTAACAATGATATCTAGATACAGAAAAAAATCATAATTATCATGTGTGTACATAGTGTTTCTTGTACATAGATGTTTTCTGATACCAGGCCATACCCTAGACATGACTCCGAGTTGGGAATCACTAAAGTGTACTCTTTCTTGTAGGTTAGACACTGCGTCTAGGTTCATGGCCTGCCTGTATTTCTCTTAGAAAACTAAGACATGTCATTTTCATAGTCACAGCTCATCGTGAGGCACTGGCCAAAATGTGTCTTCTCTGCATAGTCTAAATGTTATTTATTCATTTAAAATTTTTATCCTGTTTCTTACGCACAGACATAACTCACATCCACACACAAAGGAAAGCTGAAGTAATTCTACTTCACAATTTTAATATATTGCCTGTAATGAAATTATGAAAAAGTTCTTTTGGCTGGGTTATGTAAATGTGTAAACCTAGTCTTTTTTTATTTGTTCTTCTAGTGTTCCAACAGTAAGTAGCAAAGGACATATGTATTGTTTTTACCATCAAATTTTTGAAATTAAGGTTTTTGAGAAATTACTGAGAATAAGGATTTTTTTCCTTTGAAATTACTAAAATAGATTATAAACAATTCTTGGTAATTGATTCTTGTATGTAGAACTCTAAATTGAGTGTTTCACCGAATTATACATAATAGTGTGGGGTTTTTTTTGAAAGTAAATGTAGTTTTGCTTCTGCTTTTGAATTCTAGTAAATTATGATTTCACTAAAAACTTCTCACTAAAATTGTCAGCATGTTTTATTGAATGTTGTGTGTAGTGTTCAAATGGAGACATCTGTCATGACATAGATACATGGGGGCTGCTGACCGATGAAGTTTTCTGTTCAGTCTTATTTCAGAATCTCAGGTTAAGTTGTATTTATGTATTTAAATGTTAGTCCCTTAGGAAGTTTGATAAGTAAAGTGAAAGGATAGATACCCAGAGATTTGTGATAGTTTAGCATAGGGCTCTTCTGTTGTATATCATTTTTTTAAAAATTAAAATAATCTATTTTATTGACGTATGAATTACTTGTAATAAAATGTGCGAATTCTAGGGGTGTCCGACTGGCTCAGAATGAGGAGCTTACGACTCATGAGCTCAGCGTTGTGAATTTGAGCCCCATGTTAGATGTAGAGATTACTTAGTAAAATAACACCTTAAAAAAATGTACCAATTCTAAGTATGTAATTGCTGAGTGTTGACATTTAGACCAGGATCACAGTAGTGATCTCTAGAATGTGTTCATCACTTCAAAAGCTTTCTTGTGCTCATTTGTAGTCAATCCCTCCCCCTACTCTGACCCCTTAGACAGCTCATTCCCCTGCTCTTACTATAGTTTTTCCTCTTCTAAAATGTCTTCTGGGATGCCTGGCTGGCTCAGTCAGAAGAGCATGTGACTCTTGCGCTCACAGTCGTGAGTTCGAGCCCCATGTTGGGTGTAGAGATTACTTAAATAAAACTTAAAAAAGAAAGTGTCTTCTAAATGGAATCCTACTGTAGGTGGTCTGTTGTATTCAGCTTCCTTCACTTAGCATAATGCTTCGAGGTTCACCGTGTTACATGGTTCAGTAGTGTTGTTTGATTGCTGAGTATTCATTTTACATGCTCAGTGGCTTTGCATTTGTCTAATGCCTAGTGGTTTTCAGCATCTTTCCTGGTGCTTTTTTGTCACTTTTTTTTTTTTTTGTGGTGAAGTGTTTGTTTAGGTCTTTCCCCCATATTTTTATCAGATGTCTTCTTACTGAGTTATAGACTTCTTTACATATTCCTGGTACAAGGCCTTTCATCTGATAAGTGTTGTATAAGTATTTTCTCCCATTCTATGACTAGCCTTTTTCTTAACAGTTCATTTTGAAGAACGAAAGTTTTTATTTTGAAGTTTTATTTATCCATTTGCATTCTTTTGTGGGTTTGTACTTTGTGAATTAAGAACTATTGTCTTACTCCAGAGCACAAAGACTTTCTCAAACAATGTTGTCTTATAGAAATTTTTTAGTTGTAATGTTTTACATTTAGACCTTTGATGCATTCTGACTTAATTTTTGTATATGTTGCAAGATGTGGATTTAGGTATTGTGGTGTAATAAAATATGTATTTGGTCTTTGCCCCAGATTCCTGGCGCAGAACTCCTAAAACCCAGGGAATTTCCTGAGTGACATGAGTGCCTTTTGTATACTAAAGAGTTGACTCAACTCAACTCAAGGCTGGGGTTCCAGGGGTCCCTAGATAGCTTTAGGGTGGGGACTGGTTGCCAGAAGAATCAGTCATGGGATTAAAGGTTTAGAACTTTTCAGTCCCACTCCCCCAGTCTCTGAGGAGGGGAGAAGCTGGAGATTGAGTTCAGTCACCAAAGGTTTTGGTGCCTTTGAAATGAAAACTCTATAAAAACCCAGAAACAATGGGGAGTTTCTAGATTTTGGGAAGGTGCTGTGTCCAGAGAGGGCATGGAAGCTCCGTGTACCCCTCCCTCTTACCTTGCTCTGTATCGCTCTTCAATTTGGCTGTTCCTGCCTGAGTCTTATCCTTTTAATAAACTGGTAAATGTTAGTAAAGTGCTTTCCTAAGTGTTTTGAGTCATTCTAATGAATTATTGAAGCCTTGAATTTATAGCTGGTCAGTTAAAACTTTGGGTGCCCCCTGGAACTAGTGACTGGCATCTGAAGTGAAAGCAGGCTCATGGGCCTGAGCCTTTAACTTGTAGGTTCTGTGCTAACTTTGGGAGTTAGCATCAGGATTGAATTAAATTGTTGGACACCCTTTTGGCGTGGATAATTGGAGAATTGGTGTGAAACACTGTGTCCCCCACCCCTCCATTTGGTATCAGGAGTAGGATTTGCTAGATTGACTCACAGACTCAGTAAAGTGCTTTACTTACTATTACTGGTTTACTATAAAGGATAGAATCCAGAAATAGCCAAATGGTTAGAATGCATAGGGCAAGAGTAGGGTGGAGGGTGAACACATGTGTTCAACAACCTGAAAGCTCCCTTGAACCCCATTGTTTATGGGTTTTTATGGAGGTTCTGTTACATAGCTGTGATGGATGAAAACATTGAGTTCAATCTCTGGCCCCATCCTGCCCCCAGAGGTTGAGCGGTGGGGCTGAAAATTCCAGCCCTCTATCTGTGGCTTGGTGTTTCTGGTGAGGAGCCTATGTCCTGAACCTATCCGGAGGCCCTCCAACAGTCATGTCATTAGCATAAACTTAGGGATGGTTGAGAGGGACTCCTTATGAATAAAAATAGAAAACACTTCTATCACTCAGGATAGTTCAAGGATTTTTAAAGCTCTGTGCCAGGATCCTGTGAAAAGGACCACATATATTTTGTTTTATACCACAGGTTTTTAAAAAATTGTTTTGCGTATGCATATTCAATTTTTCTAGCTCCCTTTACTGAAAAGATTAACTTTTCCTCCATTGAATTATCTTAGGACTTTCTAAAAAATCAGTTGACCATATATGTGTGAATCATACCCAGGCTGTCTATGCTGTTCAGTCTTAATTACTGTGTGTACATCTTGGACATATTTAGTTAAATTTATTCCTAAGTATTTCATAGTGTTTTGATGCTACTTTAAGTGGCACTTTCTAATTTAGACTTCTGATTTTTATTGCTAGCATGTGGAAATACGATTGATTTTCATATATTGACCTGGAACCTTATTAAATTCACTTTTTAGTTCTGGGATTTTTTTTTTTTTTTTTTTGTAGATTCCTTGGGATTTTTCTCTGTAGGTAGTCATCTGTAGCCAGTTTTACTTCTTCCTTTTTAGTATGTTGGCCTTTTATTGTTTCTTATTATATCAGTTGGGATCTTCATTACAGTGCTTAATAAAGCTGATGAGAATGTCCGTCCTAGCCTTCTCTCAGCCGAAGAGGGAAGGCATTCAGTCTTTCACCAATTAAGTGTACTGTTTGCTGTGGTTTTCTCAGAAGTGTGCCTTTATTAGGTTGAAAAGGTTCTAGTCCTAGTTTGTTGAGGATTTTTTTTTTTTTATCACGAATAGGTGTTGAATTTTGTCAGATCTTTCTTTTGTGTCTCTTAAGATGATCATATCTTTTTTCTCCCAGTCTCTTAAAAATGGTAATTGTCAATTGATTTTCAGCTATTAAACAGCCTTGTATTCCTGTAATGAACCCTTCCTGGTCATGATGTGTTACGTTTTTTACATATTGCTAGATTTGATGTGTTAACATTTGGTGGAGGAGTTTTACAGCTGTGTTCATGAGGGAAATTGAGGTGTAGTTGTCTTGTAACGTCTGTGTCTGGTTTTGGTGTCAGGGCGTTGCTGGTATGAAATGAATCCGAAGCTGTTCCAATTTTGTTTCTTCTGTTTTACTGAAGAGAGTGTATAGAATTGGTATTATTTCTTGTGTATTTGGTAAAATTTACTAACAAAGTCGTCTGGTCCAGTTTTCTCTGTGGAAAGATTTTTTTTTTTTTCTGTTTTAATAATGATTTTTTATTATATTATGTTAGTCACCATACAGTACATCCCCGGTTTTCGATGTAAGGCTCGATGATTCATTAGTTGTGTATAACACCCAGTGCACCATGCAATATGTGCCCTCCTTACTACCCATCACCGGTCTATCCCATTCCCCCACCCCCCTCCCCTCTGTAGCCCCCAGTTTGTTTCTCATAGTCCATAGTCTCTCATGTTTCATTCCCCCTTCTGATTACCCCCCCTTTCTTTATCCCTTTCTTCCCCTACTGATCATTCTAGTTCTTATGTTCCATAGATGAGAGAAATCATATGATAGTTGTCTTTCTCTGCTTGACTTATTTCACTAAGCATTATCTCCTCCAGTGCCGTCCATGTTGTAGCAAATGTTGAGAACTCATTCTTTCTGATTGCTGAGTAATATTCCATTGTATATATGGACCACAACTTCTTAATCCAGTCATCTGTTGAAGGGCATCTCGGCTCCTTCCACGATTTAGCTATTGTGGACAATGCTGCTATGAACATTGGGGTGCATATGGCTCTTCTCTTCACTACGTCTGTATCTTTGGGGTAAACACCCAGTAGTGCAATGGCTGGATCATAGGGTAGCTCAATTTTTAACTTTTTAAGGGACCTCCACACTGTTTTCCAGAGTGGCTGTACCAACTTGCATTCCCACCAACAATGTAGGAGGGATCCCCTTTCTCCACATCCTCTCCAACAATTGTTGTTTCTTGCCTTGTCTATTTTTGCCATTCTAACTGGCGTAAGGTGGTATCTCAGTGTGGTTTTGATTTGAATTTCCTTGATGGCTAATGATTTTGAACATTTTTTCATGGGTCTGTTAGCCATTTGTATGTCTTCATTGGAAAAGTGTCTGTTCATATCTTCTGCCCATTTTTTGATTTGTTTATTTGTTTCTCGTGTATTGAGTTTGAGAAGTTCTTTGTAGATCTTGGATACCAGTCCTTTATCTGTAGTGTCATTTGCAAATATATTCTCCCATTCTGTGGGCTGCCTCTTAGTTTTTCTGACTGTTTCCTTGGATGTGCAGAAACTTTTAATCTTGATGAAGTCCCATAAATTCATTTTATCTTTTGTTTCTCTTGCCTTTGGGGATGTGTCATGAAAAAGGTTGCTTTGGCCGATGTCGTAGAGGTTGCTGCCTATGTTCTCCTCTAGAATTTTGATGGATTCCTGTCTCACATCGAGGTCTTTCATCCATTTGGAGTTTATTTTTGTGTATGGTGTGAGATAGTGGTCAAGTTTCATTCTTTTGCATGTAGCTGTCCAATTTTCCCAGCACCATTTATTGAAGAGACTGTCTTTTTCCCACCGGATGTTTTTTCCTGCTTTATCAATGGACCACAACTTCTTAATCCAGTCATCTGTTGCAGGGCATCTCCGCTCCTTCCACGATTTAGCTATTGTGGACATTGCTGCTATGAACATTGGGGTGCATATGGCCCTTCTCTTCACTACGTCTGTATCTTTGGGGTAAACACCCAGTAGTGCAATGGCTGGATCATAGGGTAGCTCAATTTTTAACTTTTTAAGGGACCTCCACACGGTTTTCCAGAGTGGCTGTACCAACTTGCATTCCCACCAACAATGTAGGAGGGATCCCCTTTCTCCACATCCTCTCCAACAATTGTTGTTTCTTGCCTTGTCTATTTTTGCCATTCTAACTGGCGTAAGGTGGTATCTCAGTGTGGTTTTGATTTGGATTTCCTTGATGGCTAATGATTTTGAACATTTTTTCATGTGTCTGTTAGCCATTTGTATGTCTTCATTGGAAAAGTGTCTGTTCATATCTTCTGCCCATTTTTTGATTTGTTTATTTGTTTCTCGTGTATTGAGTTTGAGAAGTTCTTTGTAGATCTTGGATACCAGTCCTTTATCTGTAGTGTCATTTGCAAATATATTCTCCCATTCCGTGGGCTGCCTCTTAGTTTTTCTGACTGTTTCCTTGGATGTGCAGAAACTTTTAATCTTGATGAAGTCCCATAAATTCATTTTATCTTTTGTTTCTTTTGCCTTTGGGGATGTGTCATGAAAAAGGTTGCTTTGGCCGATGTCGTAGAGGTTGCTGCCTATGTTCTCCTCTAGAATTTTGATGGATTCCTGTCTCACATCGAGGTCTTTCATCCATTTGGAGTTTATTTTTGTGTATGGTGTGAGATAGTGGTCAAGTTTCATTCTTTTGCATGTAGCTGTCCAATTTTCCCAGCACCATTTATTGAAGAGACTGTCTTTTTCCCACTGGATGTTTTTTCCTGCTTTATCAAATATTAGTTGCCTCTGTGGAAAGATTTTTAACTGTGAATTTAATCTCTTTAGTAGATAATAGGACTATTCAAGTTACCCATTTCTTCTTAAGTTTGGGTAATTTGTGTCTCTTAAAGAAATTATCTCTTTGATCTAAGTTTTCAAATTTATTGGCATAAAGTTCATCCTATTCCCTTATCTTTTTAATATCGACTGAATTTTTAGAGATATATTTCATTTTTGATATTGATAATTTGTGTCTTTTTCTTAAATTCTGGTAAAACATTTATTTCTTTTCTTTATCTTTTCAAAGAACTGGCTTTTGTTTCACTGGTTCATTTTTTCTTTCCTCTGTTTGCTTTGGTATTAATTTATTCCTTTTTTTCTAGCTTCTTAAGCTTAGATCATTGATTTTAAGCCTTTTTTCTTTCCTAATAGAGGCTTTTAATATTATAATTAATTTTAATTTTTTAAATTTAATTTTTTCATTTGAACATGCCAGAGATACCATTAAAAAGAACTCAGAGTACTCATGGCCTTTCTGAGGAAGTAATAATTATTGGCTGTTGCTAATTCATTTCTAACCCTATTTCCATTAAAAATTTTTCTTAAGTAAGGGGTGCCTGGGTGGCTCAGTTGGTTGAATGTCTGACTGTTGATTTTGGCTAGGGTAGTGTTCTCAGCGCCCAGGGATCAAGCCCTGTGTTGGGCTCTGCCCTCAGTGGGGAGTCTGCTGGAGATTCTGTCTCTCTCTCTCCCCCTCCCCTTGTTCTCTGTCTCGCTCTCTTTAAAATAAATCTTTAAAAAAATATTTCCTAAGTAATATTTTATGCTCTATAGATACTATTTTCTTTTTAAGAAGTAGGAAGTACATATTAGTAGTAATTTGCTGATTTATCCCTGTGTCACCCTGGCCCCACTATAGAATGTTCCCCTGCAAAGCAGCCCAGTTGATCAACATGAAGGATCACCTCATTCCCCTGTTTCAGCTAATCCTCAGAAATAAAGTGTGTGGTGGATGAATAATGGCCCCCGAAACTTGTCCATATCCTAATCCAGGAATCTATTAACTATGTGACCTTATATGGCACAAGGGATGTCATATGTATGAATAAGGTAAAGTTCTAGAGCTGGGGAGATTATCCTGGATTATTTGGTGGGCCCAGCATAAAGACAAGGGTGTGTATGAAAGGAAGGCAGGAGCACTGGAATCTAGGAGGCGAGAGGAAGATGGGAAGGTCCTACTGGTGCAGAGAAGCGGCGAGCCAGGGTGTCTGGACAGCCTCCAGGAGTTGGGAAAGGCATGGCATCTCAGCCTCTCAGGAGCCTCCAGAGGATAATCGCACTAAGCTGGCAGTCCTTGTAGGAGACTGATACCAAGTAAGGTCTTGCCGCTCTGGCCACCTCCCCTCTCCTGCCCTGTCTCCCACGTTGTCCTCTTGTCCTCTCCACCTTGGTCTCTGCTAGACAGAGCTCATTCTCCTCTCAGACTCACTGTTCCCTTAGCTTGGAAAGACCTCTGCACAAATGTCATCTCCTTAGAGAGCTGTTCCCTTGTCATTTTAGGCCTGCTCCCCCCACCCTCTGTCACAGTTTCCTATTTTAGCTTCTTCTTGGCACTTTTCAGTTCCGGAATTTATGTTGTACTTGTGATTTTGTGATCAGTCTGCTTCTCCTGCAGATCTGCCGATCCCCTGGAATTAGGGCAGGGGCCCATTATCAGAACAGTGCCTGGACAGTCGAAGGTACTGAACAAATAGTTCAGGGGAGGAAGAATTGAAAGGTTTGGTTGTTGAGGAAGTAACGTTGGCAGAGTGTTGTGGTTACGTGTAGTAAGCTTATACTTTGATACATTGCACGTGTAGGTGGCTTGTGGGTGAAGAAGAGTGACTTGTTCAAGTTCTGTCTCCTCAGTCTCCCTTATTAAATGGACCCTTCTAAACTGCAGGCATGTCTCAGGAGCAGAGCTGCTTCTTTTGGGGAGAGGAGAGAATGGCCCCCTCCAGAGGTGGGCAGCTCAGCCAGAGGTGACTGGCCTCGGCTCTTGTGTCTCAAGGCCCATCACCTGGCCTTCCCAGTGAAGTCATGCTGCCTTCAGCGGGGAGGAGGGCACTGGAGGCCAGAAGAGCTCCTGCGTGTGGAAAGCCCCTGTTACATTATTACAGGAGGCCAGGGGGTGTCATTCAGCCTGTGAGCCTGGGTGAGGTTCCGCGGAGCTCCAAGGGCTAGAGAGGCAGAGCCTAAAAACTTCGGAACAGAGTTGAGTGTTATCAGCCTGCTCCTGCCAGTTGAGATTTGCAGCACCGCTTGCTTTCCCAGGGGTTCCCTGGGAACCAGAGTTAGTCTAGACTAGGGTTCAGCAAACTTTTTCAGTAAAGGGCCAGATATTTTAGGCTTTCTGGGCCTCTTACAGTCTTTGTCATTATCTCTCTATCTGTCTCTCTCTCTCTCTCTCTCTCTCTATCTCATTTATTTTTATAAAACTCTAGAAAACAAGAATGACCAATTTTAGCTGAGTGCGACCAGCCTGCAGGCTGTAATACGCTGACTCCGGTCCAGACTGGGTTTCTTTTTCCCTTTGCTGGTCCACATCTGTTCCCTGGGACCTGGCCCCTCAGCCTGCAGCCAGAAAAGCCAGGCTGAGTTCCGTTGAGCTCCACAGGAAGACGCTAGATGCCTGGCCCATGGAGACTATGTCTCTACACATACAGTGAAAGTGCCCTTTGTTCTTGCATGACTGCCATGCAGCTCGGAGTCGTACAAGTGTCCTGTGTAGTGGTGGCAGCGTTTGGAGCCGCTGTCAGTTAGGATCGTCTTGAGGGTTATGTTCCTGGAAACCCCCTCATTAGAATTTCCATTTGAATAACTTAGGACTTTCAGGGCAAAATAAAGTTTGAGAGATGGAGATAGTATTTTCACGTTCTCTAAAATAAAAGTGAAGGCCACATGATTAATAAATACCAGTATGATGTATTCATTAAAACATTTGTAAAAATATCATATACTTTGACTTGTTATCTCTTTCTCACTATAAACTTTTGGTGATTTTCTTCTCTTGAATTGTGTGAAATACCTGTGATTGGTTATTGATGTAGGAAAGATGTTAAGGTTTGAAGCCAACGGCCAGGAAAGAATTCTTGAGATGTCTTTGGTGCAAAAAGGTGATTTCTTTTAAAGCACGGGGACAGGACCCTGGGGGCAGAAGGAGCTGCGCCAGGCTCATGAGGAGTGGCCCATTATATACTTTCAAGTTGGGAGGGGGTTAGGGATCCTATAAATCTCTATGGAATTTGGAAGCAAGGTTTCCAGGACCTTGAGGTGGCTAGCTAGTGTGGGGAAAAGGTCATTTATTACCGTCTCATAAAACCTTAGTTATGAGTCCTTTCAGATAGATGTGTATCGGTGGGCCATATGCCGGGGGATGATTGCCAACATGTATCTTGGCAGGGGGTAGAGATAAAGGAAGTTTCTAAAAGAACTTTTGTATGTTAAAGTAGACTTAACAGGATCCTGGGGAGGGGGTTGGGCTAGGATTGCCTGTTGCCCTTTAGCAAAGTGTCAACATGGAGGCAGTTGAGTCCCTGGAGGAATGTCACTCTGCCTGTTTCAAGGACTTGTCAGTGGGCTATAGGGAGTAAGGAAACTTAATAATTTCTCTTCTGCCTTTATTTCCCGCATCAGTTATGTTTGTGACAGATAGACCACCCCTACTTGGTGTTTTTCTTAAAGTGTTGCTTTGTGCCAGCAGGTGATCACGCTCCTGGAGGATCTGCCTGACCCTTTTGAGGCTTATTTTTAAAGCTTCTGGTATGTTAACTGAGTGCCCAGGGTGTACTGTACATTTTCTCAGTTCCTGCTGGTCATAAGGTGAACACCAGAATTGTTCACACCGTAGCTTCCTGTCGATGTTCTTTCTTTGGTAACTGCCTATGAATGGGCATTTCAGGTTAAAGCTTAAGGGAACCTGGTGCAGATTATGGGAGCGCTTTCTCTGAGTGACTCTTCTCTGGTTTCCTGTTCTGCAAATTCCAGCCTCCCAGCCTCCCTGCTTGCTCTGTTTAGGCCCCCCTCCCTGCCTTGCACCCCATCCTGGGAAGCGCCCTTAGAAAGAAAGCTGGAACAGTCAGTGGGCTCCCATTCAGTCTGTCACTACCTGTTGATCAGCATCTGAAAGAAGTTTCTGTATTTGAAGGAAAAAGGCTAGTCCAGTATCACTCCATCATAGAGCTGGAAGTTTTCAGTTCCCTTTGGTGGGGAATGGTGTTTAAGAACCAAGATCTGGATGCTCATTGTCCCTTGGTGTCTTTGTCTCTAGGCCCTTTTACTGGGTAGAGCTAAGAGCTGCTTGGATAATGAATTACATTGCATTACATATATATACAGTCGTATCAGTGTCTGTATTTATATGTCAGAAGCCATGAGTTCATGTTGACAGCTCCATTTCTAGTTCCTCACCATAGGATTCACTCTCCTAGCCCATTCTTTTTTTTTTTTTTTTTTTTTAAAGATTGTATTTTTTTGTGAGAGCGAGCGAGAGAGCACAGGCAGGGGGAGTGGCA
Source organism: Ursus arctos (assembly GCF_023065955.2). NCBI lineage: Eukaryota > Metazoa > Chordata > Mammalia > Carnivora > Ursidae > Ursus > Ursus arctos. The sequence continues at coordinate 3,317,177 of NW_026623019.1, read as the reverse complement.
GGCAGAGGAGAAGCAGACTCCGTGCACAGCAAGGAACACAATGTGGGGCTCAGTCCCAGGACCCTGGGATCATGACCTGAGCCAAAGGCAGATGCTTAACCAACTGAGCCACCCAGGTGCCCCTCCTCTCCCATTCTTACACTTGTATTATCTGAAATACCTTTCATTTGCTCAGTTCTATAATATGCAGAAAATAGTTGCAGAATTGCTGAATTGATACCGCTGTGATAAACACACTTTCTAACTAGGGTCCGAGATTTACTTGGAGTATATGTCCTTAGACTGAGGGTATAGAGTAAAAGCACAGTATTGAAAGTTATTTATGTTATTTCTTGTTCAGTGTAATTATGTTTAGTCAGATGAAACAAAGTTAGGTTTCCTCACTTTTGTTTCTTTTACTTTGAATATATGAAATACCAATATGTTTTCAAAAGTCAAAACTATACACAGAAGTGTCACTACCCACCTCCTCCCTCTAGTCCCTTCCATCTGATTCCCACTCTTGAGGGTGTTAATGAATCTCATTAGTTCCTAGTTTATCCATCATGTTTCTTTCTTGCAAAATTAAGGATATGCTTGTCTACCTATTTCCATTCTTTCTTATGCAAGTAGCATTCTGTATATATTCTTTGTACTTTTTTCAGTTAATAGTATATCCTAGAAATTAGTTCATAGAAATGCAATGGTAGCTGGAAGTAGATGAGGGGTTAATGAGCCTTTCTGAAGAAGGAGATCTTACCGCAGTGGGCATGCTGTGAGGGGACTGAAGGTGACTCTGCAGGGGAGAGGAAAATGGCACAACCTTAGGAGAGAAGGCTTAGGAGAGAAGGCTTCCAGTAAGCCGGAGAGCCTGGGATGCTGCAGAGAAGGGAAGTTTTGGGTTTGGGATGGTAAAAGGACACTTCACGCTGAGGAAAAATGAAGCTCCTTTTATTAGAGCCTTGAATTCTGATAAAATCCTATGGCAGAGCAGTCCTTTTTATTAAATGGAGAGTTACTATAAATGACCTTGAGGAAAATTTACTGTATAATAAAAAAAATTAAATACTTAGTGTATTTAGAGCTGTTTTAGGTTCACAGCTAAATTGAGGGTGGGGTACAGAGATTTCCCGTACACCCCCTGCCTTCATACACACATAGCCTCCCTCATTAGAAACATCTTCCACCAGAGTTCTACCTGTGTTACGTCTGATGAACCTACACTGACATGTCCTACTCACCCAAAGTCTGTAATTTGCATTATTGTTCTCTCTTGATGTTATGAGTTCTCTGGGTTTGGACAAATGTATAATGACATGTATCTACCATTACAGTATCACGCAGAGTTGTTTTGTTACCCTAAAAATCCTCTGTACCTCACCTGTCTTCCCTTCCTCACAAACCCCTGGCAACCACTGATCTGTCTCTGTGTCCATAGTTTTACCTTTTCCAGAATGTTACGCCAGAATCATACACTGTGTAGCCTTTTCAGATTGGCTTCTTTTATTTGATAATATGATTTCTCCATGTCTTTCCATGGCATGATAGCTCATTTTTTTTAATTGCTGAATAATATTCTACTTTATAGATATACCACAGTTCATTCATTCACCTACTGAAAGACCTCTGGGTAGCTTCCTAGTGTTGGCAGTTATGAATAAAGCTGCTATAAACGTCTGTAACCAGATTTTTTTTTTTTAAAGATTTTATTTATTTGACAGAGATAGAGACAGGCAGCGAGAGAGGGAACACAAGCAGGGGGAGTGGGAGAGGAAGAAGCAGGCTCATAGCAGAAGAGCCTCATGTGGGGCTCGATCCCAGAACGCGGGGATCACGCCCTGAGCCGAAGGCAGACGCTTAACCTCTGTGCCACCCAGGCGCCCCTGTAACCAGATTTTTAAGCAGACCTAAGTTTTCATCTCCTTTGGGTAAATACCAACGATTGCTGGATTGTGTGTTAAGAGTATGTTTAGTTTTATATGCCACACTGTCTTCTAGAGAGGGTATATCATTTTGCATTCCTACCAGCAACGTATGAGAGATTCTGTTGCTCTGTTTATTTTTGCCAGCATTTGGTAGTGTCAGTGTTTCAGATTTTGGGCATTCTAATAGGTGTATAGTGGTATTTCCTTGTTTTAATTTTGCATCATATGTTTATCTCCAATCTATATATCTTTGTCTATTAAGTGTCTACTAAGGTCTTTGGCCCAGTTTTTTTTTTTTTTTTTTCTTTAAAGTAGGCTCCACACCCACACAGAGCCCAACGTGGGGCTTGAACTCATGACCCTGATGAGATCAAGACCTGAGCTGGGATCAGAATTTGGATGCTTAACTGACTGAACCACTCAGGCGCCCCGTTTGGCCCAGTTTTTATTTTTATTTTTTTATTTTTTTTTAAAAAGATTTTATTTATTTATTTGACAGGGATAGAGATAGCCAGCGAGAGAGGGAACACAAGCAGGGGGAGTGGGAGAGGAAGAAGCAGGCTCAAAGCAGAGGAGCCTGATGTGGGGCTCGATCCCATAACGCCAGGATCACGCCCTGAGCCGAAGGCAGATGCTTAACCGCTGTGCCACCCAGGCGCCCCTGGCCCAGTTTTTAATTGAGTTGCTTGTTTACCTGTTGAGTTTTAAGAGTTTTTTGTGTAACAGTTCTTTATCAGATATGTCTTTTGCAAATATTTTTTCCCATTCTGTGGCTTGCCTTTTCATTGTCTTGACATTATCTTTTGCAGAACAGAGGTTCTTCATTTTAATGAAGTCCAGCTTATCCATTGTGTCTTTCATGGATCATGACTTTGATGTTAGAGGTGTACCTTGGATTTATAGACTAAGTTGGGAAGAACTGACATCTTGACAATACTGAGTCTTCCTATCCATGAACATGGACTGTCTCTCCACCTATGTAGTTCTTTGATTTTGTTCATCAGTTTTGTAGTGTTCCTCTTACAGATCTTATACATATTTTGTTAGATTTATACCTAAGTATTTCATTTTTGGGAGTGCTATTGTAAGTGACATTGTGTTTTTATTTTCAAATCCCACTTGTTCCTTGTTGGTATATTGAAAAGTGATTGACCTCTATATCAACTAATATCCTGCAATCTTGGTATAATTGCTAATTCCAGGAATTTTTTTTATTGACTCTTTTTTTTATTGACTCTTTTTATAGGTTGTCGACAATCTACTATGTATTGTCTACTATGTAGACAGCCAATCATGTCTTCTGTAAAAAAAAAAAAAAATGACAGTTTTATATCTTCCTTCCCAATCTGTATTACTTTTTACTTCCTTTTCTTGCCTTATTGCATTCATAAGGACTTCTAGTATGAGATCAGAAAGGTGTGGTGAGAGGGACTTGATCATAGTGGGAAAACTTTGAATTTCTCACCATGATTTATATTAGCTGTAGACATTTTATAGATACTCTTTATCAAGTTGAGAAAGTATCCCTCTATTCCTAGTTTATCAAGAATGTATGTCATGAATTGAATTTTGTTATATGCTTTATCCGCATCTATTAATATGGTCATGTGATATTTTTTCTTTTTTAGCTGCTGATGTGGTGGATTACTTTGATTCATGTTTGAATGCTGAACAGCCTCACATACCTAGGATAAATCCCACTTAGTTGTAGCATATAATTTACTTTAAAAAGATGAAATCTCGTGTTCTCTTGCAGTTACTCTGTGGGTTCATTGAACCCTTTTTCTGAATCTAAGATGCATTGTGGGTTCTTGTTTCATATCACTATTTATATTAGTAATTTCATCATCTAGAAATGGATTTATTATTATTTACCACTTGTTCCTGGCTATACTAAAGACTACAGTACGAAAATGAAGAATGATGGAACTGCCCAGAAAGATGATGCAGTGCTCAGATCATTGCTTTTTTATTGCATTGCCTCAAGAATTGCATCGTCTTTTAAAAATTTTAATGAAATCTGGAGGCACCATCTTTGTAGTCTTTCTTTTAGTTTTTATTGAACACATTTAAGAATTTAGAATTTTTAATTTTCTACGTCTGATGACCAGGAGTAGAAAGTTGACAGAGGAATATATTTCATAATTATCAGGTGAATAAAATAACATTCAAAAGAGACAGCAGGACTCCAGGCTGTAATCATGAAGGTGAAATTTATCATGGAGGTGAAATCATAGACTATGAGTTGGCAGACGACAGTATCCTGGATGAATTTTCTCGAAATCAAGAATTGATGAGTGAATAGTTTATTTCTGTGATTTATGTGAAGGAAATGTGGACTTTGCATTCAGTTAGTCACTTGGTGGGAAGGGCTTCTTGTGCAGCGGTTTGTGACAAGCACTTGGACATCCCATTTTGCTGAAAGGATGTGTGTCAGTATTCTTGTATCTCATGTAACGTCTGTGCATGATCATTTACTTGATACAGCTTGTAAGGGTAAAGTGTTGAAAGTTAGTATATATACAGAGGTGATAGGAAGGGAATAGATGGTGCGGAAATGAAAACAAATTGGGTTGATCATTCTAAGGTTTGTACATCTGAAAATGAACGTATTTTACAATCAGGGTACAAAGAATATGACTGTCCTAACAAAATTGTGAGCTGTCAAAATTTTCAAAAGCTCTGCATTTCTACAATGCAAGTTCAAGAAGAACTACAAGTAATGATCATCTATTAGAGATATATTTGAAATCTGGTATCAGTTTTTATAGAACTGTGTGTTCCAGGTTAATATGTGTCAGCTGATGGACGGTTTTGTTCAAATGATGTATGCCTTTTCATGTGTGTTTGTGTCTGTGTACGTGAGTATATACCTGTATATACGTATGTCTTTGTAGTGTGTGTGTGTCCACATATGTGCATGTACTAGGAAAATTTAAAAATATGGGTTTGATATATTTACATTTTGACTAAAATGTGAAATTTGCTTTTTCATTTTTCTTTTTTCTGTAAGTTATTCATGAAATGACGTAAATATTAAATAAAATGCAAAGGGTTTATTGGCCTCAGCTGATAAAGGGTGTTGATTATTTCTCTTGGTCTACTGAGGGTTAAGGTCATATACCTGAGTGAGTCATTGCCCTCAGCAGTTGACAGTTATGCATTCCTTTCAAGAACACGTGGAATATTCATGAAAATTAACCATCTGCTCGGCTGTAAAACCTCTACAGATTCTAAAGGCTGTGTTCTGTGACTGCAGGCTGTTAAGATAGAAGTCATTTACAAAAAATTAGAAGAAGTCTCCATACATTGGGAAATTTAAAATAACTTCTAAATAACTTATAGCTCAACAAAGAAATCTTAATGTAAATTAGAGCATGTTCAGCATTACATTCTGACAAAATACTTTAAATATTGTGTAATATAGTTAAGAGTGTACTTGAAAGAATAAAGGCTTGAAATGAATAAACTGAGAATCTGGCTTAGGGAATGACACAGAGAGCTACAGGCTAGACATAAATAGGCCAGAAGGAAGGGGATGAAGGTGAGCATACACTTAGGACACAGAAAGCACACAGTAAGTAGGGAGGAGAGTAAAGCCCAGAGCTGGTTCTCTGAAAATTCAAATGGTTGAACTGGCAAGATTAAATCAAGGGTGAAAAAACAAACAATATTCAGATTGAAAAAAAGAGTCCATAGGTATCAATTTCATAGACATTAAACTAGTAAGATAATGTTTGCCAATAATTGATGCCAATAAATTGAAATTTTAGGTGAAATAGGTAAATTATTGCAAAACAAAACTTAACCAAAACTGACTTAAGAAATAGAAAATTGACTAATCCCAGAACAGTGAATATACCTGGCCAGATGATTGCAGAAAGGCATTCTACACAGAAATGTATGGAGCAGATCATTCCAATCTCATATATGTTCTTTGAGAAAATAACAAAAGAAAGAGCCTTGCCCAGCTTCTTTTGTGAAGCTAGGCTAACCTGGATACACACACACCATGCTAGGGCTGTGCAGGAAAGGAAAAGAAGACTAGTTTCTGGTTCTAGACAGACACCTCCCCAGGACACTGGGAACATCTGCTCCCTCTGGTGCTACAGACGGAGCTGCCTGGAAATCCTTGGTTATCTTGAGCTGGTTTGGGTTGAATGGGAGGAATAAAAGCCCGTTTTGGGTGGGAGCGAGAAAGACCAAGGTGTTTGGATTGACAGCACATGTACAGACACTGGAATGATTCAGAAATGTCGACTTTAATAGCTACACAGTCATGGTCTACAAATCATGGGCATTTCATCTTTTACTGTGGAGCAAAAGGCAGGTAAGGCTCCCATTTCTTATGCATCAGATGGGCAACACTTAGCAAGTGTGGCAGTGCCAGGCACAGGTGCAGTGCACTGCTGCTGGCCACGTGTGGAGGTGGAAATACTTTGGAAAACAATTTGGTATTAACTTTTAAAGACTGCTGTCTTCATCTGTATGATCCGGCCACTACGCTGCAAGGAAAATGACTTAACACAACGATCTGCCAGACTGAGGTGGGGGTAGTTGTAGGCATTCGGGAGGAATAGCTAGTTTCCAAAGCTTGATACACAGCTTACATAAGTAGGTGCTCTTTCATGAGACTTCTCCCACTGGTCTGTGCGTTCCAGTTACTCCCACTGTCTTCCCTGTCACAGCTGTCCTTGCATTTCATAAGCCAGTCCTGATCTTACTTGCTTCCTTGCCCCAGGGAGGGAAAAAAGCTTCTGAACTGCCAAAAAGGGGTTTTTAAAAATATGAATGTTGAGAATTTCAACTGGAATCCTCTTCTTATTCTGGCAGTTTCCAATTCTTTGCTCAATAAAGTTCATACGGAATTGTTAAATGCTTCTTGATTACTCTATGATTTTTCAAGAGTTGGCTCCAAAAGAGCTGAAAAAATTGGGTGACGTTGCTGAAGTAGAACTCCTTTGTTTATGTGAGCAAGTTTTCTCCACATGACTAAAATTGATAATGAACCCTGCCTCATTCTAGCAACAAATGATTTGCATACATAGATACATGAGATCATTAATGGAAGGAGGGGAGATGGTCCCAGGGATCTCATTGAGATACATTTCCAATATAGGTTTGCTTTTAATGTCTAATATTTATCAGATGAGCATTCCATTTATGCTTCAATCAGTTGTACGCCAGTTAATACTTGTAATGAAGTCAGTCCAGAGGAAAACTTCCAGAGTTAGTGCTTTATCGTAGTTACAGGAAATTTAATAAAAATTAATTCAATCCATATACACGTTTCGTTGCAAAGAAATGTGACAGGAATCAATACAAGTTTTCTATGCACAAATACTGAGTACATCAGAAAAAAATAGAGGAAAGTGAAGTAGAAATACCGGTTCATACAGAACAGAAATGATGTAATATTTCTTATTGTTAAGCAAGGATTTGTTTGTATGTTTTAGACGTGGATGATTTTGTGAATCAGATCACTGTGGTACGTAGGTTGCACTGGATACATTGACAATGATCTAAGTCAGTTGTTTTGTAAGATGCCAGGGTGTATGAGCGCGCTGCAATCTTGGCAACTATTTAAACTTCAGTGACGAAAATTTTTCAATGTCATATAAAAATTTTAAAGACAGCCTATTTTTCAAAATTCTTTTTAGCAGTGTTGGGAACAAAAAACGTTGAAGACCATTGGCTTAAAGCAATAGATCTCAAGAGGGATGGTAACACTCATTGAGTAGCGTATTGGAATTTTGGGGGAGTTCTTTGGTTGGCACAGTGATTGAAGGCCTTATGGTCCTTTGGTTATTGGGGGCCAAGGAAGCTAGATAACCTGCAGTGTATAACAAAGAATATTACTGTTTCTCATAACTCTTCTAAAGTCCTGCTGGACTAGTCCACTGCAAATATGAATGAGCAGAAATTTAACACATAGTAATCTTAAGGCATATTTAAAAGAAGGAATTTATATAAAACAGTAAGTCCAGGAATTTTAGGAGAAGGCCATTTTTGTGGGCAATATTTAAGTGAAATAGATATTTTCTCAAAATTGTTAAATAATATATTAACTCCATGAATCATCTATTTGGTGTATTAAATATTGAACTATATATTTAGATGGAAAGAGTTTGCAGTAGGGCAGGAACTGCAAAAACAATATAAGTGATGAAAAATATGTAACTTAGAACCAAATACTAAATTTCCAGTAACATGAAATGCAGATCTTACTGAATTTCATTCTACTTTCTCAGTAACACCAGTATGATTGCACTGTTTAATACTGTAACGTGGTCCACACCCTTACCACCTCCCTACCGCCCTAGCACTTTCCTGTTCTTTTTTTTACCTCAAACATTTACCGCTCCCTTCGTTGGTTATTAATTTTTTTTATTGTCTTTTTGTCTCCCTTGCTTAAAAGACACAGTGTGAGAGGAGAGGGTAGGAGACAGAAAGAGCAGCCCTTTGGAGGAGTTTGGCTTTAACAAAGGGGAGAGAAATAGGTCGTAGCTGGACGGGGTGGAGCATATGGAGTCAAGAATTTTTTTTTAATCAAACTTTTTCATTGAATTATAATATATAGAAAATTGTACAAATCTGAAGTGTATAATACATTTCTATGACATGAACTAACCTGTGCAGTCAGCACCCAATTGAAGAACTGAATGTTACCACTACCAGCACAGCACAGTCCATCCCTCATGCCTCTTTCTGTCATTAACCATCTCTCACCCAAAGCTATTGGGGGTTATTCTGATTTTGATCACCAAATACTAATTTTGCTTGTTTTCAAACTTTACGTAACTGGAATTATCCAGCATGTACTTTTTTAAGGTTGACTCTGCTCAGCCGTGTCTGTGGGATTTGGTTCATCCTGTTCACCTAGGAGTAGTATAACCATATTCCTTGTGACAGTTTATCCATTCTGTTGTTGATGGATGTTGGGGGTGTTGCCAGGTTTTAGCTGTTCTGAATCATGCTTCTGTGAATATGTTTTTATTCTACATATCATGTGTTTCAGATATGGGTGTTTGAGCTTGAGGTGGAATTACTTTCCTAAGTGATTTTTTTTTAAAGATTTTATTTGATCCCAGAATGCTGGGATCATGACCTGAGCCAAAGGCAGATGCTTAATGACTGAGCCACCCAGGTGCCCCCCAAAGTGATTTTTACCAATATTTACTCCCAACAGCATTAAATCAGAGTTCCTATTGCCCTCTACCTTCACCAACACTTTGGCTGTGTAATGCTTTTAAAGCTGTGTTTTTAATTTGTGTTTGCTTGAGGATTAATTATGTTGTGTTCCTTTTCATGTCTATTAGCCAATTGGATGTCCTCTTTCTAGAAGTATCTGAATCTTTTGCCTGCTTTTTGTACTTGGGTCACTTACCTTTTTCTTCTGCCATTTTGTGCTTTATACATGCAGGACTTCTATTTCAGGCATTTTTCTCCCACTCTTTCACGTGCATATTCATTCTCTTAATGATGTCTTTTGATGAATGGAAGTTTTTAATTTTAATGAAGTCTGGTGTTTTCCTAAGTCTTTGGAGAAATCTTTTAAAAATTTTGTGTATACCAAAGTCCTGAAGATATTTTTGGTTTTCATTTAGAAGTTTGATTGTCTTTTCACATTTAGGTTATAATTTATCATGAAGTGTGTGTGTGTGTGTGTGTGTCTGTCTGTCTGTCTGTCTGTCTGGTATGAAGGGTCAAGAGTTGTTTTTTCTCACATGAACATTCAGTGATCTCAGCCCCATTTATCAGAATGTCCATCTGGTCTCACTCCCGCAGTGCCATCATTGTCATAAATCAAGTGGGTCTTTTTGGACTTTCTATTTTGTTCCATTGGTCTTTTTCTCTATCTTTGAGGTTGTATTACATTTTCTTAATTATAGTAGCTTTATAATAACATCTTCCTATTTTAGTATAAATTCTCCAGCTCTTCCTTCTGCAAGAGGCATTGAAAATGCCCTTTGCATTCTCAGCTTGTCATTTTCCAAAAGCACTGGGATTTTGATTGGAACCATATTGACTATTAATTTGGAGAGAGTTTACATCTTTCCATATGAAGTCTTCTAACACACGAGCATGGTGCATCCCTCCATTTATTTAGTTCTTTAATTTATCTCAGAAGATTTTGTAGGTGGGGCACCTGGGTGGCTCAGTCGTTAAGCATCTGCCTTAGGCTCAGGGCGTGATCCCAGCGTTATGGGATCGAGCACCACACCAGGCTTCTCCTCTAGGAGCCTGCTTCTTCCTCTCCCACTCCCCCTGCTTGTGTTCCCTCTCTCGCTGGCTGTCTCTCTGTCAAATGAATAAATAAAATCTTTAAAAAAAAAAAAAAAAGATTTTGTAGGTTTTTGTGTCAAGACCTTATTTATCTTTTGTTAGAATTATTTCTTGGCTCCTTGATTTTTGAATGTTATTGGAAGTGGTATCTTTTTAAAATTTCACAAGTTTCTTTTGCTAGTATATATGAAGACAGTTGATTTTTGTTTATTGAACTTGTATTCATCAGTGTTATTAAATCCACTTGTTTTCATGATTTCTAAATTCTTTTGGCTATTCCTCTTGTATATAATTAAGTCATCTGCTAAATATGACAGTTTTATTTTTTCCCTTCTGATCCGTGTAATTTAAATTTCTTTTCTTATTATACCGACTAGTATATGTTACTGTCTTTAGTAATTGACCTGTAAAGGTGATGTTAGTTACAGTTATTTTATAATTACTCTTTATCAGATTCAAAAATACTGTCTTTCTTCCTAGTTTGCTATGAACTTTTAATTAAGAAAGACTGTTGATTAGATAGGACACCAAAAGCACATGTGATTAAAAGATTGATAAATTGAACTTCACTGAAGTTAAAACTCAAAAAAAAAAAAAAGATCAAGAAAGTGAAAAGATAAGCCACAGATACAGATGGGGAGAAAATATTTGTGAATCATATTTCTGAGAAAAGACTTGTATCTAAGATATTACTCTTACGACTCAATAAGATGACAAATTGTCCAGTAAAAAAAAATGAGCAAAAAGATTTGAAATGACATTTCACCTAGGACCTGTACGAATGGCTAATGAGCACATGAAGATCCTTAACCTCATTAGTCATTATGGAAATGCACATTTAAAACTCTAATAGATACCATTTCACTCCCATAAGATGCTATTAAAAAATGGCAGACTGGTGTTGGTGGCCATGCAAGGGCGACAGGGACCCTTAGGTGTTGCTGATAGGAACATAAAGTGGTGCAGCCAATATGGAAAAACAGTGACAGTAGGTTTTTTGTTGTGGTTGTTGTTAAATAGAAATTTACAGTATGACCCAGCTGTTGCGCTCCTGTGTGTCTACTCAAGACAAATAAAAACACTTGTCCATACAAAAACTTGCGTGTGAATGTTCGTAGTAGTATTTTTCATAATAGTCAAAAAATGGAAACAGGCCAGATGTCTATCAGTGGATGAATGGATGAGCAAAATGTGTCTCTGTCCCTACAGTGGAATACTATTTGATAATAAAAAGAAGAAAGTACTGATTCATTCTTATGACATGGGTAAACCTGAAAAACACTGTGTTTGCTATGTGGAAGGACACAGAAGACTCTGTTGTATGAGCTTATTTATACAAAATGTCCAGAGAAGGCACAGTTTTACGAAAAAAAGGGGTTACCTGGGGATGAAGGTGGGAGCAGGGAGTGACTGCAGGTGAGTGTGAGGGATCTTTTTATGATAATGGAAATGTTCTAAAATTGTGTGGTGTGGTGATGGTTGTACAACTCTGTAAGTTTACTTAAAGTTACTGAGTTGTATACTTAAAATGACTGAATTTTACTTTAGTTAAATTCTACCTCACGATGTTAAAGGATGAGTTGAATTTTAACTACTTTTTCTGTGCCTACTGAAAATTTATATGATTTTCACTTCTGTGCCGTTAATTTTATAAATTTAAATACTTAATATTATTATTTTTTTTTAAGATTATTTATTTATTTATTTATTTATTTATTTATTTGACAGAGATAGCCAGCGAGAGAGGGGACACAAGCAGGGGGAGTGGGAGAGGAAGAAGCAGGCTCCTAGCGGAGGAGCCTGATGTGGGGCTTGATCCCAGAATGCTAGGATAACGCCCTGAGCTGAAGGCAGACGCTTAACGACTGCGCCACCCAGGCGCCCCCAAATACTTAATATTAAACCAGTCTTGAATCTTAGACTAATGTAACTTGGTCTTGATATATTGTATTTTATTTATGTTACCGCTCTGTATGATTTACGAATATTTTGTTTAGGATTTTTTGAGACTGTGTTTATGAGAAAGATTAGCCTGTCATGTGTTTTTTCCTTAAAATGTTCTTAATCAAGTTTTTGTTTTGCAATTCTCCATGTAAGTGTAAGATTGATGTTAAATTTTATTTTTAAGATTTTATTTTTTAAAGTAATCTCTGTACTCAATATGGGACTCGAACTGACAACCCTGAGAGCAAGAGTTGCATGCTCTATCCACTGAGCCAACCAGGCGCCCCCAATTTTTTTTTGGTTAAGATTTTGTTTATTTACTTGTCAGAGAGAGAGAGCGAGCACAGGCAGGGGGAGGGGCAGAGGGAGAAGCAGCGTCCCTGGAGCCCTATGCGGGACTCCATCCCAGGACCCTGGGATCATAAACTGAGCTAAAGGTAGACCTCAACCAACTGAGCCACCCAGGTGTCCCTCCCCCCCCCGCCCCAGTTTTTTTTCATTATATGTTTGGAAGAATTACTGTTGGAGCCACATGGGCATATAGTTTCCTTTGTAGGAAAGTTTTAAATTAACATATTCAGTTTCTTTCATATGTATTTGTGTTTTCAGATTTTCTCTTTGTCAGTTTTAATAAGTTGCATTTTTCTTGAAATGTGTCCATTTCATGTCCTTTTCAAATGTATAGGGCCACGGTTGTTAATAATATTCTTTTCTTGTTTTAATCTATAGTATTATCCTCCTTTTCATTCTTGCTATTGGGATTTGTGCTGCCTTTGGTTTTTCTGTGATTAGTCTTGCTAAAGCCTATCATTTGTTTGAATATTTTTTCAAATAAGCAATTTTTGTGATGTTTTCTATCTTTTTAAAAAAATTTGCTCCGGGTTTTACTCTTTCTTCTACTTTGGGAGTTAATTTTTTTCTATCTCTTCTTTCTTGGTAGGAATACTTAATAAGGATATTTGCTTGCTTGCTTTGTTGGTTACTGTCAGAGTTTTGTTAGACTCCACTGTGATTGTAGATCTGTCAGTTTTTCTTTTTGGTTCATCAGTTTTATATATTTTGGGGCTGTCTTATTTTATATATGCCAGTTTAGAATACCTTGACTTTTAGTGGAACATCATATTTATTATTATAAAATGACCCTCTAGCTTGGGTGATTATTGTTTGCCTGAGATCTCCTTTGTCAGATATGGGATAACTTCACAAGTTTCTTTTTGTTTAGTGTTTGTGTGGTTTTTACCCTTTTACTGTAGCTGTTCTGTGCCCTTATCTTTACAGCAGCTCTCATAAGCAGTATTTTAAACTCTGCTCTCATAGTCTGCTGCCTAAGGAATTCCCTGTGATGTCTCTTTTGGTGTGGGCCTGTTGGTGACAAGCCATGTGTGTACGTGTGTAGAAAGTCTTCATTTCACCATCATTTTAGAAGGATGGGTTTGCTTAATTTTAAATTCTAGATGGGTAGTTGCTTTCTTTCCCCAGTTTAGCTGTCATCCACTTTCTGTTGAGAAGTCGGCTGTCAGTCTTACTCTTTTTGGCAGCTTCTGATTTTTCTTTTTTTTTTTTTTTTTTGTCCTTTCTTTTTAGCACTTGGTCTTCATATGGTTTTCTTTGTGTTTACCCTGTTTTATATTTAACCTTTAGAGGTCCCAAACAAAAGCCTATCGTGTTCCTCTTTGGCAAGCCCTGAGCTCCAATTTTTTTCCCACTTCTGTGAGACTGTTTAGAAACTTCCATTTGCCTTGATGTTCTCATATATTTGACTATCATAGTTGTCCTCCGTTATCCCCAAACTAGCTGTCTTATGTTTTGTTATCTAGGGTTTCGTGAAAGAATTGGTCTGATAATAAGCACTTCCATTAGAGTGGGCAGTGAAAGTCCACATAATTTTCTTTTCTTTTTTAAGGTAAGCGGTATCACAGTGTTACTGTAGCTGATGGGAATGGTTCTCTAAAGAGGAATACTACTGATGATACCAGCCAGGAAAGGGATAATTGCTAGAGTGGTGGCCCTGAAGAGAGAAGAAGGAGTGGAACTTAGTGCACGAATTGGCTTTGGTTGTGAGTTAGTTTATCCGTAGTAGTAGGAGGGGGGCAGAGTGTAAGAGTTTAATCCTCGTAGGTAGGTAGATTTGGTGGTTGGTGTCGGTGAAATTTTTCTTATGAATGCATCTGTTTTCTTAGTAAGTCGGTGTCAGGTTTGGGTAGGAGGTTTGAGGTTTAAGGAGAGAGAGGAGTTAGGAAATGGTCTGTAGATGAATTTGAGGGTGAACGGAGTAGGATTGCCTGGCATCACAAAGGCTCGCTCACCTGAAGTGAGTGGTTATGGACGTGGGGGATTTAAAAAGTGAAAGAAGCATGCCAGACCTCCAATTGAACTGTAATATTATCAAATAAATTTATAATCTGGAGGGATAGAGGTGAAACTCTACTTTTAGATTCTGAATGTTCAAGATAGCAGGGTATGTTTCTAAAAAAACAAAAAGGGTATTAAATTTTTTGAAGTGTAGTCTCAAGGTCACAAATGTTTAACATCCCATGAAAAAAGGTAATTATTTCTAAAATAAACCATGAATCCCATGAAAGTCTCACATAGTTGTGTGGGTTAGGACCACACTTAGGGCCAGACCCCATCTTCCACCTCTGCTGGGCCTGGTGTGCATGAATGGGCTGCACACATCCAGAGCAAACCTGGATTCCCCTGAGCTCCAGCATGGCTTCTAGCACCTAGTCTCTTGAACCTGGGTGTGGACTGTGGCTGTCAGTGGATGTCAGTGAAAGCCCGCTTTGGAGCACTAGTTGATGTGGCAGAGGGCACCCTCATGCTGTGGCCCACGCTGAGGTTGGAGGTGGTGAGGGATCCCATGATGCAGTTACCCGGGGCTCCTTCAGGACCACCTCATGCAGAGGCTCTGTGTGTCCCATCTGCTTTCTTATCTGTGTTGCTGTGGTTCCTCTTTCATCTGTTCGCCTCCCCAACATGGCACCGCATTTAGCTGCTTTTATAAATCAGCATGTATTAGCCATCATGCACTAAGCAATATTTTATATTTTCAGTTTAAATTGCATTCTCAGGGTTGAACAGTTTTTCTTTTAACAAGTATATCCAAGTGACTTAGAATTTTTTTGGCCCTAAAAATATTTTTTATGGAAAAAATTAATTATGAAGACATATATCAGGCATTCAGAAATGTTCAAAGATTAATATATTGAGTACCCATCACTTAACTTAAGCAATGCTGTGTCACAAATAAGATTGAAGTTCTCTGTGACCATTGCCAGTCACATCTCTTTCCCTTCTCGCACAGGTCACCGCCAGTTGAATTTGGTATTTATCATTTCCGTGCATTTTTTATATCCCTAAATAGCTTTCTTTTACTATTTATTTATTTATTTATTTATTTATTTATTTATTTATTTAGTAAGCTGTATGCTCAGTGTGGGGCTTGAACTCACAACCCTGAGATCAAAAGTCACATTCTCTACTGACTGAGCCAGCCAGCTGCCCCCTAAATATCATTCTTTTAAAAAAAAGTTATGTAAATGGTTATTATCCTGTGTATGTTTCTGTAAATAGAATAATATACTGTTATTAAATATATAATACATATTAATATGTTATATTGGGGTATAATAAATGTACATAGTTATATGTTCTTCAACATTTAGATTTTTCCATATTTATACTTTGATTCCTTTATTTTCATGAACATGTAATAGTCTGTTGTATAAATATATCTTTATTATATTAAAAATTCTTCTGTTGGATATTTAGGTTATTTCTGATTTTTTTGCATTTTATATATGTTGCATTGAATGCTACTGCACCTAGTCCTTGGGCATGTGTTGGAGGTTTTCTAGGGTATATAGAGCTCAGAACTGATGGATTGCAGGGTATGTGCTCTGTCAGTTGGAGTTCTCAGTGCCCACAGGAAGCGTGTGGGCTCAGATGCCCCAGCCTTGGCTGGCACTTGCTACCGTGTCTAGTCCCGATTACTTTATCATGGACTCGTAAGAGAGTAAGTAGCTGAGTGTGTACCTTCTACGCTGTAAATTTACTTTGTTTTGTATGTGTTCGTTTAAACGGGAGCCTTTTCTCATACAGTTTAATTTTATTAAGAAGAATGCCTTTGTTGAGCCTCAGAGTAGGTGATCCCTTAAGAATTTTTTTCTGCTCCAAATTGATGATTCTGTGATAAGCTCATAATGACGAAATTGTCAGTTTGCTCGTATGTTAAATCTGCAGCCCCCAAGGCGGGTGTCCATGGAGTCCGACTGATTTTCAGTGATTTGCCCTTTTCACTGGGTTGACATTTGCACTGATGGGCGAAAGCAGTGTTGGTCCAACTGCCAGCATCTCTGCAGGAGCCAAGGAAGTGGCGTCAGTCTTTGGTCATTTATGTTAATATGAATGGGTTCATTTGTATTATTACATTGATGAATAAATATTTTAAAAATTTAATAGTTTTAGTTTTTAATAGAGTAACTATTGGTAGATATAGTTTAGAGTAAATCTCTTCCTCGAAGAGTGTAAAGGGGTCCAGAGACAGCAGAGTTAGAGAACCACTGCTTTAGGCACATGGTAGCTGTATGAGCAGACGTTTTATTCTTCCTCCTGCTGGTCTTTGAGAAGGAAAACTTAAGTAATATAATTCCTTTAATGGATAAATTCAGTTGATATTCAAGGTACATATGAATCTTAAGTAAAATTTTAATTCATTGCCTTAAAATCTTGTTTATAACTAGATTATATTTGTAAATAAAATACTTTGCAGGTGCTGACCTTAAGGAGAGAGTGAAAATGAATCCCAGTGAAGTTGGTCCTTTTGTCTCCAAAATAAGAGCAGTGATTAATGAGATCGGTAAGCTCGTTTAAACTCCTTTTAGCATGCTGAAGCTGACCTTAAATGTCAGATTTAGAAAGTTGCACACTGTCCTTATATATAAGCTTTGGCTAAAGGACTTATGTAATTAGGTAATCAGGATCTGTAACTGGTTGCTGTGGAGTGAAATGTAATACATTTAATTTGAAAAACTGTGAAAAATATTTTATAATTAAAGATGGCCTTTATGTGGCCACTCCTTTATGTAATGACATGGCATATGAAGGTAGTTATTAGCAAACAAGGAGAATATCTCCCAGATAATTGCATACACACATACTTATAGATTCGGCATTGTTTTGTTGTCTGTATAAATAGGATCATACTATTTCCTTAGAGTTACAGACTTCTGGGTAATATTTATGTCTCAGGACATATCAGCTTACTTTATTATTAATACTTTTTAACATGTTGCGGTGTAGTCATCCACAGCATTGTCTTATCCAAAATTTTAAATTACTTCATTAATGTGCAGGGATTTTTTTTCCATTTTTGTTATTTATAATAAAACAATGAGTATCTTTGTATCAAGTCTTTCAGAGCATTAGTACGTGTACTTACAGGATAGATTCCTGAGCATGGAATTGCAGTTCTAGGTATCGTGTGTTCATTTTACATTTTAATCATTTTTACCAGGTTATATTCCAAGAAGATTGTAATAATTACAGTTCCCATCAATTACGTGACAGTACTTGTTTCCTCATATTTTTGCCAGCATTGAATGTTCCTGCTTTTTAAGTTTGCCAAAGTTAAAAAAAAAAGACAACTTAGCATTTTATTTTATTTTAATTAATTAATTTATTTTTTGACATCTTAGCATTTACATTTGCTTTTCCCCAGATGCTGTGTGATGTTTTCACATTAGACTTGCATCTCCCCTTCTGCAGATTGCATTTTTCACATCCTTCCTCCTCTTCTCTGTAGCATTATTTAATTAACAACTGCTTATTTATTAAAAAGCCACTTTGTAGTAGTCTTTCGTTGTTAAATGTAGGGCAGATACTGTCTCCTAATGTGCCACCCTAATTCAGTTCCAGTATTTAGATTGAAAACTTGTAGTATCTTGAGGGTATGAGGTTCCCTTCATTATTCTTTTTTTCTCCTTGAAGATTTTCTTTGGTAATTCCGACACATCAGTTCTTCCAAATGAATTTGCAATTACTAGTTTTTAAAGCAAGGAGGAAAAATACTGTCACGGGACTGTGACTGGAATTTCTCTAAATCTTATTTAGAAAGAATTCACATTTTCGTGATATTGGATCTTTCCATCCGTGATGTGTATGGGTTTCATTCCGTCTGCGCGCGCGCACGGGGGTGGGGGGCGTCATCCCTTTTTTAATGTCCTTCAAGAAAGTTTTCTTCCCATTTGCCTTGCTTGGTCTTCCATCTTTTTTCCCAGCTCAGTTTATGCTTGTTATTTATTCCTTTGAATGGGATCTTTTTCTCCTATTTCTGTTGAAGTCTGGTTATTGTATTTCTGTAGGAAAGTTACTAAGTTTTAAGTGCTTATTTTGTATAACACCAACTTGATAATTACTTTTATTAGCTGTTGTTATATCTCAGTTAATTTTCTTGTGTTTTCCAGGTGAAAATTCATTATCTATAAATGATGCTATTTTTATTTTTGCTTTTCCCAGCATTTTAGTCTTACACATTTTTCATCTTTTATATTGGCTAAGCCCTTCGATACAATATTCTGTTGTTGGAGTGTGTTCATCCCTATCTTCCTTATCTTTATTTGACTTTGATGAATGCTTTTAATATTTTGCCAGTAATTATCAAGTTCAGGGAGTTTTCTTCTGTTTCAGCTTATTAGGAATTTGTTACTGTTTTTTATTCAGGAATACGTGTTAAAGTTTGTCAAATGCTTTTTTGATGTATGTCAGTATTTATACAGTTGACCCTTGAACAACGTGGGGGTTAGGGCTGCTGACCCCCACACGGTTGAAAATCTGTGTATTACTTTTAACTCCCCCAAGACTTAACTACAGAAACCTGTTGACCAGAAGCCTTACTGATAATAGAAACAGTTGATTAACACGTATCTTATATGTCATATGTATTATATAGTATATTCTTTCAATAAAGTAGTAATATTTTAATAATATTTCTAATATTAACATAATAATCTTAGAATAAAGTAAGCTAGAGAAAATAAAATGTTATCGAGGAAATCATAAGGAAAATACATTACAGTACTGTCCTATATGTATTGAAAAAAATCTATATATAAAATGGACCTGCACAGTTCAAACCTATGTTGTTCAAGGGCCAACTGTAATTGGTATATATTAGAATTTATCTCATTTATCTTTTAGTATACTAAATTGTATTAATGGAATTATTAATGCTGTGCTGGTTTTGTGTTACTGCAATAAACCATACCTGGTCATTGTGGTTAGTGGTTATAGTGGTTTTTAATATAAACTGCTGAATTCAATTTTTATGTTTTGCTATAATCATAAATGAATTAATCTTCTTGTTCTTTTTTTGTGTGTTACCCTTTTCTGGTTTTGTATCAAGGTTGTACAACTTCATAGAATGAGGTGAAAAGCTTTCTGTTTTGTTTCCTGTGCTATACAGGGAAGTCATCTGTTATTTCAAAGTTTAGTAGAATTTGACCATGTAACATTTTTGGGGGTCTTGTGTGGTTTTGTTATTGTTTACTTGTTTTTTGTTTGTTTTTTAGAGTTAAGTTTTAGAATATATTTGTTTTGATTTCTGGAATGGTCGTTGTCACCTTTCTACCTTTTTTAAATCCCGTGCTGCTATTTCTAGTGGCTCTCCTTTGCTTCTCTCTTCAGCTTCCGCCTCATGGTCAGCTCGGATGTCCCCTGAGGCAGAGCATGGACTTGGTTTCCATATTGGTTAGAGAGCATGATCTTGGAAGTAGAAGTTGATGTTGTCTTTAACTTTATATGTATGGTGGGAGGAGTGGCTGAGACTGGTCCAGTTGTAAACATCACCTTGATGTTTCTTCCAAGCCTCTTTTCATTTTATTGATTTTGAAATTAGAATTTTTCTGGGACTTCTAAAATGAAGAACTGTTTCTATTTTTGCAGTGGCATTTTGTTTTCAGTGTTTGTAGCTGTAACAGTTCTCTCTGGATCCTAATCCAGTCTACTTTTTTCTGTCCCACAGGTTCCCCAATTTTAGTTAATGATACTTTTTATTACAACATTACAGTGGACATAGAATTTTTAAGTTGTGTTTTGTGGTGACTTACTGAGATTATGAGGGGTGGATAGAATCTAAGTGTCTTGATCTAATCTATTCATTTACTATATTAAACCAGGGCAGGCAAACTTTTTCTTGAAGAGACAGATAATATCTTAGGCTACTCAACTTTTTTTTTTTTTTTAAAGACTATTTTCCTAGAGCACTTTTAGGGTCACATCAAAATTGAGGGGACGGTATAAAGGTTTCTCTTACACTCCCTGTCACCACATACGCACAGCCTCCCCTGTTAGCAACATCCTCCACTAGAGTGGGGGATTTATTACAGCTGATGAATCTCCATTGATAAATCACAATCATCCAGAGCTCATGGTGTACATTAGGGTTCACTCTTGGTGGCGTACATTCTGTGGATTTGGATAAATATATAATGACATTTACCCATCATTATAGTGTCATACAGAGTGTTTTCGGTGCCCTAAAAATGATCTGTGCTCAGCCTGTTCTCCCCTCTCTCCTCTCTGGCAGCCTGTTTTTACTGTCTCTCTAGTTTTCCATTTCCTGAGTGTCATATAGTTAGAATCAGATAGTCCGTAGCC
This sequence comes from Ursus arctos, assembly GCF_023065955.2. NCBI lineage: Eukaryota > Metazoa > Chordata > Mammalia > Carnivora > Ursidae > Ursus > Ursus arctos. The sequence goes on along the minus strand of NW_026623019.1, from coordinate 3,296,388 downwards.
TTTTCAGATTGGCTTCTTTCACTTAGTAAGACACATGAAAGTTTTCTCCCTTTTTATGCCTCGATATCTTATGTGTTTCTAGAGTTGTTATGTGTTTCTGGTGCTGAATAATGCTGCATTGTTTGGGTGGACCACAGTTTATTTATCTATTTACCCACTGAAGGATATCCGGGTTGCTTCCAAGTTTTGACAATTATGAATAAAGCTGCTAGAAAATCTATGTGTAGGTTTTTGTGTGGACGCAGGTTTTCAACGCTTTTGGGAAAATACCAAGGAGCATAATTGCTGGATCATATGGCAAGAGTGTTTAGTTATGTAAAAAACCCTGCCTAACTCTCTTCCAGAGTAACTGTGCTATTTTGCATTCTCACCAGCAGTTAATGAGAGTTTCTGTAGCCGCACATCTTTGTCAGCATTCGATATCAGTGTTCCAGATTTTAGCTGTTCTAATAGGTGTGTAGTGGTATCTTGTTTTAATTTGTTCATTTTTGTGATGACATATGATGTGGAGCATCTTCTCATATGCTTATTTCCTATCTGTATACCCATGCTAAGGTGTCTGTTGAGACTTGGCCCAGTTTTTAATTGAGTTGTTTGTATTTCTTGTTGAGTTTAAGAATTCTTTGTATATGTTAGATAACAGTTCTTTATCAAATATCAGAAAATTCTGTGAATATTTTCTCTCAGTTTGTAGCTTTCTTCGTAATCTTCTCATTCTCTTGATGTTATCTTTTGTAATACGTTTTTCATTTTAGTAAAGTCCAGTCTGTTGTTTCTTTCATGGGTACGTTCTTGGTGTTGTATGTACAAACTTGTTGGTCGTCTAGGTCATCGCCTAGGTCATCGAGGTTTCCTCTGTTGTCTTCTAGGAGTTTTATGGTTTTGTGCTTCCAGTTAGATCTGTGATCCATTTTGAGTTAATTTTTGTGAAGGGAGTAATGTTGTGTGTAGGTTCCTGGTTTTGCTTGAGAATGTTACTGTTTCAGTACCATTTGTTGAAAAGACTATCTGTGCTCCATTGTATTGCCTTTTTCTCTTCGTCAGAGATCAGTTGATTTATGGGAGTCTGTTTCTAGGCTCTCTGTTTTATTCCTTGGTCCATTTGTCTGTTCTTTTGCCAGTAACCATGCTGTCTTGATTACTGCAGCTTTATAGTGAGTCTAGACATTGGGTAGTGTCAGTGCCACAACTTTGTTCTTCTCCTTTAGTATTGTATTGGCTATTCTGGGTCTTTTGTCTCTAGTTTGGTGATAGCCACAAAATAACTTGCAGGGATTTTGATTAGGATTGCATTGAATCTATACATCAAATTAGGAAGAACTCACATCTTGACAATACTGAGTCTTCCTATCCACGAACATGGACTGTCTCTCCATTTATTCAGTTCTTTGATTTCATGCATTAGTTTTATAGCTTTTCTCATATAGATCTTGTACATATTTTGTTGGGTTTATATCTAAGTATTTTATTTTGAGGGATGTTAATGTAAGTGGTATTGTGTTTCTAATTTATGGAACATAAGAAATAGGGAGATCGGTAGGAGAAGGAAGGGAAGAATGAAGGGGGGCTAAACAGAAGGGGGAATGATCCATGAGAGACTGTGGACTCTGGGCAACAAACTGAGGGCTTCAGAGGGGAGGGGGGTAGGGGATTGGGATAGGTTGGTGATGGGTATTAAGGAGGGCACATATTGCATGGTGCTCTGGGTGTTATATGCAAAAAATGAATCATGGAACACTACGTCAGAAACTAAGGATATACCATATGGTGACTAACATAACATAATAAAAATGAGTATTCAAAAAAACAAAATTCCATTTGTTCATTGTTGGTATGTGGAAAAATGATTGACTTTTGTATATTTATCCTGTGTCTTGCAACCTTGGTATAATTGTGTATTTGTTCCAGAAGGCTTTTTGTTAATTCTTTCATGAATCTTCTGCATTGTAGACACTCATGTCATTTGCAAGCAAAGACAATTTGATGTCTTCTTTCTCAATCTGTATTACCTTTTATTTCCTTTTTTCTTTAATTACATTTGCAAAGATTTTTTCGTATGATGTTGAAAAGAACTAGTGAGAGGAGACATCCTTGCCTCGTACTAGGTGCTCAACTTTGACAGATAGTGCTGAAGCAGCTACAGACAAAATGTCAACAAATATGTGTTTCTCTGTTCCAGTAGAACTGTATGCACTGTGAAATTTAAATTTTAAATAGTTTCCATGTGTTATGAAACAGTATATTTAATTTGTTTCCTTATTTTCAGCTGTTTAAAAATATAGAAAACATATTAGCTGACAGGTTTTGCTAAAAACAAGCACTGTGTCTGACAGACACCTTGTGTTTCAGAGTCCATAAGGGGGTACTGATGTCTCCTCCCTCCCTCCCTTCTTTCCGTCCATCCATTCATCCATCTCAGATGTCGCCTATCTTCTTTATTTTTCCTGTTTTTTGGAATTCTAGTCTTCCACTCTTTTTCTTTTCTTTCTTTTTTTTTTTATCTTAAGGAATCTACTGATTTCCAGTTCTGATTTGGACAGCTTGCTTCATGTTTGGCTCAGGCCTTTTTGCATTTTGGAGATTTAAAGGTTTTAAGGTCTTTGTATCCTTTGCTAGGGAGTTTAAAATATTCACGGAGCAGGAATGGAGCATAAGTCTTACAAATGAGTTGGAGGGTGGAGAGTGGAGACCAGAGTAAGAAAAACAAACAAAACAAAAAAGTAAAGTTCATCAAACCCTAACAAAATGTTAAGAAGATAAAAGGGGTACCCCCTTATGGACTCTGAGAAACAAACTGAGGGCCTCAGAGGGGAGGGGGGTGGGGGAATGGGATAGGCTGGTGATGGGTAGTAAGGAGGGCACGTATTGCAGGTGCACTGGGTGTTATACGCAACTAATGAATCATCGAACTTTACATCAGAAACCGGGGATGTACTGTATGGTGACTAACATAATATAATAAAAAACATAAAAAAAAAGGGGGTACCCCTTAGGACAAATTAAATAATAAGATGATGAAATAAGTCTAGTAATTACCATTAATGTCAGATGACTAAACTTGTTAAAGACATGGATGTTCAGATTTGATTAAGAAATGTAAATCAACTGTGTATTGTTAATAGTAGCACCTCTGTTAAAGCCTTTTTCATACCAGGAGATTACTAATCATACTCTTTAAGGCAAAAACCGTTATTAGTAAGAGAAGGACACTGTATGGATTAAAAGTTTAAATTTTACATAAGACTAAACTTGTGTGTTTCTGAAAACAGAGATCTTAAAGTATACAAATAAAGTTATATTAAATATATACAGAATAAATCGGCAAATCCTTCATCACTGTGGATGATTTCAATTCATCTCTCCCAATTTATCATGATATTGAAAGGCAAAAGTTAAAAGTAAGGATTTGAACAGTGTGCATATCGAAGTTGACTTAATAGACTCTTAACCCCACTGGAGAGTATGTGTACTTCTTATGAACATACAAAACATTTACAAAAACGAATCATGTGCTGGACCCCAAAATCTCTGTTAAGTTTCAGAAGATTAATGCATACAGACCATGTTCTCTGTTCACAATGCAACTAAATTAGAAATAAAAATACACATAATACAGAGATTTAAAAACCATATATTTGTCAATTAAAAAAGAACTGTTAAGTTACTAATGGGTGAAAGAAGGAACGGTTACAGGAAAAAGTACTAAGATTCAATGAATATAAAATTACTGTATACCCAGATTTTTGAGATTTGATTAAAGTGATCGTTTGAGGGGAAGTCATAACCTTAAATACCTATGTTAGCAAGGGAAAACCACTGGCAATAAGTAGCTAAGCATTGCCTTAAAAAGTTATGAATCCAAAGAAAGTTGAGGAAGGCAGTAACACAAGGCTCAGAAATTAATGAGATGGAAGTTGGAGTTGCAGTGGGGAGTATCGGCATGAGGCCAAGCCTCCGAACAAAGGAGTAAAGGGTGTTGAACAGTAGATGTTATAGAGGAAGAGAGGGATGTGATTGTAGATAGAGCAGAGATTATAAAGCTTATACGAAATACTGGGAAGATCTTTGTGCCAATAAATAAGAAACTTCTGTCTCAAGAAGAAACCATGTTCTGGATAATCCTGTTACCACTGGAGGGATTGAGTAGTAGTTGAAAGTTTTTTCACAGAGAATGTGCCAGGCCTAGTTTTTAAATATTAAATGATTGCCTTTGGTTGCTTTATCGCCTGTAAGGAACAGATCGTTGCACGCTTCCTTCTACAAACTCTTCCTTCTACAAACTCCTCCACAGAACTGTGCAGTGAGAGTTTATTCCTAAACTCAGTATTTCTGATTAGTAGGACTGTCCCATGTACCTTTGACAAAAACAATAGAACAGTGAGTGAGAGGAACCAGTCTTGCTTAGGAACATGGATGAAATAAAATAGGTTTTATTTTTTTATTTTATTTTATTTTATTTTATTTTATTTTATTTTATTTTATTTTATTTATTTATTTATTTATTTTTTTAAGATTTTATTTATTTATTTGCCAGAGAGAGAGACAGCCAGCGAGAGAGGGAACACAGGCAGGGGGAGTGGGAGAGGAAGAAGCAGGCTCCCAGCAGAGGAGCCTGATGTGGGGCTCGATCCCAGTACTCTGGGATCACGCCCTGAGCCGAAGGCAGACACTTAACGACTGAGCCACCCAGGCGCCCCTAAAATAGGTTTAAAAAAAAAAAAAAGACCAAGTTGGATTTTCTCAGGCATACAAGGGGGAGTTGGAGGATCCCGTTTGAAAATCTTGAATTTAATTTGTGACAGTCATTTAAAATAAAATCATGTTTTTCCTTAATAGATTGATGAAAAGAATTTGAGAGATGTCAAATCTATTCATAGAAAAAGGTCAAGGCAGACTAGAAATAGAAGGGAACTTCCTTAGCCCAATGAGAGGTATGTGTTTCTTAGCAGTAAAACGTGAGAGTAGTCTCCTAAAATGAGGAAAAAACAAAAGGCCCACTGTGACCACCTCTGTTCAACAGTGTCCTGAAAATCCTGGCCTGTGTGGAAAGGCAGGAAATAGAAATAAAATAGTGACACAAAGAAGAAATATAACACTGCCTGTCTCAAGTGGTATGATTGTCTCCATTGAAATCTAAAAGGATCAACAAATTATTCAGAATAATGAGTGTCTCAAGAGAGCCAAATAGAAGATCCATATTTAAAAGTAATTAATTGTTCTTCTTTATACTAGCAACAGCCAAGAAATGTCAGTCAAGAAAAGATACTACTGACAGCAGGAACAAAAATGAATCTAGAAATATACGTAAGCTATTTTGAAATTATGAAACTTTTTAAAAAAATTAAGTGGAGACACATTATCTTCTTGAATAGAAGGATTCAGTATCAAGAAGATGATTCTCACAGATGATTCAACTTACAGATTCAATGTAATTACACTTACGTTCTCAGCATGAATTTTGTGAGGAATTTGATGAGCATAATGAAGCCCCAAAACAGCCAGACATTCGTAAAGAAGAAAATAAGGGGCCTTGCCTTATCAGCACTCAAGACTTATTTTAAAGATTTGTAAATTAAGATAGTATGTTGTGGGCTTTGGGATAGACAAATGGACCATGGAGTAGAATACAGAAGCCTGGCAGACACATGTAAACGGGGGCACTGCCACAGGAGAGAGGACATTTGCTGGGGACGGCAAGACTTGGCTGCAAATTTTATGATCTTGACGGAGTAAAATTGTTAAACACAAAATGCAGCCCATAAAAGGAGAGGTTTATAAATTCTACCAAATTAAACTTAAGAACATTTGTTCATTAAAAGGTGCTATAAAGAAAGTAGAAAGAAAAGCCACAAACTGGGAAGAAATACAGTAGCTGCCAAAGCATACAGATATATATACATATATATATATCTATATATCTATGCATGCAGACACGAATCAGGACACACATGCGTGCATGCTGCCTAGGAGTGTGTAAGACAGAACAAGAGAGTCATGTTTCACACCTCTGTCAGATAAGCCACATATTCTTATGCCTGAAACTACACAGAGTTAGTGAAGAAGCGGGTCACCAGGCAGATGGACTCCCTTCTGATGAGAGTACAAACTGATGAACTGTTGAGGAAAACAGTTTGGTGTTGTCTTACAAAGTTGAACGTTCACATTCCATAAGACTCGAAAGTTCACTTCTTCAGGAGACATTTACTAGAGGGTAAACCCTGTAACACTGTTTTCATTGGACCCATAGTAAAGTTTATCCCAGTAGGCACATAGGGTGAGCATCAAAGGTCCATGAAATAATAACCTTTCTTTGTGCACTGTGTATGGATACTATGCTCTTTATTTTTAAAAATATCTGATTTTGACCCAATGAATGTATTGCTACTTGGAATTTGAAACTACACTATTCTATAGGCATTTTGTGCATGTGTCCTAGGGAAGCTTATACCAGCATATAAGAAAAAGATTTTATAGTAGCAGTATTGTTAATAATAAAAAACTGAAGACAACCAAATTTCAGTGACAGGAGAGTAGATGAATGTTTTTGTATATATGTACAGTTGTACCGTAGATAGCATTGCACATAAATGAGTACACGTGCAAGAACATGGATAAATCTTGGAAACACTGAATTAAAACAATGTATTTTTTATAAAACTAAAAGCATATACAAAACAGTATATAGTGTAGAAATGTGTGTATACTGAAATCACAGACACCCACACACACAGGAAATATAGAGTGATAGGCAGAGAAGTCACAGTAGTCATTACTGTTGGGTTTGGGAAGGCAGATGGAAGAGGAGGTGAGGAGCACGTGGGTGGACGGGGTGTTCTGATACAGCTCTTACGCTGGTAATCTTAAGGAAGTCTGTGACTGTATATGCTTCCTTACCTGTGTATGCTACATACATTTTTTATATTTGCCAAAATACATCAGTTTTTAAAATGTTCATCTATCTTGAATTCTGCAAGCATTTCTAACGTTATTTCTTGGATAATTTTCTTCATTTTTCACCTTGATTCTTATTTTCAAGAGAAGCCAGAATTCTAGATTTTCTAGAAAAAATCTCCTAATTTTAAGGTTTTCAAGGGAGGGGAAAAAAACCCTTTGAATGTCAAACAAAATTGGTTTATGGACCAGATTCTGCACATAGGCCTCCAGCCCCTCCAGTTCTTCTGACACGGTCAGTTCGTTTTCTGTCGAACAGGGCTTCCGGAGGTCATTGTGTCCACAGGAGAGGTGTTGTCTGGAGGATGTGAGTGGATGCGGCGGGTGTGGGCCCTGCATTGCACTCAGGGGGCTCTTTCATACCCAGATGTGCCGATGCCTGTTCAGAGAGGCTCAGGATGATTGTTAGGTTTCTCAAGGATTTTGTGAGCCTGGTTGTCAACCATTGTGGCACTGTCAGTAATGGCATGAGTCAGAGTATATCCTGCCTGTCTGATACCACTTTTTCCTCTTGCCCCATGTTATCTTCGCATTTTCCACACCTGGAAGATCTTTCTCTGGGGTCTCAAGGGCCATGGACTTTCTTCTTGTTTTTCATGAAAGAGTCTGTAAGGAACTTAGAGGTATGGGACTCATTTGAAAGCTGTTCTGTGTTATTAAAATAGAGATCAGAAAGAAGTTCTATATTTTATTCAGAGTCACTAAATTCCTTACTTCACTGTTTCTAGCTTCTTAGAAAGGCTTTTCTTAAAAAGGAACTCCAACATCCTAGAACAAAATTTAGTTCTGTTGCTCTTTTCAAAGAAAAAAGTCTCTTTTTGAGATGTTTCATTCTAAAGAAATGGTGAATTCTCAGATATCTAAAAGGGTAATCATTGTTTCAAGTCCCTCCCCCTTTCAGGAGTGGGATGCCTAGGTCAGAAGCAGCAACGGGTTATTTTGGAATCTGAGGCCTGCTCAGGCCATCGCAGATGCAGAGACATGGAATGATCTGGGTCTACTAAAAGCTGCCGATCCTTAACTTATCACCTTGCTCCAGCTGCAAGTGGTGCACCTTCCTTCCTGTTTTCACTTGTGCCATGGGCATGCCACTGTTGGGATCCCCACTGTGCCAGTGAATGATCCAGAATGTGGGGAGCACAAGTGTTGCTTCCCTCTGGATGGTCAGTCTTGTCTCATTAGATGGTATTTCATGAGGAGCTAGAAAACATTTCAAAATTCTCTCTCAAATAGAAACTCTGAGGGGGCAAGTCTATTTCCTTCTCAAGTTGAGGCCTCAAAGAATTGTCATCTAATGATAAAGAGATATTTTAAATGGGTTTTCACCAGAATTTTCAGTTGTAGAATCTAGTGTGAGGTGGATGATTTTTTTGTAAAGGATATTCCATAGCAATCCTTTTAAAATGCCAGGCATTTTCAGCTGAGGCGTTTTGATGTTTCAAGACGGGGATGAAAAGAACCAGAAAGGAGACTCAGAAAGATCCTCCAGGGTAGAGGCATAGGAAGAAAACAACAGTTCTCTGAGAGCCAAGTGAAGAAAGTCTTCCATTCGGGAGGCCTCAGTCACACGCTGCTGACATGTCCAGGAGGGTGCATGGGGAGAGCGGACGGCCGAATCTGGCAGCACGGTCATCAGTGGTGCCTCTGACAAGCGTCCTCCTGGAGATGAGCACTGGGGGTGTGGGCAGCTGCCTTCTGGGCTGGCCATGATGGAAGAGCTCCATTCCTTGGACGATTTTGCATGGCCCCTTAGTCTGACTGTTGGGCTTTCTGGTGTAGGTCCATGTAGAAAAAACTAGTTATCTGAAACTTATCCTGGTTATGGATGAAAACTTCCCATAATTTGATTTCTTATAAATAAACTGTAGGTGAAAGTATTCAGAAGGTTTTTTTTCTCAAAGATTTGTATATCCCTTTCTTTGAAGCATAAAGTCTGATTTACCATGGCTTAATAATAGTCTCTGAGGTAAGATGCAGAGCTTTTAAATATGACTAAGGTATGATAACATTTTACCAAAGGTTTTGTATTTGTCACTTCATGCATTTAGTCATTGCATTCTTTTTAATTACATAACACATTACATTGAGGTCTGTGCTTTGTAAAGGTATAAATCCACTTCAAACTCCCTAGCATCCCGTTTTGATATTGAGAGATTCTTGAGTAATGAATGCAAAAGGGCTTGCATAAATTCCAGATATATCCCTTTTAAGCTTTCCACTTGACTTAGAGACATCTGATACTCACAAAAAAACCAGACATCGGCTCAACTTACCGTTTTCCTAAAGAAGTTGCCATAAGGTGTTTATTTTGCTGCAGAAAAGTTAAGTTTATGCATTAGCAGAATGTGGTGAGCGTCTATGAATTGTGATTGATTTTTTTAGAGTTTGATAGTTTATCGTCGTTACACCATTCAGAGCTATTTCAGATACTTCCTTTGTGTTTTACTTCATCTGAAGCAAAGCTTATTGTGAAAATACTTAATTAGTGCCACAGTGACTACTATCACATACAGTTTGAAGGGTTGTGTGCTTGTTACATTTTCTTGGCTATCCTGTGGTTATTTGACTTTGATTTTAGATGTATTAAGAATTGTTTAGTAAATAACATTTTTAAGGTTTGCAGAATTGTCAGTCCGCCAGGTTGACCCGAAATGGTTATGTTCACTGTGCCTTTTTTGTTTGTTTGAAGGTCAAGGAGATTTTTTAAATAAGTAGTTTTGTTAAATTGGATGCATTCCAGCATGTATTTTACATTTTTCCCCCTAATTTGAGGTAATAAGTAGAAATTGAAGAGCTCAATTACGGTATGTGAGGATTGACTGATGAAACACTCAAGTTAACTATACTTACTAGTTTTCCAAGTGGTAACTTCCAGATCCTGCTTTCTGTTTTCTTTATCCTTTGGTCATCCTGACAGAAAATTGACACAAGTATTTAGGAGTCCGTTGTTTTCCCTTAGAAGTGTTAACATCCCCAGCCTACTGTACTGAATCATAGTTTCGAATAGAGCTACACTTCGCTTTGCAACATAGGATCTCTCTCCTCTTTTTGGAATTCTCTTGCTTTTGCTGACTTCCTCTGGGTATTAATCACATTATGATTTTGGATGGTGCTGTGGAAATTATACTGTTTTGCTAAATATAGCCAAAGAAGCGGGCTTATCAGCCAAGCTCTGTCTCTTACTCTAAAATATTACCCTGGAATATTCTAGAATTTGACAGGACCAAAAAGGAAAATCACTTTCATTCTTTTTTGGCTTTTTTATGTTTGTTAGCTTTTAATTCCGTAAGGAATATCTGAATGTATGTTTAATGTAAAAAATTAGAACTTCTTTTAGCAGCTTTCTCCCATTCCCTTTCTGTCCACATAACTAATTACTGCTAGTGCCATGATTTAATACTTTAATATTTAATGATTTTAGTATATTTAGGCCTTTTCTTGGTTTTTACATGAATATATGTTTGTATTCATACATTGATTTAGATGATATGCAAACACATATATGAAAATGACCACATCAATAAGTTGTCTGTTTTTAAGTTTTATTTCTGGAAATTAAGACTTTTCTAGGAATTTATCCATTTCATCTAGATTTTCAAATGCATTGGTATGAAGTATTGATAATGTTCTCTTAGTTTCTCTGAGGAGTCAACAGTGGGTTGTCTCTTCTCACTCCGGAGACTGCTTGCTCGGGTCCTCATTCTGTTTTCTTCTTGGATCTGTCTCTCCGTAGATTTATCACTTTTAGTACACATTTCAGAGATCTGTTTTGGGCTTTGTTAATCCCCTCTCCTGTTTCTGTGTTATTAATTTCCATCCTGATTTTCATTAATTTTTTCTTTCTTCAGGTTACATTTGCTGCTTTCTTTTAAACCCATGACAAGGGATGTTTGTTTCACTATTTTCTGCCAATTTGGCTTATGTCAGACCTTTTTACTATATGTCTGTGTCTCCTCTTCCATCGTTTCCATGTTTGTTCCTCCTTACCTCTCTCTGAATGGTTTACAGCTCCACTGATTTTCTCATAAGCTGTACCCGATTCGTTACAAACATTGAGTTTTTTAATTTCATTTTAAAATACTTTTTGGTTCTTTTAAAAAACTATTGTGTCACTTTTATTGTTTACAGTTTCATGCTTGGCTTCATGTCTTTATTTGAGAGTCGGCATTTGAAGATTATGGATCTCAGTTTTTGTATGGATATTTTCTTAATTTTTTTTTTCTACTGGTTCTTACTAGATCTTGTTTTCTTGGTTATCCTTTGGCTGTGTGATAGACATTGTATTTGAAAAATTATTTCTGGGAATAGTTTGGAGTCTAGTTTTTTACAGTGTGGAATGTTTTACCACTGCATTAAAAAAAATTGTTTCCTGGTGTTATTTGCTATAGACATACCATAATGTATGTAATTATTCCTTCATTGATGGATGTTTAGATAATTTTTGGTTTTTTACTACGACAGCAGTGCAGAAAACATCATACATATTGTATGGTATCTAAGGGAGCCTTAATAAATAGAAATCCTCTTTCTATCTAAGGTTTGGAATAAATTGAGAAATAAAGTGTAGAAACGGGCAAAATATTCTCAATCACTGATACTAGCTAAGTGGAAGGTTGTGGCTTTAGATTGTTGATGAGGAGATTGGCTCATTTGACTGCCCCACCTTAGGCCAGTCTCCCCAGTCACAGCTACCCCAGGTTGGCACTGGCTGCCTCCTGCAGCAGTTGGCGCGGCACCAGCATTGCGTGACTCACAGGGCACTTCTCACGTAGGCGTGGAGGAGAACCTGTGTTCTGGGAAAGGTGGAGCAAAGGATAAGCCCATTTATTATTTGTTATATTATCCACTTAAATAAGTAACTTGTTGGGGTGGAAGAAATTTAGGGGCCGTAGTTGTAGGAGCGTGGGACCCATTTCTGTAGTGCTCTATATATTTAGCATCGGGGAGGAAGGGAACCTCTGTACAGCCATGGGCACAGGACACTGTCCCTGTTTATTGCAACATTATTTACAATAGTCAAGATATGGGAACAACCTAATTGTCCATTGATAGATGGATGGATAAAGAAGATGTAGTATTTGTGTGTGTACACACACACACACACACACACACACACACGCACACGGAGTGGAATATTACTCAGCCATAGAAAACAATGAGATCTTCCCGTTTGCAACAACATGGGTGGAGGTGGAGGGTATTATGCAGTGAAATAAGTCAGACAGAGAAAGACAAATTTCATATGATTCCCCTTATATGTGCAATCTAAAAAAACAAATGAACAAACAAGCAAACAAAAAACAAGATGCTTAAATACAGAGAGCAAACTAGGATTATCAGAGGGTGGGGAGGATGGGTAAAATAGATACAGGGGATTAAGAGGTCAAACTTGTAGTTATAAAATCAGTAAGTCATGGAGATGAAAAGTACAGCATAGGGAAGAGACAATAATGTAATAACATTGTATGGTGACTGATAGTAACCAGACTTACCTTGGTGAGCGAGCACTGAGTTATGTGTAGAATTGTCGAATCACTATGTTACACACCTGATGCTAATAAAATATCGTCAGTTATATTTCAATTAAAAAGACCAAATTGTTCCCTTTTACTTTTCTCATTTTTTCTCATTTTTTCTTAATGCTATTTCTTTATAATTTTAAATTGATTAATACCTGTGTTACTTGATTTTAAATTGTATCTATAAAAATAAATATAAATTATATATTTAATTGACCCCTGTTTATAAAAGATCAGGAAACTAGTATACTTTATTCTCTTGGATTGATCATTTTCATATTATTCCGGTCATAGAAGTTTTAGGAAGAGATCTATTGAGGTATAGCTGACATGTAATAAGTTGCATGTATTAGCGTGTGCTGTGTGTTGACTTTGACTTTTGGAAACATCACCATAACCAAGATGGTGAATATGTCCATCACTCCCAGAAATTTCTTCATGGCCCTCAGTGATCCCTTTCCCTGCACCTTCCCATTGCCTTCCTGTCCTCAGATAACTACTGAACTGCTTGCCATCAGCGGAGACTAGTTTCCATTTTTAGAATTTTTAATAAATGGAGTACAGTGTGTATTAATTTGCATGTTATCTCTCACATATTTTTTTGAGGTTCACTGATGCGTAGCATGGATCGGGCAGTAGTTGGTTCCTTTTTAATGCTGAGCATGTTCCATCATGTGGATGTAGCACATAAAGCTGCTGTAAATATCTGTGTGAAGTCTTTACTACCTTTACAGTTGAGTCTTACCGAAAGAGTTGGGGCTCTTACCACTTCCTCTGTCTGTGTAGTGGGTCAGCGTGTTATCCTGCAGGATGGTGAGGTGGTCAGGTTCCCTGTGGATTAGCTGGGTATCCAGAGCTTCACCTGCGGTCTTGTTCAAATGCAGCTCCCGGTGGGATAGTTCTGGCGTGGGACCTGGGGTTGTATGTTTCAACAAGCTTCCAAGTGATGCCAGTGCTGCTGGTCCACAAACTGTGCTTTGCAAAGCAAGGATATAGAGCCTGAGAGTTCGTGAAGCAAGGCAGGAATGGTGTATTTTTTTCTACCAGGTAAAAGTAAACTACTTCTTGTTATGTTTTCATCAGAAATGAAAATAACTACATGTGTCATGTCAGGCAACATTTGATGTGCCAAGAGCTCGCTCTGTTTCTTTCATTCATTCATTCATTCATTCATTCATTCATTCATTCATTGTAGTGAACACCTGGAGCAGCAGTTGACAGTGGAAGCTACCTCAGTTCTGTTTATTAAAATCTTCCAGACAAGGCTGTGGAGTGAGAGTGTGTGGGGGCTTAACCTTGCCTAACCTTTCTCTGTGTTTCCCCAGGGAGGCTTATTTGTTTTGGAATTTTGGTAGGAAAGAGATGCTCTGGTGTTGGCCCTTGTCTAATAACCTGTAGTCATGCACTGGGGACAGTCTGGGTTGGAGGTTTTCAGGGAAGTCTCAAGTCAGAATTCTGTTACAGTCAACTGACAGCAGAGCTCAGAGCCAGTGTGCTTGTCAGACTTCTCAAAGGGTCTCAGCATTTCCCTTTCTTCACACTCGTGGTCACAGGTCCTTGAGGAAGGATGGAACGTTGTCTTGCAGAGCTGCGTCCTGGCTCACGGTCTCTGAGTCCAGGCTGTGAGAGCTGGTGATGGGCAGTCATGGTTATGAGCAAGTCCCTGGAGTCGGGCCACCTGAACTCGAATTGTGGGTGCACCAGGCAGTGACAGGAACTCCCCTGCCCTGTGTCCCCATCAGTTGTGAAGGTCATAGTAGTTCTGATGTCATGAGGCGGGTCAGAGGTTTAAGTAATATTCGTAAGGTGCTTAGGGCAGTGAACCCATATAGTAAGCACTTTCTTGTATGTGCTCGATCCATAGGCAGCTATATGGAGAATTAAGAAGACAGGTACATAAGACGTAGGTTTAGAAAAGGCAAGCATCTTTTCTCAGATTGCAGAGCGGTCACCCCCTGACTCCTGGGAACAGTGGCTCCCATTTACAGGCTTCGAACCGCGCCATGTGATGTGGTGCGCGTGTGTGTTGGCGTCCAGGCCGGCTTCTTGCTCAGAGGCCCCGGCTGGGCTTCCAGAGGCGCACGCAGCTGCACGCGTTGGGCAGGATGGTTGTGTCTTGTTGCTGTGGTTCCTTTGAGACTTGATGATGAGAATGGGAAAGGATACATGAAGGTGAAAGTTTGAGTTGGAATTCGTGATAGTTAGGAGTTTATTATAATTTTCAATTAACCTTGATTTTATTTCTGTTCTTTTTGAATGATTTCAATAAAGTCAGACTTCCAGTATGCTATATGAGCATTTCTTTCGAAATATTTCTGTTTTGTATAAGAACACGGTTCTTCAGTCAAAGCCATGTTTAAACATCACAACTGACACTAGCATTTTCCCTTAATAACTGAATTTATGTTTTTCTGGAAACATCTGAAAACCTCTGTTACATGTGGTATCTCTCTCAGAGCTGACAGTAGGCCTGCTCCCCCTTCTGCCTCATTCCTGGTCTCCCGACTCTGGTGCGCCTCTGCCATTGGGGGTCCTCCTGCAGACTCCGAGGTGGACGGGAGCCTTCCCAGGCAGCTCCTTTATTTTTCTCTTGAAATAGCAAAACTTTAATTGTTTGCTTTTAATTATATTTTTAGGAGCATTTCAAAGGATTATTATCTTCTTTGTCATACCTGGCCCATTTCCTGGTACTAAACTCAAAATAGTATCTGATCCTGTTCGTTGCGTAACACGCCGAGTCATAATTTCTTCCTCTTGCTGTTGGGAATAGCCTCTGCTCCTGGCAGCTCCGACGTCATCCAGCCGTGCTCTTACACAACCGCCATTGTGATATTTCTCAGTTCTCTGAGATGGTTACTCTGCCCTTCCGAAGCGTGTTGTATTAGGTCCACTAAGATTATTAAGTGCTACCAAGCAGAAAAAGTGATGGATGTAAAAACAAGCGTGTGAGGTAACCGTGAAACTAGCATGTGCTTTGGGATGACTCATCTTTTCCTGAAGAAAATTTGCTAAGAGAGACGTCTTTCAGAAGGGGAGGATTACGATTACATAAAATTTAGGATTAAAAAACAAATTTAATTAAAAAAATTTTAATTGAAGTATACAGTTGACACCCTAAAATTTCAGAATTTACTATACTGTAAAATAGTTGAAATTTAATTATTCATCGAATGCTAATTGAGCTGTTCTGCTTAAATAATTTTTTAGTAGGAAAAATTTTATAGACTGCTTTATATAATGCTAATTTATGTTAATTAGTATTTGAAAGGAGCACGTAATTTACCTTTTTAATGATTTGAGAGTGTTAATATCCTATTTTCCTTGTTTTGTATAAGGACCCTACATTTCTTGTCATTTTATTTTATATATTTCACATAAAATGTAATGTTAAAAAACTTTTAGCCCCTTGAGAAAATTTCTTAAGTTTTTAACTATCACATTTAAAAATAATTGTCATTATTTCCAAAGAATATAAGCATATAGGGGAAAAATGTTGATTCTTTAACTTCAGGATTAAGAAAACTTGAGGATGAGACAATTCATCCCTCCCCTCCCCTGCCCTGCCCCAATCTCCCAGATCAGTATGTTTGGATTTGTTTATTTCTCCTTAGTTCCTACCTTGTTACTCCAGGTCAGGCAGAACCTGAAACTTGCCTGGCGTGCATGCCCTCTCCCCCATCATTTTATTTTATCGGCATAATGTTTGTTTATAGCACCTCTTAAAATGAAAGGGAGGGTATATTTACTAATGAATTTTATTTGTGTTTTTAATGTGCATTCCCTCTTTTTTTCCTTTTAATGACATTTTATACTTCTAAAAAATAATAGCTTTTAAACTTTCTATTGGGTAGTGTGATTTTTAAGTATGATATTTATTTGAAAATATTAACTAATAAAATCGTCAAGCAAAGCCTTGCCAGGTCTTTTTGAGTCATCCGTCCCCTGATGTAGTATTACGAACATTATAGATGACCACAGATCGTGATCTTGCTTTATGCTTACTGGAATGCTTAAGGACTTATGAACTTGTGGAATATTACTTTTGTAATTTATACTCAACTTATTCCTTCGACCCCTCTACTTAGTCTACATTTTCAGTTCACAATTTGATGCAAAGAAAAATTCCTCTTTGCATACGAATTTGTTCCTATTTTGGGGGGATTCTAAAGAATATGAGACAACCCTATTAGCTAGGAGTTGGAATTTTCAGAAACTGGAACTCAGTAGTACATATATTTCAGGCCTGGGTTTGATTATAGAAGTTCTTTAAACTCACCTTTGTGGTTCCTCTCTCTGAGGAGCCAGCTTCCCCCAGGTGGCTGGTGAGTGCCTTTGGCATTTTCACACGGCAAGGAGAGAACACTCACTCCCATCCTCTTCCTGGTCTCTCTCCCCCGTTCAGGAACCCTTTACACTTCATCTTTTCTGTACCTCCATTGGGCTACATATATTCATGTTATTCCTCTTAAAGTATTAAGTGAAAGAAGTTCATAATAAAAAGAAAAGCAGGAAGAATACAAGGTTTAATGTCCTAGGAACAGGAGAAGCAGTCCCAGAGTAGGAAGAACAGTGTTACTGATCAGCACTCATGTGATGTGATTCTGTTTCAGAATGGGTGGCATGATGGTAAATGCTCCGCTGGAAAAGCGTGTACAGAGTGCCACGGAGGTGCAAAGGAAGGGGCTTTTGAGCAGGGCCTTGAAAGATCATTAGGTGCTAGCTAGGCATGCCAGGCAGAGGGCAGCTTGTCCACAGGCATGGATGGGAGGAACTTCTGGAACATAGAGTATGTGCCTGAGGTTGGAGAAGAGGTTGGGCAGCTGGACAGAACCTAGTTCTGTTTATACTGTAGTAAGTTTGGCCAGCCTCACTTTAAATTCCCATTGTCAAAAATAAAATTCATAAGGAGGAATCTGCTTCACAGAATAATTAACCAGTCTGTTTTTGAACCAGTTATAAAAATGAAATCTGTATGTTCTAATTTACAAAATCTCATTAAAATAATATTCTGGGACCAAGAAAGTCTGGTTTGAGGTCTGTGGTTGGCTGACCCCTTCCTGGACCCTCGGGGCCTTCTCAGAGCCTCTTCCATGTGAAGTGTGCTATTTGATAGAGCCTGGTCATTTTCTAGCTAGGCCTACAGTGCTCCTTCCTCAGTGATAGAACTAGTGGGTGGGGCCCCAGGAGCCCAGGAGTGGGCTTTTGTCTGATATGAGAAGATGTATTACTTCCTGGGATGAGACTGTCATTCTGAGTACCATGGTGACACGTAAAGGATCTTGAATTTCGCAGTTATACCTGAGTCATTTCAAATAGAAATTTGTATGAACCAAACATCTCATAAAAGATGCTAGGCTCTAAGATTACGAAGTCGGAACTGTGATTGTGCTAATTCAAAAAGCATATTTATGGAGGTATTTCATGATATGGGAAGATTTAAAGACATTATTGCATGTTTATTTGATGGCACTGTACACAATCATCACATGTTTTTGAAGAATAATAAAGGAAATGACTATTTTGTTGAAGGGAAAAGGGGCACAAAATTCTGTATAAGGTATCCCATTTAAAAATAAATTCACAAAAAAGAGTCTAAAATAAATTACATAGTAAGGTAACTATATTCCTGAGGAAACATAAACTCTTCCTTTCTGTTTCAGCTAATCTTCCAGTGCCAACAATTGCAGCAATAGATGGACTTGCTTTGGGTGGTGGCCTTGAGCTGGCTCTAGCATGTGATATACGCGTAGCAGGTGAGAATTAATGCTGTTAGAAATGAGGTTTGTGCTTACTCTTGAGATCATTCCAAATATTTTATTCTTTTCTTGTTGTTGAGTAGAATGTTTAGAAGAAGTCACCCATTGGGTTTGATGAAGTATTGAAGATTCCCAGTTAAGCAGACAGTCTGATAGAGTCTCTTATTAGCCTTAGCAGTAGGGGAGGAGAACAGGAATTGGGTCAGACAGAACTGAATTTGAATCGTAGGCCCTGTCCTTTTCAGATCAGTTTCCTCCTCTAAAATGGGGGAAATGACAGGAGCTGTTGTGAAGATCCAGTGAGCTAATCTGTGGCATGTGCCCAGTCCAAGTACTTCATTCGTCAGCTACAGGAATGATAACTTAATCTCTTTGAGGTTCACTTTCTTGCTTGGTTTCCTGTGGGTTGGATGAGGCAATTATGAAAATAATAATGAGAACAATTAGTGCTGGCCGTGTGCTGACCGCTGACTGGGTGCTCAGCCTTGCTCTAAGCCCCCAACGTGTATGACATCCCACAGTCGGCCTAGTAGCCCTCTGTGAGAGGCTGTCTGTGGTGCTTGAGGAAGCTGGGGCATGGAGAGGAGACGTAACAGGCCCAGAATCACTGGCTGAGCTGGGATTTGAACCCAGGCAGACTGGCACCATGGCCATCACTCTCCTTATTCTGTCAGAGCCCCACAGACTGCCACTGTATGGTCACACTGGGGTGACATAAAGGGGCCCTGGGATCAAGGACTGGGAGAAGCAGGAACAGCTATTTGTCACCGTTCTTCCACTGGCTCCCATTGTCACTCCTGAAGCAGCTGCCTGTTAAAAATAGAGTCAGTACAATTACGTTTTCAATAATTTTTGACTGTTTCTTGGGATTTGTAGCTGCTAGTCCATGTGGACTCTTTCCCCCTTTCCACTTTATTTTAGATCTCTCCTTACTTGTCTGAAATCATGAGTTTTAAATGGAAGAGCTAAGGTACATGTAGGCCATTTCTGAAAGAGTGCAGATTCTGGGGATTAGGATATGGGAGGTGGTCCAAGTACGTTTGGATATGCAAATAAAGAAATAATTAAGATGTTTTAAAGTAGCCATGAAAACAAAACGCGGAAAGAGGAGCCTTGTCCAGCTGTCAGAACAGTAAAACCATTTGTCAAAAGTAACTAGAGATTCGGCCCTGAAAAGCTGCCATATCTGATATGCTATATTAAGCCGTTTGATTTGGAGGGTTCTTCAGGCAGCTAAAGATTCCTGCTTGTCAGACATAGCCGCGCTCCTCATCCTGAATAATTAATGGGGTCTAAGCCTTCAAACATGACTTGGCAGTATCAGGTCAAATATGTAGTTATAACTCTGGTCTTTCTGCGTCGAAAATCAGTTCACTGCCGAGCAGTTTTTAACAGGAAATGTTATGTGAATCTCTTAATGTGTATCATTTACAGTGTTTACTTATTTCCATAAATAAATGCCTTTTGAAGTGACTTTTAAAAAAGATTTGTTACACAGGTTTAATTAGTAAACAGAATATTTGTAGCTGATTTTACTAACTTTTTCAAGTCATAATATTTGAATCTGATGATATGGATTTTACTTAATTTTCTTCCTTCCTTTTTAGCTTCCTCTGCAAAAATGGGCTTGGTTGAAACAAAGTTGGCAATTATTCCTGGTGGAGGTATGAATTGTTCACACCCATTGATTTATTCCCAACAACAGGGCATAAGGCAAAAGGGTGTTATTGAAAAGGAAGCATTTTGGGTAAGGAGGCTAATACTGTATTGTTTGCTTCTATAGCAAAGTCCTTATTCAAAATGTGCTGTTTTAGCGTAGGTAGTTGAGAAGATGCTGGGTATGTTGGATGTTCTCTTTTTGTGGTGTCTCCTGTGCTTTTCTGTATAATTTTTAATTATTAAATTATTTTATCAGTCACATTTTTTTCTTGAAGGATTACACTGATAATTTGAAACTTTTGTGTGGGTATAGAAATGTGCATACCCTCAGAGAGCAGCCCGCACTGGTCAGACCCCACTGGAGGAGCGGGCAGGGCTTCCCAGGCTTCGTGCCAGCTTTTTTGTGTTTCTGGGCAGCAGGACAAAGGTTGGGGTTAGTGGGTAGCCTGTATTTGGAACTGAGGTGTTTCTTCTGTCACTACAAAAAAAGATAGGTGAGCAGCTTTTTGAGAAGACTCATTTAAGAAAGCACTTTTCCAACATTGATATTGAAATCTTGTATCACCCAATAAATCTGAAATTTTGGTTCTTTGATGAGAGAATTTAGAGCTATTCCTATTTCGTGAAGTCGTTCTTTCAGAAAGTAGGGTTCATTTGAGATGTGCACGTTGATAATTTATTAGTATATGAACTAAATAACAGTAACAGTGTAAAAATTAAAAGTAGTGTTTGAACACTTTAGGCATGTTTGTACCTGCACAGGTTAAAATGGTATGTTTAACTTATCATTATAAGAGTGTTTATTCTGATTAGGGTGGATAAGGAGAAATTAAAACACAGTTCAGTGAAACTGGTGACCACCCTAGTCAATGTGTAAGACTCACTGAAAGGTTTCTACTTTGGTCATCCGCAAAAATGCTATTCTTGTGGGTAGAGCACTTGGTATCTGCCCGTTTGACCATGCCAGTCTTGTTAATAGTGACTAATGAAAACATTCAGAGAAGGATTTCTGTGGAAATGGATCCAACTGAAAAGAATTATCAGATAACTGATACTGGAAATAAAACAAGATTTAGAAAAGGGATGGTATGATATGTTTGTGAAATTCTTTTAAGAAGCAAGCATTTATTGGTAATTAGGATATAGCTAACCCTAGAAAGACAGTGACTGCAGTGGAATGGTGACACCCCTACCCCCCCCCCCCCAAGATAGGTCAGCCTGGAACCTGTGAGTGTAACCTATATTTGGAAAAAGGGTCTTTGCAGATGAAGTGTTAAGGATCTTGAGATGACCTCATTCTGGATTATCTGAATGAGTCTTAAATCTGATAACAAGTGTCCTTAAGAGAAGAGGAGAAGCAGGAGAAGGTCCTGTGAAGACAGAGATTGGAGAGAGGCGTTTGCAAGTCCAGGAGGGCCAAGGATTACTGGCGGCCACCAGAAGCTAGGAGCCTCCAGAAGGAACCACCCCTGCCAGCATCTCAAGTTTGGACTTCCGTCCTCCAGAACTGTGTGAGAAGACTTCTGTGGTCTCGAGTTTGGACTTCCGTCCTCCAGAACTGTGTGAGAAGACTTCTGTGGTCTTAGGCCAGCAAGTTCGTGATAAGGTGTTATAGCGGCCCTCGGAGACTAATACAGTGGGGTCTAACCTTTCAGTAATTTTTTCTGGACAGGGAATTAGTGAGTGGCAGAGATAAGGGGTAGGAGGAAGATGAACTTGGGAATTTGGATATTTATCATATCTTGCAGATGAAATGTTTTGTATTAAAACCACGAGAAGGTAGAACGGTTGCATGAGCATACTGTTGGGATTGGTTAGAGGAAAGAAGCCTAATTGCCTGCACTACAGAAACACGAGTGGTAGAGTTAGCTCCTTCCCTCTTTGCTCATGAGCCGGCCGTACCTTTTGAGGTCTAGAAATTAGCATTTTCTTTCCAGAGTACTGAAGTTCTTAGGGTCCTCCTCAATCAAGGACCTATTAATTAGAATCCACTTGTAAATTTGATTCATTTTGGATTGTGTATTCTCATGATTACAGTTATTTCTAAAATTTTTATTAAATGAATTTTTCATGAAATTCAGAATGCTTTAACATTTTCCCATCTACTTGTAAAGGATCATCTTCTGTCTTCGCCTTTTTTCCTGAGTGAGTCTGAGGGAATGTATTTCAGTTGCTTCTTTAATTAATGAAGCTTTCAAGTTCATCGCTCATACACGGGTAGCTCTGATGCGTCGCACTTTCTATCGGGAGTGAGTCGAATTCTCTCTGAGGCCACATTCACATTTCGATGAAGAAAGTTGCATGCAGACATTTTGGTTCACTTGCACGTTCATGTGATGGTTACTCACGAACCCTAAGTCAGGCCTAATTTTGTTTTGTTTTGTTTTTAAACGACAAGGCAGTTTCTTAAAAGAAAGATTTGTTTAATGTATTATCTAAAGGAGCGGTTCCTGAAATTTTGGTGGAGAAAAATCCTCTTCTGGATGTTTTGATCCACAGATATTTTGACCATATCCCTTTCTCCTCTTCACTTTCTCATAGATGTTCCTTGTGAAAATACCTTGTTTTTTTTTTTTTTTTCCTTAAAGTTGGTTTTAAATTGACGGATTTGTCATGGCTCATGTGATCCCTGAGATGTCTCTTTTGGGCTGTGAACTGCTCTATAAGAGCTTCTTAGAATAGACAAAGTAGACTGTACTTAGTTTCTTTCTCCCTTGTTGGTGGACCTCTTAGCTAAAAGAAGATGCTGAACTTGCTTCCTGTTGTAGATGCTGCTTGAGCAGCGTGGCCCTTGTCCCTGAGCCCTTGTCACTCATCTGCTTCACACAGGACCAGCTGTGGATGGCCACACAGGAGTAGAAAATGGGGGGCTGGGTGGGGAGAATACTGTGGAAACAGTAAATGGTTTGCTTTCTAGTAATATGAACACTGCAGTCAGTTCCTCAGGGTGGAGGGTGTGAGTTGCATGCAGACTAGAAACTGTCGTGCTGTACGTGTGGTAAGGTTGTGCCCCTCCCAGCTCGTGCAGGCCGCGGCTCCATGCCAGGTGGTCCTGGGGGGCTCGTCCAGAGGGAGCTGTACCCCTGGCTGTCCTGATTAGCGTCACTTCTGCCGTTTTGTGATGACACTTCACGGGGAAACGGTTGATCAAAACCTAGCATTTAGCTTTCTTTAGGTTTTGTTTGTTTGTTTGTTTCTTTTTTACTTGAACTTGAGCCTGAGTGACAATTATGATTCTTTTTAAGATGTATACATTTTTTAAAAGCAAGTTAAATCAAAAAGGATTGTTTTGGGGAGAGTAATATTCCTAGTGAACATGAGTATTAGTGGACAATTAGTATAGTGTGATTCTTAGATGAATATTTTAAATTTTAGTGTTTATGAGAAAAGAGATTGTTCAGTGATGACTACTGGAAGTATATAGTTAATGCAAAAGAATGTGGAAACATATTGGATCTGAACTGAACTTCTTTAAATAGTATTGTGTCAGTTGTAATTAGAAAAATTAAATGTAACTGTCATATGCTCAAACTAGTACTTGTAATACGTATGTTTGATTATAGACAAATACTATAATATACAAAATACAGTGTTAATGATCGAAAGCGCTAGCCAATTTAAAAATAATGAAGATTGTTCCCAAGGACCTCCCTGCAATATCCTCAATTATATTGGGGGTCTTTGTACGCTCTGCAGCTCTGCTTTATCCTCCAGTATCTTCACCGTAAAGAAAGCAGCTACGCTTCCTGTGTTCTTCCCAACAGGGAGAATGCTCCAGTAGCACCAAACAAAGTTCCCTTTTGGAAAAAGCTCCTCAGATGATACCACCCTTCAACACGTTTATAAGAACCAAGTAAAACAAGTTCAGAGGATTAGGATTCTTTTGACAGTTTAGGAAATTTCTTTCAAGTGTGTGCAGAAAATGGTCGCAGACTGCCTCATTCCTGGTCTTTGTTTCTTGCCTCTTCTCCTGGAGGGTTTGGGGTTTGTGTCAAGAAACCTTACTCTAACTAAGATAGCTGTTAGGGCTTCTTATTTGGGCACACACCACTATGACAGGATGTGTAGTACTTTCACTGCTCCGTGGTTCTCTTTTAGTTCCTCCAGCTTTTTATTTTGGAAGTATTCAAACTTCAGGAAATTTGAAAGGCAGAAAAATGAACCTCTTTATACGCCTCACCGAGATCTGCCCGTCGCCATGTGCCTCTCCTCTCGCCACCCTCCTCCCCGTCTCGTTCGCACTCCACGTGCTCTTGCTGAGCCGTTTCAGAATGACCAGGTGAATCATCGGCTGTACCAGCGTGCCTTTCCTAGGAGGAAGGACAGAGCCTTACATAGCCACAAAACCAGTACCACACCTAACAATATTAGCATTAATTTCATGTTCCCCACGTGTCTCAGGATGTTGTTTGTGGTGGTTTTTGGCTTTGCTTTTTCAATTCAGGATCCATTTAAATGTCATGTTGCATTTGCTTAGATCTATGGGATTTTGTTTTGTTTTGTTTTTTAAATCTAGATAAATCTTCCATCTCTTTGTCTTTTATACCCCCCCCTTTTTTTTTAAGAATTCAGGCAAATTATCTTACTGAGGTTTACACATTCTGAATATGACTGAGTCATTTCCTCAAATTTAGATGTAGGTTAAAATATTTAGCCAAGAATACTCAATGGGCCATGCTGTTTTTCATTTTCATTTTATGCAGTGGCACTTGATACCAGGTTGTCCCACTTTGGGTGACAGTAATTTTGATCCCTTAGTTCATGTGGCGACTAACACGAGTACCCTTTTAACATTTCTTTTTTTAGAAACTTTTCAGGAAAAGAATATTTAATAACTCTTATTGGCATTGGCCATTCCCCAAATTAAAGACGAGAGGAAGGAAATGAGAGCACTCAGGTGTCATGGGAACGGGGCGAGGGATGGGAGGCATCCCTTTTTATCTGACTGCAGGC